>NC_140592.1:792888446-793259686 GCF_964204655.1 Triturus cristatus | reverse complement strand
CATTAAAACCAACTTCGCTTGTTCTCACATATCAACAAACAAAATCCAACTCAATGTATCGACTACCATATGCGGAATATCTAACCACATTTCCATGAGAATTAAACTGTGACAAGGAACACAACGTGGAACAGAGACAGTCCTTCCTTTAAAACACAACAAGGAGCAAAGGAATTCACAAAAATAATAGACTGGTTATTGAAATGTCTCGAGCCCTTTCAATTACAGGCGACCAAAACAATGCATTGTTATATGATCTAATGAACTATTGATTTTCGATTTCTGTTTATATATTGATGATCAAGATAAGTACGAATCAACTTGTGATCTAATAAAGATGATTTACCAAAATATGTAATTAAAAAGACCCTTTAACTCAAATCAAACTCATTATTGACTGAAAATAGATTAGTGTTTATAATTTATGTGATGCAAAGCTCCTGATAGTCTATAAAACAATGGAAATGATTCATCACATTAGAAGTGAACGGCAGGGGTTAGCCCTGATGCAGTAAACCATGACCCTTAATTCCTGTTTCCAGCAAGTTCACGCAGAGTACTAGCACACACATCCGTGTAAAGCAATTGCGACACTGCACTGCAAACAGAATATACATGTGTGTAGAAACTCAATGTAAAAACCGGATGTATGACACTATAACGAAAGCCGTAATGCAGATGGCTTTTAAACTGAAAGCATTAGTCCGAAGCTAGCATGATCACGCCAGTTTCTACAACGCAGTCAATTATAGCACTTCATTTTGAGCTCCTAGTCTGAGAAAATGGCAGTTGACTCATACATGGGGCTGTCTTCTCATTTCCGCCGACGGGTGATGCTGCAGTATTTTGTGTCCGGTTTTGCACTGTAGCCGGTGGCTGAGCTTCTTAATTCTTCCTTGGTGCGCGGTATGTGGTGTCTGCTCTTACCACAGGACTGGTGTGTCTTCTTTTGTGGACATACCCTTCAACGGAGTATGTAGGAATGTATACATACACACACACACATATATATATATATATATATACACACACATATATACACACACACACACACACACACACACATATACTGTGCTAATCCTATGCTTAAAAACTTTGATAGAAAAGCAGACATTTGAGGTGAGCAGATCTAGTGTCGCTGGTGTTGAGAGTGCTCTATACAGGAGCTGCTTTCCACCTAAACTTGAGAACTACCCAGAGTTCTCTGCTTCTTTTTTGTGTGTGTGTATATATATTTATTTTCACTGAAAAAAAACCCACAGGTTTCAGGGACGTTATAGTTAGTTGGACATTCCACTCATACGAAACCAGAGAAATTCGGCCTTTATAGTTAGTCGAGCTAACTATAAATCGCGCCCCCGCAATGCACTACTGATGACGTCACATATTACATCATTCATGACATGGTCAGTGACATCACTGATGACATCATCCACCGACTGAGTTTCTGTAAAGTGTAAATATGTTTTATATATAGAATTGCCAAGGTGTATTGAAGAATGAGTGGGTGTTTGAGTGTCTGAATGGATGATTTAGTAGGTGTGTGACTGACTGTATAAGTGGGTGTTTAAACGTGTCTTACTGAATGCATGGGTTAGTGACTAAACTGTGTCAATGACTATCAGTTGTTAGTTGGAGTGTAAGCGGCTGCATGGGCTTGGTGAGTAGTTACATGAGTGTGTATATGGGTTATTGATTGGTTGTCTGAGTGCCTGAGCGTCTGTGTGGGTGGGGAGTGTGTAACTGTGCGAGTGGGTGATTCACTGGGTGTATGGGTTCAAGACAGCATGTGTAAAAAGCTGTATGGATCAGTGAGTGAGTGAGTGAGTGCGCTTGTATCAGTCATTGTATGAGAGAGTAACGTATAGTTTCTTACCTGTTGGTGTAATTTTGCAGCTTGAAGACTTTCTGGATTCACTATACTGTGCATTATTCCGCCATCTAGTGGTTGGGTCCGGAATCGTAGTATTTCTTCTCTCTTTTTTTTCTCCGTGGCCAGGTGGGCGTCGACGTACCACCATTTGGTGTCCTTCGTGACGTTGACGCGCTTCCTCCGGAAGCTTCCACCCTTGGCCGCCATCTTCGGATACTTTTTTCTTGTCTTGTGTTACTTTGTCTCTCCTGTAATCTTGTAAGACTTTTTCCAGTTTTAATCCCTTTCCTCCCGTCTCATCTTTCTGGTGGAGGAGGGTGGGTTCGCTAGTGAATTCAGAAAGTTTAAGCTGCAAAACTACACCGACAGGCAAGAAACTATACGTTTTGCAGCGTGAATCTTTCTTGATTCACTATGCTGTGCATAGACTTAGTAGCGGTTTGTCCTTACTGCGGTGGCTGGGTGGAAGAAGAGCATTGGTTACTCAAAATGCGCTGTAAGACCTTCTGTCCCACTTGCACTTCCTTGTTCATTTGAATATCCACACAGTAGTGCTTAGGGAACGTATGCACTGAAGACCATGTTGCAGCCTGGCAAATGTCTTGGATAGGTGCGTTTGCTAGAAACACAATTGTTGCTCCTTTCTTCCTTGTTGCGAGAGCTTGAGCTGCTTCTTGTAACTGTTGTCCTGCCTGCTTGTTGCAGATTTGAATTGTCTGTGCAATCCATCGGGCAATCGTATTTTTGGTGACTAGTCGTCCCAGAAAACTGCTGGCAAAGGAGACAAAGAACTGTTTTGTTTTTCTGCACTCCTTTGTCCTCTCTATGTAGAGCATTACAGCCCTTCTGGCGTCTAGTGTGTGTAGCGCCCTTTCTGTTCTTGTGGTTGGTTTTTGGAAAAAACTTGGTATGTGGATTGTTTGGTTAATGTGCAACCGAGACACCACCTTTGGCATGAAGTGTGGGTCCATTCTCATTACAATCCTGTCCTTGTGTATTTGTAAGTAGGGTTCCTGGAGTGTTAGCGCTTGCAACTCACTTACTCTTCGTAGCCACGTGATAGCCACTAAGAAAAGGCGGTCTTTAGTGTGAGCATGTGCAGTGTAGCCTTGTGAAAAGGTTCAAAGGGTGACCTCATCAATTGAGTTAGCACTACGTTGAGGTTCCATGCTGGTGCTGGCATCCTCTTTGGGGGTATGAGTCTTTTCGCTCCTTCCAGAAATCTTTTCACAACTTGGGAGGTGAAGAAACTTTTCCCTGTTTCGCCTCTTGTGTAGGCCACTATCGCTGCTAAGTGCACTCTTACTGATGTGTAGCTTAGGTTGCTTTGTAGCAGGTGCGTTAAGTATCTTAGTACTGTTGATTCCCTTGTGATCTTGCGTTGTAGTTTCTCCTTCATGCACCATTGGGAGAACCTTTTCCATTTTGCTACGTAGCATTTTCTTGTGGTAGGCCTCCTTGAGTACTGCCATAGTACTTGCTGGTAGTTTGATGTGTGCAAATTCTAGGTCTTCAGGAGCCATGCTGCTAGGCTGAGGCTCTCTGGCTCTGGGTGTAGCACCTCTCTGTTCTGCATTGTTAACAGGTCCCTTCTTCTTGGGAACCTGTGTGCTAGTTCTTGTGCCATTTCCACTATCTGTGAGAACCGGGACTGTCTGGCCCACTGAGGTCTTATCAGTATTAGTGTCATGTTGCTGATTCTGCTTTTGTTGAGTACCCTGTGTATCAGTGGTATCGGGGAAAAAGCGTATGCTAATACCTTTGACCAACTTATCCATAGCGCATTCCCTTGTGACCGATGGTCTGGTTGCGAAGTGTTGGCATTTTGCATTCTGGTGTGTTGCAAATAGGTCTATTTGCGGTGTCCCCCACCTTAGGAATATCTTCTCTATTTCCTGCCGGTTGATCTCCCATTCGTGGGATGCTGGCGTCTGCCTGCTGAGTCAGTCTGCTTCCACATTGTCTTTCCCTGGGAGATGTATTGCTAGGTCTTGATTTCCTGTGCTAGCCCTGACTGTGCTACTGATTGTGTTCCACCTTGTTTGTTAATGTAGAACATGGTAGTTGTGTTGTCTGTTTGGAACACCACCCTGTTTCCGTAAAGCTGCTTCTGAAAAGCTTTTATGGCTAGGAACACAGTTTTTAGTTATAGGTAGTTGATGTGTCTGACCACATCTTGCTGCGACCACAGTCTCCTCACCTTGAGTTTGTTCATGTGAGCGCCCCACCCCAGCTGGGAGGCGTCCGTTGTGATGGTCACTGAAGGAGTTGGTTGTGTGAATGGTTTCCCCTGTGATATGTTCTTCTCGTTCCACCACGCTATTTCCTGATGCACTGCGTGTGTGATAACCATTAGATCTTCCCAACTCCCTGTTGCTTGTGACCATTGCTGCTGTATCCTTTCCTGGAATGGTCTCATGTGGAGTCGAATATTTGGGACTCGGTGGATGCATGACGCCATCATCCCCATCAGCTTGCTCACCGTCCTCACTGTCAGAGCTTACCCCTTGCGGTAAAGATTTGTTTCCTTCAGTATCACCAATGTTCTCTTCCTGCTGGGTAACACTTTGACCTGTATGGTGTTGATCTCTGCCATTAAGAATATCTTGATCTGCACCAGCTCGGTTGATTTTTCCCAATTGGTTGAGAAACCCAGTCGGCTCAGTGTTTGTGCGACCTGCTGGATGTGTTCTTTGCAGTGGCTGTATGAACTTGCCTTTACGAGCCAGTCGTCGCGGTAGGGATATACGTGTATTCCCTGCCTTCGTGGGTGCGCTGGTAGGCATTTTGTAAACACCATTGGTGCGGATTGGAGTCCGAATGCCAGTACTGTGAACTGGTAGTGAGTTTGGTAGATTACAAACCTTAGTAGACGTTTGTGCTTGTGGTTGACAGGGATGTGCAAGTACGCGTCCTTTAAATCTATAGTTTCCATGTAATCCCCTTGTTGTATTTGTGGTATTACCTCCTGTAGGGAAGTCATCTTGAACCTTTGAGTCCTTAGGAATTTGTTCAAGAATCTCAGATCCAGGATAGGTCTTAGCGTTTCTTCCACTTTTGGCACGAGGAAGTACGTAGAGCACACCCCCTTGTTCCTTTGGTTGTGAGGTACTACCTCCATCGCCCCCTTGCTGAGCAGTTCCTTTGCTTCTAGTTGCAAGAGCGAAAGTTCCTTTGCTGAGTGAGCCTTGTTTCTTGGTTTTCTGTTTGGAGGTTGTTTTTCTAGCTCTATGCAGTATCCGTATCGTAAGATGTTTAGTATCCATTTGTCTGTAGTGACCTTCCTCCACTCCTTGAGGAAATTCTTTATCCTGCCTCCTACTGGTGTTGTATTTTCGAGGGACCTTCTTTTGTGGAACATTAGGTTTCGGCTTTTCTCTTTGTGCCTGCCTTGAGGTATTGCTACGGTGGGTGCCTGCTTCATGGTGAAGTCACTTGGAGGAAGGTTGTTGGCCTCCTCTTCGTGTCTGTCCTTGTCTGTTTCCGTGCCCTCAAAAGGACATGGCCCGTGGCTGTTACTGCCAGTTCTGCTGCTGCTGTCCCTGCTGCTGCTGGCCTTGGTTGTTCCCTTGATATCCTTGTTGGAACGTTTGGTGCGATGTGGTAGGCACATTGCTTCCCATACCACCTGGCCTACTTGCGGGTGTACCCCTTCTCATCCCTCTGAACTGCAGTGCTCCCATGGATCTTGCTGTCTCGTTGTCCTTTTTGAGCTGGGTTAATTTGTCGTCAACTGGTGTGCCAAATAGTTGCTCTCCGTTAAAAGGCTTGTTTAGGATGTTGCTTTGTACCTCTGGCTTGAATCCTGAAATTCTAAGCCATGCGTGTCTTCACTCGGTAACTCCTATCATCATTAGTCTGCTGGATGTCTCCACAGCATCCAAGGCTGATTTTAAACATCCATTTGCCATGCTTTTGCCCTCTTCTACCAGGTGAGCCGCTCTTGGTTGGTACAGGTCTGGTAGATGCTTAAGGAGTTGTCCCACTTCCTCCCAGTGCTGGTAAGCATGCCTGTTGATCAGGACGTTGGAGTTTGCGATGCGCCAATGGATTGCCGCATTTCGCTCCACCTTTCTCCCTGTGAGGTCCATCCTTCTACTCTCCTTGTCTGGAGGTGGTCCAGCATTTGTGGGTACATTAGGCCCTTTTCCTAGCCGTAGCTGTAATTATGGAATCTGCTGGCACTGACCCCTGTATGTATGCAGGGTCCTTTGAAGAATGCTTATACTTCTTCTCCGTCCTTGGAGTCACTGCTTTGCATTCTGCTGGTTCTTTAAAGGCCTCCCTTCCTTGGTCCAACACAATAGGGAGCATGGGCAGGAACTGGCTCCAAGTTTTGTTGAGGCAGTAAAGTTTCCAGGAAAAAACATGCCTTGGGCTTTTCCTCCTCCATTTTCACTCCATAAGTCTGTGCAACCTTTTGGATGACCATCTTGTAGATCCCTATGTCGTCTGGCGGTGAAGGCCTCGAAGGGTATGTGTCTACCCCTTCTTCTGGCGATTCGGCGTCGAGGTCATGCCACTCCAAGTCTTGTGCCTCAGAGGGTGTCGAGTCCCGGTAGGTTTGCTGATCCGTCATCTCCGCCCTTGAAATAATACAGGGCTTCTTCCTCCTGTTCCTCGACCGGTTCAGGCTTTTTAGGAGGTTCTGCGTCCTTGTCGTCTCTTTCGACTTAGAGCGTGTGTTTCGGCGGGATGGTGTACTGGCTCATCCTGTCGAAGTCCCTTTCCCGCTGCAGGATGCTCACCATTTCGGCCTCGAGCCTCCTCTTCTTCCTTTCCATCTCGGTAGCCTTTTCAGCGTCGAGGGATGGAGCGCTCCGCTTCGAGGTAGTTGACGTCGAGGGAGCTGTTGGCCCTTCCTTTCTCGGCGCCGAGGTGTCCCTTTCGGGGACATCCTTCAACTACCTAGATCTTTTAGGGGCTTTCGCCGTCTGGGAGTCCTTTTCGAAGGATCCGCTGGACTGTTTGTCCATGGTTGCTGTTGCCTTCGCCAAGTGTTTCGGGGGCAATGTTCCCTTCGAGGACTTAGCTTCACTCCTACGACTGTCGCTCGGGGCTTTAGCTTCACCTTGGAGTGTTGCTCGAATGTCTGGAGGTCGACGACTCCCTTACCTCCTTCGACGTCTTCTTTTGGACCTAGACGAACGTGCAGTCTTCTGGTCCCTCGACGATGTTGTCTTCCTCTCCACTGGAGATGCTCAAGTCTCGGAGCGAAGGAGGTGGCCCCCGCCCGCGTTGCAGTCCTCGCTGCTGTTGTCGAGCGGCAGACAGAGGTTGCAGACTGGACGCTGGTCCTTCTGGGCGAATTTGTGGTGGGAATTGGTGCAAAACTTGAAGGGTGTTTTGTCCATCCCAGCGCTCAGGGAGCCCCTTGCGAGCGCATGCTCCGTTGAAGGTCGAGATCTTGGTCGAAACCTTCTCACTTGTCGTCCCGGTTACCTGACCTGTAGTCTGGTGTGTCTGAAAACTTTGATCTTCATCGATTTTCTCCTTTCCGTTGATTCCTCTTCTAAAAACTCTAGAACTCTTCGGTAACGATCCAGACCCAACGGTGGAAAAAATAATCTGAAGATGGCGACCAAAGGTGGGAGCTTCCACAGGAAGCACGTCAATGTCACGAAGGACATCAAATGGTGGGATGTCGACGCCCACCTAGGCCACGAAAAAAAACAAAAAGAGAAAATACTACGATTCCGGACCAAACCACTAGATGGCGGAATAATGCACAGCATAGTGAATCCAGAAAGATTCACGCTGCAAAACTGAAATTACAAAAAATCCATCTATTACACACTCAGGCAACCTTGGGTGAAGACACTGGTATTGAAAATGTCTCGGACTTGTTCACTGGTACTGATTTGAATACTCTGCTAACTTTACAGATCTTGGAGTCCTCTGAACCGGACAGCAATATCTATCAACAGCCAGACAATGAAACCTGTCTAGAAATAGCTGGGACAAACGAGCGGCAAGAGTGGACTAAAAAGAAAATCAAGAACAATTCCTCAAACACCTTTTCACGCTAGCGACGTCTTTAATGAGGCAGTAATAGCAGACTTGAAGAATCTAAGGAAAGACCGCAACAAAAATAAATGCTATAACATTCCATTTAAACAATGGCAGGCGATTCAATCATTGAAGGATGATGATCGAATAATAAAGCCCTCTGACAAATGGAGGAATATTGTTTGTGTTAGGTGGTTCTGACACTATGGGCCGCCCGGATTTTTCGCTTTTTGAGCACCTAATTGTTGAGCTTTTACTATGGGGGAGCCTCATAAGTTGGGACTCACCCACAGTGAACTCAGGATGTAAGAGACTGCATGGGGATTTTACTCGTGTTCCCCTGGCTTGACCAGGCCACTGCGCAGCAGCTGGAGTAAGGGACACAGGGCTGGTTACATGCAGACACGTGTGTACATGGAATAGGCTTTATAGGCTGGAAAGAAACATGCCAGGGAAAGTCAGTGTGTTTTACTGTGTTTTCACTTCATTATTCCCCTACGGGAATGTGGGGCCCATGGCTAGATTAACTTCCGTCAGGCCTACAGATTCCAGACACGCACTTCAGTCCAATGTAGCGAATGTGAAAATAAGTATTCTGCAGAGTCCAAAGTCATATTTGTACTGCTTTTGGGTCATCCAGAACTGTCATATTTCTCTGAGCCAGTCATGACCAGACCCAGGCTGAGGGCTGACCTCAGCTGGATGGATTGATAACCTTTCTTCCACAAGCGAGGGCCTCCTCTCCACGAAGAGAAGATGGGTGGGGCTACAGGCCAATCCATCAACCGCTGTCGCTGGGTGCCAGGCACCAGGCTGCAACAAGGAGGGAAGGCAGCTTGGGGGGAAGTTGCTTCCGAGACATGTGGCAGAAACCCTGGACGACGCCATTTTGAACAAGCTCAGAGGCTGGAGAAGAAGGAGGGAGCAGGGGCAGGGACGTTATGTGTCGCTGTTTGACAGGACCAACAGAGACTTCCTGCCAGCCCCCTACTCAACTTTTAAAAAGTGCTGGCACAGGAAGAGAAGGTCTCTCTGGGGTGTGGTCTGCTGAGGGTGAAGGTGCTGGAGCCTGACGCAATGGGCGGTTGGAAGGAGAGCCCCCCTGACTGCCCCCAGGACCCTATCAGCACCAGAAGAAGAGCCCAGGACTGGTGCACAGAAGCAGGGGCCTCTGCGCAGGGAGAGAGGCCCAGAAGGAGAGCCTAACGAAAGGCTGGCGCAGGGAGCCAGTGAAGACAGCACACTGCTGAATCTACCCTCTCAGAGACCCAGAGGGCAGAGGAGAGTGTTCCCAGTGGCTGGGGCTGGTAAAGAGGAGCATGAAGTGCCCCATATTGCCTCGCCAGGCATTTGGAAATCTGCAGTTTTGATGCTTTGTGGCCCCCCGAGGAGGGGGTCCCCCTCATGTGTGAAAAGGGGTGCAGGGGGGTTGCAGGAGCACCGCAGTCTCCCCCCGCATAAAGAAGAACAGTCCACCCCCAAGTTTCACGGGGCATCTGAAAGAATAACCCCTCAAGAGCTCAGCCAGCCTTTAACACCTTCTAGGCTGGAACTTATGTTCTACAGCTGAGGGTGTACTATGAAGTGCATCGTGGAGTGAAGGGCTGAGTTGGGGGATGTCTGGAGAAGGGCATCCCCTGGAGGTGAAGTGGTGTAATTGCAACGAAATGCATTTACTATTGGTTATTTCTTTTTAGGTGGACTGAAAGTCACATGTGTAAAGTGAAGTACCTGTGTAAGGTGATGTTAAGCTAACTGGAGTTATGTTGCTGGACCTTCCTGCTAGGGGGTCTGGCTGTATTTACGTAATCCCATGCTTTTACCTGTGATTCCTTTTAAAGTGAAGAGGCGCACTGCAGGAGAAGTGTAGTTGCCAGGAGTACTTCTTTTGAAGGGACTGTAAGTCACATGTGCAAGGAGATGTCATAAGCCAAGTGGGGCTATGTTGCCAGACAGTCCTGCTAGGGTGTCTGGCTGTATATGCGCAATCCTGTGATTTTATCTGTGATGCCCTTAGGGGCTGTAATTGCAATGCATTCAAATGATCAACCAAGGTGATGAGTACTGTCATTCTAAAGTGTGCGTAAACATGGATTCTTGCTGCTGCGCTTAGGTGAAGACCCCAGACTGCTAGCCCTTAAGATATAGAGGTGCATACTTTATGGTCAGTAGGAGATGCTCAGTCAGGGTCATGTGTCACCAAGGCAGGTTTACCCCTTTTTAATACTTGTTGAGGTAATGGGGTGGGTCGCCACTGGGATGGTGCCAGTGCGCAGGGCCCTCGCTCCAGGTTATGTTCAACTAACTGCATTGGGGGCAAGTTGATGTGCATACATGGGAGTGGTGGTACTAGACCCCACCCCCCCGTGGGAGGGATGGAGATGTTATGCAATGTCACAAAGTAATTCCAACAGCTTATGTATATTTGTAAATTGGTGCATAGTATTGAGTGGTGTGTGTGTTTAATAAATGTACTCTTACTTTTATAAAGCAAAGTGCAGACTGGACAATCAATTATCGAGTGTTATTTTTGGGCACCTGCAAATGGCGATTACTAGCCCACACCACCTCCCTTGAGTAAGCCTCAGACTGCTCTTCAACACTACCCTCTGAGAGTCGGGCACTAAAATTGGGTGTTTGGTTCCCAGTGAAGGACAAATGTAGTCATGTTATTTGTGCAGGCCTCACAGATGCTGCCTCGTTTTCCAACAGTTATCTTATCTCAAGAGCATTAGGTCTCAGAAGCTCTGAAGCTCTGAGCCAGCTTTAGGACAGATAATGTTATGTACCCACTAATAAAGTGGTTTATGCAAATTGCATCAAGACCTTCCATGAATTTCTAATGTCTTGGAGGGAGGAGGGTATGATTGATATGGATGAATTAAAATTTGTATTCTGTGATCCCACGATCTCTACCTTTTACCACCTCCCAAAAATCCATAAACGCTATTAGACCACCAGCAAGACCAATTGTTCCTTCTATTAATAGTCTGCTTGAAAACTGCTCTGTTTATATGGATTCATTTCTGGCTCCATGGGTCAGGAATCTCAGTTCCTACATTAAGGACACAGGTGATTTTTTAAGACTCACTGAGGGTGTAAGCTGGGAGGATGACATGTTTCTCATCACACTAGACATCACCAGCCTCTACACCTGTATTGCCCACAAGGATGGTGTGGAGGCTGTTTTTTTTTTTTTGATAACCAAATTTGTATTTTCTTGTGAAAGAACAAACTCAAAGAGCACATACAACAGTCCGATTGACCTGGCATCAAAATTACATATCATGGAATCAATGACAATCAATAGCAAAACACCCCATCCCCTCCCTTGGCCTCCCCTCACCCGTACCCCCCCCCCCCCTAGAATAAGCCCCCTAACCATTTCCCCCATACTCTGCGAAACTTTTTGGGGCATCCCCGTGCAGCATACAACGTCTGTTCTTGTGCGGCACGCCCCCTCTCCATTTAGCACATTTGGGTGGATCGATCTGCTTCCAGGCGGCTGCGATCTCTTTTAGCCACTACCAGAGCAGTAGTTGGGAAATATTTTTCACTGCGGGATCCATCCAATCCATCCGTTATCCTCAGCAAAGCCATTTTGGGGTCATGGGGGACCTCCCACCCCAGGACCTCTGTTAATTCAAGTTCAATCTCACCCCAGTAGCTCCCCAAGCGCGGGCAATTCCAGACCATATGGAAGAAATCCGCCGGGTCTACCCCACAGCGGGCGCATGAAGCATCCGGGGAAAGGCCTGCGCGATAGAGGCGCTCCGGGGTCAGATAGGCGGCATGCAGGTAATAAAGCTGGATGAGCCGCAATCTAGCCGATGTGGTAATCGTCCTGGGGGCCATAAGGGCGTCCCTCCAATCAGCTTCATCCAATGGATCCACCCAGGTCTCCCAGCGCTGCCTCAGTCCATCCCAGTCCACCGGGGTGTTATTAACCAGGGAACGATAAATACGGGAAATTCCTCCCCTCCCAAGACACCCCAGCATCACCTGAGCCTCAGGCGGGCTGTGGTCGGGAATCTGTGAGTCCAGAGGGACGCGAGTCTGGACCGCATGGCGCAGCTGGAGGTATTTATAGAATTACGAAGGGTGCAACGAAAATCGGCCCTGAAGCTCCTGAAAGGAACACATGCGGCTCCCCTGCCACAAGTCACCCAAGCGAGAGATCCCCAGAAGGTCCCATGCTCGAAACCCCTCTAACCCCGCTACCTCCCGTAGCCAAGTACCATGCCAAAGTGGTGTGACTAGGGTCAGTGTCCTCGACCAGCGGGTATGCTGTAGAGCGGCACGCCATGCCAAGAAGGGAGCCCGCGTAACGTCAGAGAGCGACAGAGGGTTCACCGCCCCGTAGAGCATGTTTTGAATGGAGGAGAACCCCACGAGCTGTACCTCTAGCCTATAGGCTAGATCGTCCCACCCGCCCGAGAACCAATCATGAACCACCAGAAGCCGAGTTGCAAGATAGTACAAATAGAGGTTAGTCATGCTCAGGCCTCCGTCATATGAGGGAATCCGACAACGGTCCAGGGCCAGACAGGGCCTACCGCCACCCCAGAGAAACTTAGTCGCAATCTTATCCATATCCCGGAACCAGGAGCGGGAGAAGGAGCAGGGCGTGTTCTGTAGCATATATAGGAACTTAGGGAGGATCATCATCTTATAGAGTGCGATCCTCCCCAATGGGTTCAGTGGGAGCGACTGCCACTTCACCATGTCCGATCTGGTCTTATTAAGCACAGGGGCCACGTTGAGGGCCCAGCAGAGCTCCGGAAGAAGGGTGATCCAGATCCCCAAATATTTAAAGGAGAGTCTACGGAGGGGAATATCAGACTGCCAATCGAAACATTCCCTAGACGGGTGCAACGGGACCAGGACAGATTTTTTTGGGGTTTAGGTGGAGACCAGATGCCTGACCGAAACGGCGAAGAATCTGGCGAACACGAGGGCCCGAAACAGCCGGGTCTGAGAGATAGAGAAGGACGTCGTCCGCGTACAGGGCAATCTTATCAGGGACCATACCTGGCCAGTCCCACCCACGGAGAACAGGGTCCGATCGGACCAGAACGGCCAGGGGCTCCATCGCCAGGGCGAAGAGGAGGGGTGAGAGCGGGTAGCCCTGCCGCGTTCCCCACCCTATGGAAAACGTGTGGGAGAGAGCTCCGTTCACCAACACTCGGGCTCGTGGAGCCGCGTACAGGACCCGGACCATGGCACGAAACTGGGGGCAGAAACCCATGCGCTCCAAGATCTCTCCGAGGTAGACGCACCCCACCGAGTCAAAGGCCTTTTCAAAGTCGACCAGTAGAAGGGCCAGATAAGGAGATAGGCACTCCCGGTGGGCCAGGGCCAGATGTAGGCGCCGCAAGCAGTCCCTAGTCCCACGAGCCGGCATAAACCCACACTGGTCCGGGTGGACCAGTGAGACAAGATGCGGGCGAAGCCGTTGCGCCAGGATGGTAGCGTATATCTTAAGTTCGGTATTAATGAGAGATATCGGCCGATAATCCGAGCAAGACTGTGATGGGGGTTGTGTTTTGGGAAGGACTACCATTGTGGCCAAGTCAGTTTCCGGCGGGAACGAGCCTTTCTCCACCACTTCAGCATAGATATCCAGAAGCCTCGGAGCAAGGGTTTCACGACAGTGGGCATAATATTCCTGCGGGAAGCCGTCCGGTCCCGGGGTCTTCCCGGATGCCAAGTGACTGATTGCTTCATCGATTTCCTGCAGCGTGATGGGCAGATCTAAAGTCTCACCAGCCTCCCCTCCCAATTGCCCAAGATCCACCCCGCTCGTCCCCATCATCTCCGCAAGAGAGATCCCAGGCGCCCGAGCCCGGTATAGTTGGGAGTAATAATCTGCAACGGTCTGTGCCACTGCCACAGAGACTGTGTGAGTCACGCCAGTGGAGTCCACAATGGCAGGAATAATCCGGTTTGCCCGAGGGTATGTAGCCAGCCGATGGAGGAGTGTACCGTTCTTATCCCCCCATCCGTACACCCGGGCCACCGAGGAGCGCCAAAGAGTCTTAGCCGCCTCCATAGAGTGCATACGTATCTCTTCCCGCAGAAAGGCCAGCCGCCGCGCCCGCGTGGCATCACTCAACGCCTCCTGGTCCCGTTCAAGTTCCAAGGCCTGTGCTTCGCAGGCCATGAGTCATTTGAGCTGTGTCCGGCGTTGCTGTTGCACGTGCCCCCTGGCAGCCCCCCTAATAGTCGCCTTGCCAGCCTCCCAAAGGATGGCCGAGGAAGAGACAGAGCCAACATTATGAAGATAATTGGTAATCTCGTCTCCTACTGTTTCCTGAAAATCTTTGTCCTGAAGGAACCAGGCATTCAGGCGCCACATCGGGCGGGCGGAAAATGGAGGCGGGCCAGAGAGCGAGAAGCAGTGGTGAGTGGTCCGAAAGGCCCCTTGGAAGAATGCGGGTGTCCTGAACACCCGCACACACCGTAGACGGGACAAAAATTAAGTCAATCCGGGCGTGTGAATGGTGCGCCACCGAGGTGCAAGTATACTGACGAGCATGTGGGTGCCAAACCCTCCAGACATCGCACAGGCCCTGGGCCTCAGCCCAACTAGACAACTGCTTCGCGCGAGCGGCTCTGGAGAGGGAGATCGGGCCCGTCGAGTCCATACGGGGCGTGTAGACTGCATTGAAGTCCCCCCCTAAAACAAGCGAGCCCGCCGGAAGCGCTGGCAGCAAATCTGCGGTGTAGGAAAGGGCAGCCTGCAACAGGGACGTCACCGTGTACACTCGAGGTGCAAGGTGAGTGGTCGCCCCTCGAGTGTGCCACAAACTGCATCGGCCATACCCTGGGGGTCTAAATGCACCTGGGCCAGTACAAAGGGAAAGGACCGTCTGATCAGGATAGCCACCCCCCGGGAGCCCCTAGCAAAGCCTGAGTGCCAAACCCTATCAGACCCGTAGCGGGCGAGAAAGGGACATTTATTGCCGAGAAGGTGGGTCTCCTGAAGGAGAAGCACGTCGATCTCCATACGCTGTGCATATTTGAGGACTGCCATGCGTTTGAAACGATCCAAAAGACCATTTACATTCCAGGACAATATGCGCATGGCGGCCCTAGGAAGGGGTGTGTCAGCCATCATTATAGTCGGGGGCATGCCTAACAAGGAGTTCTCGTCTTCCCTAACAAGGAGTTCTCGTCTTCCGGAGTAGAGGGAACGCATCCCTCAGTCCGTAGGGAACTCCATAAGCTAAGGGGAGCGAGCCTGGAGCAGAATACGACGCCACCCCTGCATGAGGTGTGAACGGGCACCACTGTAAGAAGCACATCCCTTGTGAGGAGCGGATGACCCCGGAGTCGATCGCAAGGAGGGCCGGGGAGCGCGCAGAAAGGGGCCACCCGTTGGGCACGGCACCCACACCAAAACTGAGGGGGGCACAGGCGCATGGTCTCCCCGGAGGAAGAGACATCGGGAGAGCGGACAGGAGATCAGGTCAACAGTGTCGTGATGCCATAGAAAAACAACAATGAGGAATTCACCCCCCACCAACAAAATCCCCCCTAGGAGGAAGAAACAACCCCAAACC
The DNA here is from genome assembly GCF_964204655.1 of Triturus cristatus. Taxonomy (NCBI): domain Eukaryota; kingdom Metazoa; phylum Chordata; class Amphibia; order Caudata; family Salamandridae; genus Triturus; species Triturus cristatus. Next base: position 793,244,239 of record NC_140592.1, on the reverse strand, counting down.
AACCCCAACCCCCCAGCCCCCACCCTATACTTCGAAAACAGAAGCATCTGTCGTCCTAACGGTATGTAACAACCACCAAGCTAAAACGCTCGGGCTTGAGCACATAGTGGACAAATTCTCCTGCCCTGGCTGAGAGCTGTGCTTGTACTGGAACAATGAAGCCCAGTCCCTCGCATTGTCAGCCTGGTAAAGCAACTTCCCCCCCCCCCCCCCCCCCCCCCCCCCCACAAATCCACATACAGTAAAGGGAAAATCAAATGACTGGACTGCGGGAAAGATCCGCGAGGTCCATTTGTGCGTCTGGCTGGGGTGCAGAGCCCACCCGCAGGGGGGGACTCAGTGTGTCGTCCAGTAGCAGCGGGACTTGTAGGTGCAGCCGAAGAGGCCCCAGACGCCCGTCGCGGCCAGCCTATGGAGCACGTGACAACCGCCTCTCCCTCTGCGCGCCTCCAGGGCAGTGTGCGTCGCCGGGTTCTTGACGGCCAGGGCACTTCCTGTCCCGAACGCCCAGCCGCCGGTGATCCTTGTCCAGATCGATGCAAATGACGCTCCTCCGTCAGCCAGGTCCAGGCTGCTCGCGGCGTGTCAAAAAATATTGTTTTGTGTTGAAAAATGACCCGGAGGCGGACCGGGAACTGAAGCTGGTACTGGAGGCCCATGGCCCGCATCTTCTGCTTCACCTCCATGTAGGACCGCCTTAGCTCTTGGACCTCCCGGGTGTAGTCCGGAAAGATCATTATAGTGTGATTTTGGTATGTGAGAGTCTCTTTGCGCCTGGCCTCACGTAGAATCGCGTCCCTGTCTCTGAAATTGAGGATCTTTAAGATGAAAGGACGGGGGCGCTCCCGGAGGCCTGGGAGCCAGCGAGCGGTGGGCCCTCTCCACTTTAAACCAGGTTGACAGGCTGTCTGCCGGCATCCAGGACTTAAACCAGCCTTCCAGGAAATCATCTGCACGGCCCGATTCAGCCCCCTCCGGAAATCCCACCAGGCCGAGGTTACTACGCCGGACTCGGTTTTCTGCATCTTCAGCCCGGCGGTGCAGTTCCTTTGAGTGGGTGGTCAGTTCTCGCACTTGGTCCTGTAACTGACGGATGTCGTCCTCGGCTGTCAATATTCTTGATTCGGTTTCGGAGATGCGGGCGGTGGCGTTACGCAGGTCCTGCCGGAGAAGGGCAACATCGACCTTGACCTCCCCAACCATACCCTCCAGGGAGGAGCGGGATGCGTTGATGGCCTGCAAAATGGCTGCTAGGTCCGTGTTGGGGGCCGAAGCCGCCTCCTCGGTCGAGGCCACCCCCCTCTCGGAGGCCGTGAACTGATCCATCCTGGTTTGGGTGGCTGCGGGTGTCGGCTTGGAAGCCCTGTCCTTACCCATGATGGCCGCACCACGGTCAGCAGGGGACGTCCAGGCCGGACAGTGAGCAACGCGGGTACCTTCCGGAGACCCCACAAGGACCGGGGAGGCGGACAGCAGGTGGGGGGGGGGTGCCCGGCCAGGGCACCCCGCCCGTCCGGAAGGCCAATTGCCACAGGCCCCGCAAATCACGTCCTTGCGCGCCGCCCGATAAGGCAGCCGAATATCCCTCGAGGCCCGCGACCGACCTGTAACTGCAGACCCGTGGCCTGCCAGTACTCAGGGTGGCGCGCCGCCTCCTGCCGCACAACACAGCCAAGGCTAAATCCACGCTGCCACCAGCGAAGTCACAGGACCCGAGCACTACGTACAGACGTGCAAGCACTTCAAGGTGGTCCCCGGTGCACAGGCCGGAAGGACCGCCCCCGTTCCAGGCACCTCGCGGTGGGTCCCCAGCCACTGATGCCAGCACTCAACCCATGGCCACGGGCGCCAAATTCAGTTCACTTCGGGGGGGAAGAAGCCGCACACACTGACCGCCGGCCCGATCAGCAAAGGCGGGAGCCCGCCCCGCGCCACTCATCAGCCCCCAGCAGGCCGCGAGGGACCAGGTCCAGATGCAGCAGCGAAAGCAGGGGGGGAGCCGGTCCCCGACCGTCGACACCCGGCCCGAAGGGGGGGCCCCCACCACTCCCTGGCCACCTCAACAGCCAAGGCAGCCCCAATTGCACGCCTCCCTCAGCGCCGCACTCACCGGCCGCCGTCCACCTCAGTTCGGCCCCCCGGGGCTCGCTCTGCACCCCCACACTCACCGCCGGCAGTCCTTAGGCGGGAACACCTCTCTTCTCGCGGGGGGGGTGGCGGCAGCGGCAGTTGAAGCGCCTCCGCGAGGCCGCCGATGTCCCTGGGAGGCCGGGCCTAGACACCTCGCGGGCGCCGCGGGCTCAAGTAGCAGCCCGCCCGGGTCCCAGCACCAGGATCGCCACCTCCAGCCGCCAGCCCGCCAATCTTTGCTCGGGCCGAATCCTATTGACTTCGGACCCTGGGCCGCGGGACAGGTCAGCGCTCCGATGCGCCCAAAAGGAGTCGGCCAGGGCAGCTTGCCACGGATCAGGGAAGGATTTGCGGGGTCAGGCGTCCGGAGCCTCACCGCCGAGCGGCCATGTTGGACCAGCGCCACCTAGCGCTCCAGCATCATCAAGTGAGTGTTCAGCTTTGTATTATGACGTAATTCACAGCGATTCAGGGGTTCTTTGGAATCGATCCATGTGACCCAACGTAAACTAACTGCCTCGCTGGTTGCCATATTAAAAAATAACCCCGGTGTGGAGGCTGTTAAATGGTTCCTTAACAAACGTCCCCTAAAATTCAAGAGACATAATGACATGTTGGTAACCATGTTTACCTTTTGTCTTGAAAACAACATCTTTATTTGCAAGGGCCAACTTTATAAACAACATTCCCTATGGGGGAACTCCTGCGGTTAAAAAGGAACTGCACGACAGAAGCCGAATAAACCAAAGCTAAGGATGATACTTTCATTAGATTTAAAGAATGAGAATATTTGAAGAATATCCCCTAACAGGCACATGGGGAAACAAACTCAATACCAATAGATAGACTTCAGCTTTTGATACCCAAAACTCCTAAACCAGAAACTGAATCCAAGGTCACTCCAGCCAGAATGATAACCCGCTATAATGCGAAGTCCTCAGAGGTGGTACGAATATTTTGGAAAAACTGGCACAGTATCCAGACTGATAACATCTTGAAAGAATTCATACCTATGTATCTACTAATAACCTACAGACGCAGTAAATCAATTGGTGACAATCTAGTGCAGTCACCTTAGATCAGCATCATACCAAATACAAAATGTACGGGTTTTTTTTCCATACCTAAAATGCAAGGCGTGGAAATACAGCCATAAAGTGTTAGATTATAATACTTTAGAAAGTGGTATGGAAGGAAACGGGGCTAAATCCATCAATCGACTTCCTAACTGTAATTCGGATTTTACGGTGTACATCTTATCCTGCACAATAAAATCACTTTTTGAAACAAATTCCTGTGAGTGCCCTCCTTTAACAAGCCAACCGAACGGTTAGGACGAGTGGATAGATATATATATATTAAGACCTCTTCCATTTTATGTTTTTTTTTTTTTTTTAAAAAAAATCAAATATAACCACAAATTTCTTAGGGATTCCTCAGCTTATGTACACCAGTCCCTATGCCATCATACACCAACAACATATAGGTTAAAGCAAACATGCACATGACTTAAAATAGGCTGTATTCAAATGGGAGGCAAGCAGAAAATGAAAGGTAAGGAGAGGGTCACGGAAAGAAAAACAAGCATTTACAATGCAACAGTCTCTGCATTGTTAAAGTTAGAGCTATTGGCATTGCTCATGACATTATTTTTATGTTTTTGTTTTTAAAACATTTAACCCCTTCAGCGCGGCGCGGATTTCCGCGACACGCTGAAGGTTCCGTGCGCGGGCGGGGCCGTGACGGAGCGGTTCCGTCATGCGCACAGCGCGACCGTCGCGCATGACGGAACCGCTCAGTCATGCGCGTCGAAGGGGTTAAAGAAACGGCATTGTTATTTACAATGTCAATAGCTTAATCACTCTCAAATGCGAGACCTATTGCATTTGCACCCACACACACAAAGCCATCCACACACACACAGAGCCACCCACAGAGCCACTCACATAGAGCAACCCACACACAAATAGAGCCACCTACACACGCAGTAGCCCACTGACCTATTTACATTAGGTGCACTTTGTGATCTGCATGGTACATGTTCTTTGCTGCAGGCACATTAACCCACTAGACAAAACTCCGATCTCTCTCTAGGAAGAACATTAAACATCAATCATAAGTATACAGTTTTAGAAAAATACACTTAGTGATCCTCCTAGGTAATAAAGGCCACGCAAAAACAACTATAACAATGTGCACAAGTCTGTTGTGAGAGACACTGAAAGTTCTGACCTTGTTCAGCTAGTTCAAAGACACTTCATCTGGCCCAGGCCCGTCCACTTGGTGAGTGAGGGAGGGATGCAATCTATCCTGTTGATTTCAGAGGAGTGGCATCCTTACAATTCAAAAGAGTGTCTTTCAATGTCTCTGAGACATACATCTGTCCAAGCAGAACCTGTGGTTGGATATATTGTAATGTTAACCACACAGAGGTCTGTTAGCTGCTGTCATCAGATATGTACTTAGTAGTAAGAAAAGGGCAAGGGCATTCTCCATAAAACGAGAGTAGTGCAAGAGGTGAGTAAATAGCTTCTACAATCAGAGCTGAGTTATGTCTATGTGCACAAACTGCTTCTGTATACATGTGTGTGTGTAAGACAACTGCATGTGGGTAGGGTTTCTGTGTGTCCATTTGTGCATGTTTGACTGTGCGTGCATGTCTTTCTTTATGCCTAGTTTGTTTATTTATGCGTGTTTGGATAAGGATGTGTCTATGCTCCCACCATTTTATAAAGCTACCATTCCAAGCTTCCCCATGAGTAGAGAAACCACATGGCCTGGCACCAAGGCCGGACAGGCCATTATGCCACTGTCATTTTCCTGGTGGGCTGCAGGCTAGGGGGCTGCCTTACAGGAGGTTGAGGGCAGTTAAAATCAAGTCACTGCACTCAGTGTGGCCTTTGTTCTAGAACTATTGGTTACGTCTTCCCATCATTCCCTCAGCTGTGGAAGGTCCCAAATTCGCACTAATCAAAAGTAGTCAAAAGTAGTTTATTTTTGTTTTATTCAATTGTAAATCCGCCACCCCTCCCCTCAAGGCGCTTTTGGAAAGCATTGGACTTGCTCACAACACAAATAGAGCCACCCACAGAGCCACCTACACACACACACACACGCAGTAGCCCACTGACCTATTTACATTATGTGCACTTTGTGATCTGCATGGTACATGTTCTTTTCTGCAGGCACATTAACCCTATGTGCTACCTTTCCAGGAGTCAAAACTTCCACTAGACAAAACTCCGATCTCTCTCTAGGAAAAACATTAAACACCAGAGTCATCATGACATTTTTATTGTTGCCGAAAATTGCTGGAGGCCAGGAAGGAGGCAGCAAGCGCTTTTAAAACATTAATTTACTTGCAAACATAATGTCTCCACCCAAAGTCAGCGCCCGGTCACACCAGTTGCACTGCCCTAGAGCTGGCCCTGCTCAAGGGTCCTGTGACCTCAGTGACAGAGTCATTGTTGTTCTTGGCTGTGCTGCTTCAAAGGCCTGCTAGCAAGACTAGAGGTGAACTTCAGTATGGATTGTGGTGGACAAACCATGAAGGTTAACCCAGACGTGCCAGTGCTAGGGTCCACCTGCTGGTGCTAAGACACCAGCGCTTCTAAGGTCTTGCGCAGCCTTCTAGGTCTAGCATGGGATTGTGCTCTCTCAGGAGAGTCGTCTGGTGGACTGGTTATTAAGGCTGAACCTGCTTCCCCAGTTCCAAATTCAGCAGCTCTGGCCATAGTGCCACATCGTCTCCCCCACTGAACACCATACTGTTCCACTGAGAAAAAAAGTCACACTGCCTTCAACTACAACCCAATTGCTGCTGGCTATAAACACCTGGATGCGGCTCAATTTAAATGACGCACTAGACAAGAGCAATATGCGGCCTACAAAAAAAAGTAACAACATCCTGGAAAAACCAAACCCTCATAGGGAATGCAAAATTTAGCAAACCATGTGAAATGCATGCAGGAACAACATGGTTACCTTAACGCTTTTACACTCACTGTTCAGAATTCAGTGAGTGCTCTCTGCAACTGTATACATGCTGGAAAAGCACAAAGACTAAATAACACAACTAACAACCCCAAGTGTTACTCCTCTGAGGGCATACGAGACCCTGTCTTCTGAAAACTGGCATCGCGCACAGTGCAGCGACCCCAGGCACCCGATTTTAAATTTTCATCTGCGTGAATATTCCGCCTCGCCGCGTGTCACCACGCAAGCACACGTGGGCACAGTAAGATCGGTGTCCTGTAAAGTGCATTCCTGCCGCCCCTTCATTATTTTGTAAACATGTTTATTTACCAGTGAACCTGTCTCTTTCACTAGCAGTCGAAGCCTTGTTGCGTCGATCTGTGCGCACAATATAAAGTAATACCGGACTCTCAGATTGGCTATGGAAAATAGCAGACGTTCTTATTATTCAAGTAGAATGGCAATTTATTAATAAACAATGCAATACCTTCGCACTATTTCCAACAAAAATGATAAATCGATAGAATCAGGATAAATACAGTTCCCTTTTTGAACAGGTCAGTGTGTTAGGTAACACAACGTCAGCTTGGAAACACTGTCTGGCGTTTGGTCCGTAACATCCAATTACACATTAAAAATAAATTACCATTTTGAAATTTACATTTTGTAACAAGTCCTTCACAAACGTGTCCCTTTTTTACTTTTGAAATAACACAAAAGCATGAAGAAACTTACGTGTTATTTGGAGTGAACACTGTTCTTTTTTTTAAACAAACCAAGACATGCCTGATGTCCCTGTACATAGTGTTTAGCAAATGTTTTGGGCTCTCTGGGACAAGGATTAAGTCTGCAGAGCCCGTTTGTGTCAGAACTTGCTGCAGTCATAGACAAAGGCCCCTGAGGTACGGTACAGAGACTGGCTGGAGGGGAAAGACATCGGACAGCTGCTGTTGCCGTTTACCGGGGAGTTGTTGAGGCCAAGCCGCTGCGACTCGCACTTTCAGATTCTAACGGCACACATAATGACGCAGATCTGAGTCGGGCAAGTAATACATGCAGGGGCCGCCAAGGCGCAATAACTACAGGCGTATTCTGATATGCATAACACATATGACAGCAGATATTGACGGGCCACTGAATGCTGGTAAATAACCCAGTGGGGCCATCGGTATTAACGATTCTTAAAAGTATATTAAAGAATGTTATGTTTTTACCTACTGTTGAGACGGGTGAAAGTGTCTCACGTCCCAGCGCCTTACCTGGCGAGAGCCATGAACACCGCCGCCTTTCTCCGAGGTCAAGCAGAAATGCCTCGGAGAAACGCAGCGGCGCGGGGCGTGTTTTTCTTTCTCTCCTCTTGCCATTGGCTGGAATGTTTACATTCCAGAGGAGAGAAAGAAAGTAAAAAACACACCCCCGAATCCGAAAAAGACGGTGCTTGTTTGCACAATGCTCTTCTCCAATGGCTGACCAGTATTTCAGAGGCCAGCCAATGGAGAAAAGGTAAAAAAAAAAAAGGAGCGGGTTAAAGCCCCACTCCTAACATTAAATCTCGGAGCGAGACTGCGCAAGCGCAGCCTTCGAGCCGAGACATAAAAAGGAGAAGCGACAATTAAAAATTCTACGCCATTGTTAAAATTGGCATGAATGTTTTTTATTTTTTAGGAACATAGAATACATTTTTGTTCCGCTATGCACTGTAGGTACAAAACTGTACAAGCAAGCAACATTATTTGGAAGCAAGATAGTGCTGTGTTAAGCACTTTTTAATAGGTGCCAAATTCAGGTGAAAAGTCTATTGCTAGGCTGTTTAAAGACCAAAGGCTGCGGCATGGATCACTGGTGAGCCCAGTGGTTGGAAAAATAAAGTAATGGTTGGACACAGATACAGGGAAATATCAAGCACATTAGGCTGCACTTGGCTGAGACAGTAACCTCATTGTAAATAAAGCTAGCCCTGCACAGTACAACGCATCAGGCATTAGACTAACGCATTGCAGTGTGGTGGTTCACATCACCGCACTGAAATGTATTGTCATGCATTATAGCGCCTTCTCAGCTGTCAAGCACGGAGCACTGCTATAATAAAGCACCATACAAGCTGCAGTAGCAGAGTGGAGTGAATGTTGCTCCCGGCAGGCTTGGGGTTCTCTGGCTCAGTTGCTAGAGCTCAGCTGCTCCTTCCTCACCCCAACCTCTCCGCGCTCTCCCTCGCTAATTGCACTCTCTCCCTTCTCTCTCGCCTAGGAAAACAAATTAGGATCTCTCATCTTCTCTTTCTCCCAGCTTGAAGCTACCATCTCACTCCTAAGTACTAAGATTTCCACCTTTCCCTACACCCCAATCCCCCTGGCAAGTACTCACTTCCGGAAAACTCCTGAGGAGTACCTTGCTCTCACGCCCCAAAAAAGCCTCACACAATCTGTCATCTTCAGACATCTCTAATTTATTGGCTAGTTACAAGACTTCTAAACACCATCCCGCTCCCCCTCTCCTCTGCAGTTAAGTCTAATCTTTGCACTATACCAATCATCTCCTCTGGCCGAACTAAACATCAGCCATATTCTACCCTGGCTCCCTCATTCAGGAACATTATCCCCATCACCCCTAAAAGCCCTAACACACCCTTCATCAAAACAGTCTTGTCAGAGTCACGCTGTTTGCTTCAGAACTTCAGATCTGCAATCAAACACAAACTGGAAATTTCAGACACCATCAATCTTCACAATCTTGACATGCTTTTCCTCACTGAGACCTGGTTCAACGACACCTCTCATACTATTTTTGAACTTCTGCCACCTACAAACTATTCCATCTTTAGAAATGACAGAACAGATCAAGTTGGGGGAGGTGTTGCAGTCATCTTCAAAACCTCCATACAAGTCAAGGTTTTTCCCAAAAGCTCCTTCTATACATTCAAAAGCATTTCTCTGGAGCTTCAAGTGCAACACTGCTCCCCTTTCAGATTTCATGCCATCACCTGTCTGGTGACCGCTCCTCCTTCTTGGAGGAATTAACCAACTTCACCAGCGACCAGTACTCTCAAAGTGGCAGAGATTTTTTCTGGGAGACTTTAATCTTCACTGGGGCTCTTTGGAAGACTCAGCTGCCAATAGGCTTGCCACTTTCCTCACAGCAAATGATCTTATCCAACACTGCACGTAACCAACACACTCTAAGCGCTCAATTCTTGACCTGGTTATATCTAAAGCATATATGCTAACTATTGCTGACCCTATTCATGTAGACTGGTCCGACCACTTCCTCATCCCCTTCCCTCTGCACCTATCTCACTCTGTAACACTTGGCCAACCTAAAAGGACTACAACCTGGTTCCGTAACACCAAAAACACTGACCTTGACACTCTTTGTAATTCTGCTAAGCTATCTCTTCCACCGTTAGACCCTAATTCTGATGTTAACGATCTTACCTCCCAATGCCTCTCCAGTCTTGCAGTCGAAACTGATAATGTTGCTCCACTTCAAAGCAAAAAGAAAAGGCCTATTCCTTCTGCACCATGGTTCAATAAATCCATTTATGAAGAAATGAAGAACTTGAGATGCCTTGAGAAGCAATGGAGACAATCTCCATCCACCACTAATCTCTTTAATCTAGGTTCTTCAAGATCAAAATACCACAAACACATCTTCTGTAAAAAAGCGTTACACTTCAGAACCCTCCTTGACTCAGCCAAAAACAGATCCAAAAAACTTTTTACCTCTCAAAAAAACAACTTTGCCTCCCTCAACCATCAAACCCGACGATCCTCCAAAGAAAGCAGCAGAATTCGCAATATTCTTTGATAAAAAAGTGAAATTACTGGTGATCAGGTCGTTCACCCTACCCCCTAGAGGAGCGCAAATCCTTAGTCATTTGGCAGAACTTTGTCATCCCTAAAGATGCCCTCCTTAAAGCATTCTCGAAACAAAACCCTCTGACCATTCTTTCAACGCCATCCCTAGTGACATCGCCATTGACTTCTACACCCATACTCTTTACTATTGGACCAGTCTGGTTAACCTCTTCCTCAGCCAAGGCTCCCTTCCTGTTGCCCTTAAAACAGATCAGGTTACCCCACTTCTTAAAAAACCCTCTGCTGATGTGAATGACCTCAAGAACTTCTGCACCCATCTCCAACCTCGCTTCTTGCGAAAATCACAGAAAGATGTGTAGCGAAACAACTTTCCATACATATCCAGGACAACAATCCTTGACGAAGTCCAATCTGGCTTCATGCAAGACTGCAGCACTGAGCACTGAAACAGCCCTGCTGCAAGTGATCGATGACGCCCTGCGTGTTCTTGACTCGGGAGGAGGGGGAGTATTGTCTTCTGATTCTTCTAGACCTTTTTGCAGCCTTTGACACGGTTAATCACAACACTCTCCTGAACACCTTAAAACAGAGAATTGGCTTGGAAGGCAAAGTGCTTAAATGGGTTGCTTCATTCCTCTTGGATAAATCTCAAGTGATTAAAATATCTAACAGCCTTTCGTCTTCAATGGCGGTAGGTCAAGGCATCCCTCAAGGATCTATCCTCGCTCCCACTTTGTTCAATCTTATTTGGAACCTTTGGGAACTCTCCTTAGCAAATCTGCGATCCGTTCCCACCTCTGTGCTGATGACACCCAAATCTACCTTAGGTTATCTTCTACACACGACATCTCAACCCTCAACACTACTCTCAACTCTATCCAAAACTGGATGTTAGCTCATCAACTCATTCTGAATCCTTCCAAACCTGAATTCCTCCTTCTCTCTACCTCACTTTCTCCTCCCCCTGTTCAATTTTGGATGGATAAGCTGAATTTACTCAACAACAAACTTATCGTTGTCGATAGCGCTAAATCTCTTGGGGTCTTTCTAGACAAAAGGCTCAATCTACAGCCCCACATCAATTCCATTGCAAAGAATGCACATTACCATCTGCGCCTTCTCTGGGGGATTATTATTTTTTTTTCCAGAGCTAGACCTAAAAACCTTGGTCCAATCTCTGGTTCTCTCTAGATTGGACTATTGCAATTCTCTCCTTGCTGGCCTCCCCAAAACCCACCTTTGCCCTCTCAAATCCGTACTCCATTCAGTGGCTCGTTTTGATTTTGGGGCCAAAAGAAATGATCACATCACACCCATTCTGTTTTCTCTTCAATGGTTTCCCATTGAAGTCAGGTCAATATACAAGACTGCTTGTATCACCCACAAACTTCCTCCCCTCGATACCCGGCGAATAAACTTAAAATCTGTGGAGGCACTAGACCTTCACGTAATGCTGAAAACTTACTGTTTGAGCCCCCTACCTTCAAAAAAGAAAGTTTTATGGCTCAATCCTTCTCAGGCAATGCAGTTAGAATCTGGAACTCGCTTACCCCATTTCCAAATTTGTAAATCTCCTCATGTAATGTACTTGATTCTATTGTAAAGCGCTCCGACACCTTTGAGTAAAGTCAGCACCATATAAAATTGCATAAATAAATAAGTTAATAAGGGCACCCGGCACAGCGATATCACTGACATCAGGAGGACGGGTCAGAGTCAGTGGGCCCAATTACTACGGAGTGTGAGCTAGTTGATTAGCATTTAACTATTAGTGGCACTTATCTGTCCTTTAACATTCCATGGATGCATACCATGCATTCCAACAAACGCAGAAAGCTAGATGTAAACAGGTGTGGATTGGGACAGACAGTGAGGCATAGTGCTGGATTACAGAGTACAGTGCTGGGTATTTTGTGTGTTGTATAGTATTTAAAACAGTGCCCTCGGGGGAAAAAACTGTCCACATCTACAGCTGGGGCAGTTCCTGCACTGTCGCCCTGTGTCACTGCAATTGATGAGCTCATAGCCATACCCCTCATGTCCCAACAAGGTTCCTCTGCACAATTAAAATACAAACGTACACACGCAGTCGTATGTGTGTGTGCGCAAAGAGCAGATGTGACTTAATAATGGCAGTGCTGCTCATACCACAGGCTGTTGCGTTGTCTGCATTTCTGCCACAGACCCGACCCCCACAATCACACACATGCCCACACACACACAAACGCACACACAAAATTATGGCATTTATGGGAGAGCTCTACTTGCAGCACGCCCGCGGGATCCATCGGCTGCTACCAGACCCGCGCACCGACACAATGACCAACGTGTGTACCATCAGGGCTAAGCGGAATTATTGTTGCAGCGCCGGCTCGTCGCCTTCCTCGAAAGAAGGGGTTCTGCAAGTCAGGTCAGTGAGACTTTTCAATCAGCCTAGCTATGGCCTTAATTAGTGCCTCTCACTCTGCTCTCCAGTGTTGCCGTGCCTACTGCTCATGTTGCCGATGGCAGTCGAGTGTATCTGTGAGTCACTCGGCTGATTAGAAATACATTATTAACGTCTTCCAGACAACTTCATCTATTTTCTGCAATTTTGGCTAGAGTCTGATAAATATAAGCCGTTTAACAATTATTTCTTAGGATTTTCTGCAGTTAATTTAGAGTTTCTAGTTGCTCAAATGGGTCGATATCTGATATTTATGTTTCCCCCGTCTTCATTGCTTGATTTTGCTCACGAGAAAGTGTCACTCAGTCGTTGAAATGTCACTCATAATCAAAGTGAAATTATGAAAATGTCACACATAGCAATCTGAAACCTTTGCAGCTATGCAAAGCAAACACCGAAAAGGAGACTGTAAATACTGGGAGTAGATATAGGTCTTTCTTATTTTACTCTCAAAGCTTGCCTCTCAGCATTGATTAACACAGTAAAGTGGAATTCATCCGATTGGGGGCAAGAATAGCGTAGAAGTTTATTGCCTGGATTCCTATAGTTGGAGAGGGGAGACAGACACCTAGAAATTCCATGAGCCATTTTATTTACCAAGGAGATAAATACTAGTCTTTCTGAGCACTGCTATTTGGTAGATTAGAGGGATGAGGGGTGGGACTACAGTTTCTGCTTTTTAAGGTGAGGAAGTTTCTGGGCCAGGCCTGTCTTTTGTTTGTCTCTGATCACTGGATCAGGAAGGACACTGCCAGGTGCGGAGATTTCACACTACGTTTATCCTGGGAACTCCAGCTTGCAGCCAGTCCCAGTGCTTCCTGCAGTGAAAAACAACACTTCACACAAAGGCCGTAAAAGTGGCAGCCTGTGAGAGTTGAAAGAGAAACTGCCGCACCCCACCGCGAGCATTACAAAAAGTTAAATTACGCCTTGCTTTTTTTATTGGTCAGCATGAAATAAAAAAAAAATCAGGCTGCACAACCGGAAGTTGGTTGAAGCCTCTCATGCGCTACTTGTACCAACCAACGTGTCCAGTAGATGTGTCACTCCTTCATGTAAGTGGGAAATGCCATCGCTAGACAAGCGAGCTAAATTTAACGTTCAGGCTAATAAACCATCCTATACAAGAAAGAGGACGGACACTGAAAGATACATGTTTAAATAAGGAAGGCACGGCAGCTGTGATGAGCGGCGTGAATTTATAATGGCCACTTATCACTTTAACAACAATTTAGCAGTAAACGCAGCCCAACACCAAAGTAATAAGCGCACTGCGCTCCCCGACTACCTCCAGCGTGAATTTCCCGAAGAGAGTAAAATGCACCTCTTAATTTTTGAATATCCCACTCTTCAAATGCAAAGCACCTCAAAGAGATCCTGTTTACACAACCGCCCATTATGCAACCTTTCATTCGTACGTTCCTACAAGAAAGCAGCTGTCCACACAAAACATTGCCCGAGACCTTATCAATGGATGCGGATCGACATGCCCATGAACCCTTTACATTTCCCAGTCGCCTAAAACACCACTGAATCGATTAAATTTCCAGTTCGGTCTTTAATCTCGAAAACCACAGTCATGTTATGTGCCTGCCTCCGTGTACGTGTGTACAGGCGCATCAAGTGTGTGTGCGCGCGCTTGCGCAATTTCTGTAGGCATTTGTCTGTGCAACATGTTTAGGTGTGTGTGCAAGGGTCATGTTTACCAAAAACAATAAAGTGTACCCGAGCATGTCCCTGCACTGTGTGTATATGCAATGTGCGCTTCACTAGTATGCATGCCGGTAAAGCACATGTGCGTGTCCCCTCCGAAGTATTGTATGTGCCATGGATGTTCTTCTAGGCATGTACACAATGCATATGTTCCTGGCAGGCGCGCAACGCCCAATGGATTCAAAGGGCTTCAGCCCCCACAGCCGCACCTGAGTACTTCACAGGTCTTTAAAAGACCGTTTGCTTGTTAATGAGGCTTTGATGTTTTTCACCCCTTCTTAGAGTCCCTGCAGCTCAACTCTGCCTTTTGCTTGAAGAATCAGCCCCCCCCCCCGAAATTTCTTCTTAGAAGCCCCCCCCCCCCCCCGGAAATTTGTCTCTAGTTGCGCCTCTGGTTCCTGGTGAGATCTACGTTCCTGTGTCTGTCTGCTGGGCAAGGTGTGTGGCCATGCGATGGATGTGCAGAGACACAAGTGTTCCCTATCTGGTGGCTGCACGTTGATGATTTATAAAGGGCCTCGCCCCCAACACGCTTCCCTTCCCCGGTCTCTCCTTCCCTGGTCTTTCAGCAAGGACCTGTTGGCCGCTTCAAATTCGCATGAGCTAGGGGGTGGGGAGGCCTCACAGGGCAAGCGAGCCAAAGCCAAGCAGGGGCAGAGTAACAACATTCCTTAACATACGACGACGTTTGTCTCTACATACACCGATCAGCTTTGCGGGCTCTGTCTTGCAGTGCTAAGTTCAAAGGGTACAACGTTTTTTCCATACAGTAACCATAAGATAATGGCCAGATGCGATAACAGCCGGTGTTTACTCAGCCTTTGCAATGAGCACACCCGCCTGTAAATGGCAGCCTCGTGGGACATTACTGCTACTCAGCAGGAAGCTCGCACACCAAGCTGCAAGAAGAGGATTGTTATAATCACCGTGACTATCAACATTGTAGCTTCTTTACTTTTTGTTTTTTTTAGACCCAGGGACAATGCTTCAACTGACTCCACTGTTTCCCTGAGCTGCAAGTCAGGGACTCAACTCACACTGTTCAATGTGCCTGCTTTTAGGGAGGTTGTAATGGTTTCTGTTTAAATTCTTAGATTTGTATTTTCACGTGGGTATCAACCTTTTGGACTGCAGCATACTGCCTGTGCCCAAGCTAGATTGTATGTTTACTTTCAGAATTCTTCCAATGAGGGAGACTTTCTCAACTCCGTCCTGCTTGAGTAACAGCAGTGCAGGCTGCTGGGACGGGGAGCACAATAGATACTGAAGGCACGGAGATATTTAAGATCTTTCCATGGATGACTAAATTGAATTTCTGAAGACTGCCGGTAATGTTATGCTCCCGTTTGGATGTTTATATGCTCATAACAATTATCTTTTTCCTTTCTGTTGGTTTCTGCTAGGGTTGGCACGTTTGTTCTGAAAATGTTTTACCATGAGATTTTGGCCACTTCCCCTTCCCATTTTTTGAACCGATTATGGTCAGCACAGGGGGTTTAGGGTACTTCTGACTTGGTTTTTCCATCTTGAGCAGGCCTCACTTCCAGAGCCTGTAGAGGCTATCTGCCAGATGTCCACACCTTTTCGTACAATTCATCTGCACTTTATTTGCTTCTATGAAGCCTTCTGGGGCCTTAGACCTGGAAGAACCTTGTGGATGATGGGGCCATTAAGACTTGCCCCTCCTCCTTTCTAGGACAATAGTAGAACAGTTTTCCAATGTAAGCCCACTGCCCTCTCCTCAGGTTATTCCATCTTCAATCTCTTTCCTGCTGGCATGTAGCCCATTGTAGAAACGATAGGCATTAATCCCTCACATTTCGTGATAAGTGGCCTTAAATGCTGTACGCAGTGCGAGGGAGGAACATCTGCAGATCATTAGATGGGACATTAAGTGAACAGTGGTTCTGCCACCTATTAGCTTTAGAAAGCGTGAACATTATTTGTAAAATCGGTCCCTCTATTAAGATGAGACTAGCATTAAATGAAGCATATCCAATTTAAGTCCAAACCAATAACACTCATGTGCTCCTGAGTCAGTATATGATTTTATAGTAAATAAATGGAAGATATGTGCTCAAAGAATGAGAACAAAACAAATGTATGCACACACAGATATACACTTAAAAAATTACACTTAATTGGTGACATGAAGTGAAAACAAAGAATATATTTACATATCACAACACAATATATGCATAACGAATAAACACATTCAAGCCGCACATTTAAAAACAGCGTGAAATATATTCAAAAAGTGATTCAACCCAACTAGCAAATAGTCTAGTTATTCTCAATTATAATGGGTGACACTTTTGTACGAAGAAAGAATGCTTTATTTGGGTATAAAAATATCCTTAAAAGAACACCACAAAATTACAGCAGCAATACATGGGACAGTAATTATTAAAATCTTCAAATTACTTTAAAAACTTCACTGATGAGTGAATGATAAAAAAGCAGAATGTGCAAACAATGACAGTGACATATAAAATGAATTCGATTTCGGGTCTTAAGAATCAGCCATAAATGCAATCCAATGTTTCGTAAAGTAACAGCAGAATATACAGTGTAGTCAAATAGGATCAATTTTAGCAGCATAAAAAGGGTTGCAGTGTGGTATGGAATAGCTCCTAAAAGATAGCGTAATGGCGAGCCATTCCCGTTACTATCTGAAGGTGCGGTATGCATGTTGTATAAAGATTGTAAAAGCAATATTTAGAGCGGTGTTATCTGGCATTAATGCTGCAATAATTGCTTGTCTACACGTCCAGATTCCCAGCCTGTTCCACTCAGATTTCAATTTACGTCTACGTTGTGACATAAAAGTGGGACAGAGGCATACTATGTGGACCAGGGTTTCAGGAGTCGTGCCGCACCCTCTACACATTACTTCCGCTGACAGACGGCACCAGGCGGGCATGTCGTTTAAAAATTGCCATTCGCCCAGTCTGACAGCCATAAAACTGAGTTTTAGATGCAAGGGATAGGTGCAGGATAGATAGGAAGCGGGGGATAGGCGACCATACAAACTCATTGTAGCCCACGCGTGTCTGCGTTTGGCAAAGTAAGCTTTGACAATAAGTAGGGACCTTGCTCGAATACATTTCTTTATGCTAGTTTTAAATGCTGACCTACTGGGGTTAAGGTCCCATAGGGCACCTATGCCCTATGGGACTTGAATCGAATCCTTAAAAAGAAGGCTATAAGAGCCGCATGGGTTTTTCTGGGAAATGTCCAACCAAATTAAAGACTCCAATGAGCCTGTGTTTGCTTGTCTTAGTTTGTGGCACAGATTTAAATACAATCCTGTGCCAGAAATTTCATAATTTAATAAGCCTAGTTCAAGTCGAATCTGGGCAGCTGAGGTAGTTTTGGGCAGATGAAGAGTTTTTTTTATAGATTTTGGTCACAGATTGGTTAAAAGTGGAGTTTAGTTTCCCTCTAAAAATCTCAACACCGTATGTCAGTACCGGCCCAATTTTTGCTCTCATAACTTCCACTAATGGGGATAGACTTGGGCCGGACAAAGATCTTGAAAGCTTGCAGAAATTCACCTGAAGGGTCATAGCTTTAACTGAGATGTCCCTACGCTGTTTGTTAAAGTTGCCCCTGGAGTCGAAATTGACCCCTAGATATTTATATGCATTGCCTATTGTGAGACTCATATTGTTATACAGCCATCCTCCACCGCGGTAACGTTTTCTACCAAAGATAACCACTTGGGTTTTCTTTAAATTGACCTCTAGACTGTTCGTGGTGGTATACATGTCTAGTTTATTTAGTAGCCTTTGCAGCCCTACCCGTGTCAGACTGAAAAGGACCAGGTCATCGGCATATAAAAGGTTGCTTATTGATACACCTCCCATCTTGGGAGAGTGGCTATTTGTTTCATCAAGGGAGGGTGGTAGGTCCGCTATGAACAGATTGAAAAGGAGGGGGGCCAGCACACATCCCTGTTTAACTCCTCTGGATGTCATAATTTTCCGAGAGAGATGTGTGCCAGTCCCCAACTTCACTTGGACCCATGTGCCCGTGTTCAGTTGGATGATCGCATCCAAGAGTTTAGCTGGAATCCCCCATTTTTTAAACTTTACCCATAGGGCAGCCCTTGATACCCGATCGAATGCAGCTTTAAAATCTACAAAGCAGCAAAAGACCACAATAGAAGTAACTAATACTTTGTCAACAATTATGGATAGTGTCAGTAAGTTGGTCACAGTGCCGAAGTTGGCGGTAAAGCCGGTTTGATTCATTGGGATCAAGTTGTTCTGCTCGGCCCAGGATTTCAGCTCCTCCAGTTTTATTCCAGCATAAAATTTGGCCTCAATGTCTAATAGTGTAATTAATCTGTAGTTATTTGGCGAAGCATGAGAGCCCGACTTGTAGATCGGATGAATTATTGCACCTCGCCATGAGTCCGGTATAGTTGAGCTTGTCCAAACAAAGTTGAAGAGATAAGTTAAGTATCTTGACCATTGGTCAATATTTGATTTAAACAAGGCCTGTGGGAGGCCATTTGGACCCGGAGCCCCGTCAGTTCTTGCTTTTGATAGAACTTTGTTAACCGTTTGACTGACCTGTAGATGTTCACTGCGAGGGTCTAAACAGATCGTGGGCCTACTCCAGTTCAGATGTAAGTTTGTTAACGCTGGGTTAGAGGCACGTGAAACTGTAGACTCTGAGACCTCAGAGGCCCTGAAGTGGTCTGCTAAATAAGCGAACCAGTGAGCTTCAGCAATGTTTGCTGACCCCAGTCTGGAAGAGCTGGAGTTTTGGCGGTTAATTAATGCCCAGAATTTTCTAGAGTTGGAGTTTTTACTCTCCCATAAAAGTTTACACCAAAATTGGTCTAAGTGGCGTCGTTTGTCAGTTTGTATAGCCTCCCTGAATAGTTTTTGGTTGGTTTTATACCCATTCAAGTACTCATTGTTACCTGGGGATGACTTGAGGGACCGCAGAGCTTTGTCTCTCGATTTCTTCAATACCCTGGTTTGGCTGGAGATTGAAAACTGCCGGCTGAAAGGGGTCTTGTGAGCATGTTGTTTGGATGGAAAAAGACTTATCAATTGGGAACAGAAGGACGACCACGCACCAGTGGGGCAAACCACTGCATCCAAACTTTTTGTTGTAAAGACCGAACATGCTTTCGTAATGTTTGAACTGATATCGTCATTCCATCTTAACCGCTTTAGGTTTTCTGTGAAGACTCCTGGGCATGTTGTTGAAGCCAATTTGTGGTAGTCAGGATGAGTGTTAAGGGAAACCACTTGTGGACGGTGATTGCTTTCTGATCGAGGAAGAATGCTATAATTACCCAAGTGGCGAAACAGCGCTGAGTTACAGATGGTATAATCTAAGTATGAGCATTTACGGCCGTTTGTCCAGGACCAGTTAGGTGGAGTATCGTTTGTGGATCTGCCATTCATTACCAGAAAACCCATGCTGTAAAATTGCAGCACACATAGCTCGCCAAGGCCACAGCGCACTTGGTTTGTGGGTTTGGACTGTGTCATGTCTTCAGTAGATATGGATGACAAAAGCCCTTCGTAATCAATGGGATTACCCTGAAAAAGATTAGTATTAAAGTCTCCGGTGATAATGTAATCTGAATGGGGGTATTCCACCACCAGGTCCCACACGATTTTCAATAAGCGTGTTAAATGGGCCTTTTTTGAGCGGGTGCTTGGATTAATGTACACATTCAAGAATAGAAGGGATCGCTGTTCATTCCATGCACTTATTTTGACTCCGAGTAACCAGTCTTCATCAAAGTTCAATGGCTCAATCGGACCTTTTAGGTAATTTGAGACATAGATCGACAGACCGCCTTCGGGGTGGCCGTAGAGACTGGATCTAATTGCCGGTTTCCACAATTCAGTGAACCCTATAACTGGACTGATTTGAGAAGCCCAGGTTTCCTGGAGGGCTATTAGATCATGACCAAAAAGAAAGGAGTGCATCTCCAGGTGGGTGATTTTCTGAGAGAGACCACTGATATTCCATGAACATAGAGTAAACAGTGACTGTGAAGGGGGGGGGGGGGGGTCGGGGGAATTATAGAAGGGGATGAATAGCATCTTAATTGGCCATGAGCCTTGCGAGATCGAACTGCACAGTGATCGTCGCATGGTCAATCTAATGTATTACGGGACAGGGCGGCTGATAGCCAACCCCAGTCAGAGTTTTTAACGGAGTTCGAGTGATTAGACGGTCCATCTGCAGTTGATTGTATTGATCCTAAGGCGTTTCTTAAGATAGAGTATGGCCTATTGTTCTCTCTGGACCTAAATCTAACAGATCTTAGCGAGGTGGGGGACTGCTGAAATAGCACTGTAGGGTAGCCTGGACTGGAGTGGGGGTAAATTTTAATGCCCCATTCCCGGAATGTGTCCTTTTGATCTAAGAAAACTCGTGCCCAAGTGGTAGACTTGAAAGTCACCAGGGTTACCTCTGAGGGTTGGTTGCCCCTTGGAGGGAGAAATTCAATAGACTCGATGTCGTCCGAAGACAAACCCTCACAACCCGGAACTCCGTTTGATAATTTAATTATATTTGATCTGTTGAGTGTGTCCTGCCGACCTTTAGATTTATATTCGGGGGCAAGTAGAATTTTTAAATGCTGTAAATCGCTTTTAGCGATATCGGTATTCCGGTTTAAGTTGGGCTGAATGGTTTTGACAATTGGAAAGTCTGAGTGTGCACCCTGTTGGGGTTGGGGAGGGTCCCTTGTGGCTTGCCTGAATATCCGAGAATCATTCAATGAAATTGGTGTATTGTTAGAGTTTGTAGTATGGAAAGTGGATCTATGCCGGGATGGACTTAACGGCACTGCTAATTGGGGTTGAGGAGTTACAGCTGATGGCCTCGTTGTAATTAAGTCATTAGATATGCCTCTTGGTTTATTTATAACCGGCTGGGACTCTAATACCCCGTTTACAACTGATAGGGAACTTTGCTCATAGCTGCTCGCAGGGATCTGTTGATTGGCAGATGAGGGTAAATCTACCATATGAGGGCTTTGAGAAGAACTTAGTGGCATTGCTGAGGGTTGTGGGGCGTTTAAGGGGTTTTTATTGGTGGCAATTGAAAACATCGGGAATAGTTTAGGGTGGTCGACTTTTGTGCTAGGTCTTATTTTATTCCTTTGTTTTCGCTGGCGCTTGCGCGCTCTCTTACTACAGGGTAACGAGGGGGGATGATGTGTTTCTGGAAAGGATGAAACAACAGCGTCTGGATTGCTACTAGTCCCTGCCACGTTGTTGTCAATGGAAGTGGGAGGCCCGTTTGCTAACTGAGGGCTTGTGGCCGCTTGTACAAACGGAGCCTCCGGACAGGGGGTGACTTGGGCTTGATATGAGACAGCTTGGTGGGCGGTCTGTGTCATGGAGGGTTTGCGTTCCCCTCTTGTCTGAGACCCAGTAGGCGTTGGTGGCATGATATTAACCAGATCAGAATTAAATGAGTAGGGATCGTTCTGGTAAATTGATCTGGATGTTGTAGTGTGCCATCACCCTTCAGCAATTTTACTTCGTTTAAAACACTAGTTAGAAAATCTGGAAACGAGGAGAGGGAATCAATAATAGGCGAGCAGCAGCAGACTGACTGGACTAGTTTTGAGGACGCTTGCGCACTCATTATTAGATTATTAAATTTATCCAGCTTGCTATCTATCCCTGCTGTGATCAGTGCTAGAGTGTTCAATAAGTCCACCTGGATATCTAGCTTGTCGGAGTGATGGTTTAGGGCCGAAACTGTGGATTGAAAAGTCTGAAGTAATTGAGGCCAAATACTCGTGGTTCTGAAGGTGTCATGGTCTAGGTTTGGTTTGGATCTGGGGATGGGTGGGTTTTTGAGTGGCTTGGGGGGGTTCTTAGCGGGGAGAGACAGATCTACTAGCCATTGGTCATTTGATTCTGTGTTTAGTACGACCTTTGGATAAGCTGTTGCTGCTGGAGATGGAAATGGGCACTGTTGGGGCTTAATTAGCTCTGGACTCCCCTCTAGAAAACTTGAAACCTGTAATGGACAGGGACTGGGTGTGTCGGGGTTGAAGACCAAATCTTTTGGACCATGAATTTGTGGAAAAATTAGGTGAGAGTGAGGCGCGATGGGAGTTACCTCGAACTCCTGGGGGTTATGTGTTGACATAGCCATAAGGATCTCTGATTGAGATACTTGCAGTACATGGGGGCTTGGATTATTGGTCGAACTCCTGGGGGGGTTGCTGATTCGGACAGAACTCTTGGTTAACCGTGTCAAAGAGAGGAGAAAGCTGACCTGGTGAGAGTTGGTAAAAGCTTAGAGTTGGTTTTTGGGGAGCGGTCACTGAGCACTCCGAAACAGATTCCCGAACATCAGGAGCTAAACCAAAAATGAAAACGTCCGGAGTGTGAACCGAGGTGGTA
Organism: Triturus cristatus; assembly: GCF_964204655.1. Taxonomy (NCBI): domain Eukaryota; kingdom Metazoa; phylum Chordata; class Amphibia; order Caudata; family Salamandridae; genus Triturus; species Triturus cristatus. Next base: position 793,221,752 of record NC_140592.1, on the reverse strand, counting down.
GATGGTATTGAAAGCAAGTGAGGCAATTGTGTCTTTGTCTCAGTTGATTGATTAAGATCGCGAGACTTAGTTGCCTCAGGGGCTTTTTTGAATTAGTCCAGAAGCGAAAGAGATTTTGAGGTGGACACAGATGAGGTATAAGAGAGTGGCAAGTTGCTGTTAGTGTGTTGCCGTCCGTTAGGTGGTAGATTGGGGGCCTTCAGTGGAACCATGAGATCCAATGGATTCGCCGGGTTGGCTGAAGTACACTCCACAACTGCAAGCAACCGTTTTGATTTCTTTCGTTTTGAGGCGGGATGTGCTTCTCTCATGTTTCCTGATCTCATCGCTTCCGTTGTTGTACAAGACTGTTGGAATCTGTAAGGTAATAGGCTGGCTCGCTTGAGCCCTTTGTCAGGCACACCCTTATCTGCCAACTATGACAACCGGGCTGAGGTGAGTTTTGCAGGAGTAAATAGGGCAAAAAAAAGGCCAATTGCCTCCAGGGCAGAGTTGATGGACTTGCCCAACCTTGACCTGGGCGAAAAGAACAAGCTCAGCTGACAATAGCAATGTGCAGGGTCATACGCAGGGGCACCCCCCTGCTCTCTTAGTCCCTACACAACCACTTGCAGTTCCCTACCCACGACCTCCCATCTACTGATCCTAGACTGCACCAAAGGGAAACCCCGAGACCTAAGACCCCCTGCTGGACTCCCAGCTCCCACCAGAGCGCCGCCTCCCCATCCGTCCAGCAGTCAGGGACCTGATAGAATAGCCGGTAAGGTCGCAGCGCTGCGGCGTAGGGAGGGGGAACTGGACCAACAGACAAGGGCCCGATTCCCTCTGGGCAGCAGGGCCATCAGTGGTGGCGGCGGGCAGGGGGGTTGGCGGGGGGAGCAGAACCAGGGCTGGCAGAGCTAACTGACTGGCGAGCGGCTAGACAACCTAGGCAAGTGACTGGCTGATTAACTGGCCAAGAGGGGAGGAGACCAGAGCGAGGACCTGGGGCTGTGGGACGAGATCTAGAGGACTGAGGCCCAAAGTGGGATGGGTGACCAGAGCCAGCAGAAACCAGCGAGGCAGGACCAGGAACGAGAAGAACCGGGAGCGGCGGCGGGGGGGGGGGGGGGGGGGAAAGGGGGCGGGAACAGTAAAGAGCACAGTGCGACGTGGGGGTGAGAGAGCTTATCCGTGGCTGTTACATGGAGTTCAAGGCCAGGTCAATCCCAGATCTGTGCCTCATGCCACTAGCACAAACAAAAGCACAAGCAAGACGTCAAATGCCAGGAGACGATAACCTGATTGCTTTCGGCCTCAGGCTCTCATTGGCTTAGGACTAACGCTCCCCAGGTCGACTTACTGGAGTGTTGCTCTGCCGAGGCACCTGCCTTCACAGCATTTACAGTCTCTGCCCATCCGCCTAGCCGCTACCGCTGCCACAGCCGCAACCGGTTTCGCCCGCGGGTATTACTGGGACTCTGTAGTCTCACTCTCGGTCTCTGCTCACCGCCACCGACAGCCGAAAGCGGTTTGCTTCGCTCGGCTCCGCCCACAACGCTCGCTCGTCAGTGCCGGCGTCTGACGCTCGCCACGTTCTGGGTTCCACCTCCGGGGTTCGCGTGCAACGCTACTTGTGACACTTGATGGCATAAGTCGACGTTTCGACCCCTGAACAATAGAGCGCTAATGTTATCGTCTGGGAGGGGGTCGTTTTCAGGACAATAGATAAGGTCTGTGCGTGTGCGTTGTAGTGGCTGTTCAAGAAACACTTGGCTGTCCACCTCGCATGCAAAACGCTTAGAGAGAATCCGTCACATACTGAGAGTTCTGCCTGCGAAGCCGTAACACGCAGCCAGTGCTTCTTGAACAAGCATGAAGTGGGATAAGGAAGGGGGGAGATCACGTCGCGTGCACTAAGGGAAGAGAGAGAGGCAAGCAGGCTGGCAAATGGTGTGCACTTTCGCAGCCGCTTTGATGTTCTCAGTGGCCGCACGGCTCACTGAACATCAAAGCGGCCGCAAAAGTGATCACGCAGGCTGACAAATGGTGCGCGCGCCCGGCGCCCAAGCACTGTAGCTGGAGGCCTGAAAAGCACTTCCAAATCCTGCTTACTGAAACTCTTGCCAGAGCAGCGCTAAAGCGCTGGCTCAGGCGAGACCTAAAAAGGAATCAAAGCAAGGAACCAATAAGCTCATCAGGATCATCAGGACCACGTAGAAATTCCGGTATTGCCCTGGGTGCTTAGCAGCAGGGGAATCATCCATTGAATGGGGTATGGTGGTTGTAGTATGGGAACGGAATGAAAAGGGGCATCCTGTAATTTAAGGAGCTGTTGAGTTCAGAAAAGCACGGTTAATTTCAGCCAGGTCGCACCCCCCAATGAATGACGACGACAAATTAACCAGAAAAAAGTCAGAAAGCCCTTTAATTGGGTATGTGCGAAGAACAGCTCTTCTCGAACATGAAGGGGAAAGTACACCTGGTGTGTTCAGACCTTTTCTTAACTGTGGCATGTATAAAGGTGATTACGAGGAACATACTCTCACAAACTGCATAACATGTTGCCGTTCTGTCGATAGAGGGCAATGACAACCATTTCTGGGAAAATAGAAGGGAAAGCTAGCCTTCAAAATGGTATGCTTCATCAGCACACAGAAGGCATGGCGTTTTAGTGACAGGAGCAATTAGCAGCGACACAAACTTACTTGCAAGCTAATTGTAAGAGAAATTATCCCAGAGATAAATTCATAGTAACACTTTGAAAGCAAAATAACGCACATATTATTGGCATAATAGTTCATCGACTACGGCACAGGTTTTAAGTAGAGATGGATTAACTTTGTATGCACAGAGTAGAGGCACAGCCTACAATCACATGTTGTCCCACACAGACCGTTTTAATATTTTATGCCATCTGTTTGGTGCTATAAAAGGAAGCGCCAACATGTAAAACAAAGTCCCATAATGCTTTATTAGTTGACATTTGTTTGGTGCTGTAAAAGGAAGCATTAAATTCCAAACCAATTTAAGGCAACAGCAAACAAACCTGTAGGACGGAAGTTAAAAGCAACCCAAAAGGTGTAGCATGGATGTGGAATTGATAGATAGAAAAAAAAAGTACCCCAAGTCACAGGGCAAGCGGAAGGACACTAATCAAATGAAACTAACTAATACTTGGTCCATGCGCTGGAGAAATAAAAGGAAGTGACGTGAGGCATATGGGTGCCAATTTGGAGGCAGCTAAAAAGTAAGACAATTAACCCAGCAAATGTTAAGCAATGGGTGGGCTACAAGCCCTCTACTGTATACAATTCCCCTTGCAGCAAACAGCACATGCACACTGGTAGGCAAGACCTAAAAACTTGATCAGTGGGAGCAAAAGTGAAACTGGGGGTTCTTGCATGGAGTGATGGAAACAAATGAAAGACAATTTAACAGAATAAAATTGAATGGCGGACAAAAAACAAGTATTACCGCCTGTAACAAATTTAAGAATCTGGATTATATTTTTAGTGGACAACTGCTGCTTTCAGGAAATAAGAACATCCCTTGCCATGGTGAAACCTCCAAGTCACTATTCTGAAGTCAACCCCCTGGTAGTTATGGCACAGACCAGGCAGTCTTAACTTAATGCAATGTGTAAAGTATTTATGCAGTACAAAACCAGTAATAAAAACAAAATTCAAAACAAAAATCCCAAAACGAATTAGAAAAATAGAGTAAGAATGAAGTAGAAAGATGACAAAAAAATCCAATTGGGGGTAAACAGGAGATCTGAGTTTTTAGAATTTTAAGAACCAGTAAGCACAAAGCGTGCATGTTAGTCAATAGTCACAATACAGCGGGACCTGGGCACAATTTCAGGCTGACTGCGATGGAGTGCGAGTAGAATACACAACCAGCTTTGTTCTGGTGAAAGATTTTATCTTTTGACTTGGTATTTTAAGCTCCAATCTACCACAGAAATACACTTCAGAAGTACATGGGACCGCAGGGGAGGCATTTAGAGACATACACAGTGTCAGGTAGAGGCCAATAGCAGGGTTCAGTCCAGGTCAAGTTGCCACTGGTCAGCTGGGCACTTCTAAGAAAAAGCCTCTTGGAATTTGTTGTCTCCCTGCAGCCACACAGGAACTGACTCGAAGTCCCCTTCTTTTCTCTGAATGCAAAGGGGAGCAGGTTCAGCTCTTCAGGCATCCTCTCAGGTCACCGACAGAAGAGCCAGTCCTCCTTTGTACTTCCTCAGGTAGAGAAAGTGTTCTGAAGGGGTGACTTGAGGTGCCACATTTATGACAGGCAATAGCTAATGGGTGGGGGAGGGGTGGGAGACTCCATGGCCCTCCAGAACCAAATGGGGCAGAAATTCTCAGGGGGCAACCCTACCAACTTTTTATTCGTTCCCGTTTGTGTTACTGCAAACAGGCCGAAAAAGCCATGTTTCAGGACATTTTCAAGATGGTGAAAGCATTCAACCACACTAAACATGGGCTAGGGTTTTGAGTATGAAGTGGAGTGCACTATGGTAATCACTAGTGTCCTCCCACATAACACTAAAATTTGGTTTGAAGCAGGCACTGTACTCGCAACAAACCTACAGATAATTATCTGGTAGGACAAAAGTAGGGTCCTTCAGCAACCAGACAGGGGATACACAATAACTGTTCTGGCCATCCCGTTATTTTGTGCACTAAGTGTTAAATGTGGCTCAATAAACCTGTCAGGAAGAATTTGACACTGTGGTGTCAACAGAATGTAAGGGCTCGAAAAATCATAAAAAATGCACTAGACCTGCAGGTCTAGTAACCTACAAAATCTCCTCGACCCAACTGAAATGCACTTGACCTCTAATCTGAAAGCTGAGCAAATGTGACAAGTTAACAAGAATTAAAGGCATTTTTATTGCTCATTTGCTTTGTGAGCAATAAAGATGCCTTTAAATCTTGCTATCTTGTCACATTTCCCCGGTTTTCAGAGGCAGAGGTCAAGTGTAAGTTTGTATTCCTACTGGCAAGTAAGGGCGAGTAGGACCTAAAAATAGCTCGTCCTGAATTAATCTGACTCGCAAATGCGAGTGGTCGAGTGAATTTTTTGAGCCCTGATGTTCACTGCCCCATCATTGCATATTCTATTGAGCTCAGAGCAATCATCTCTGCCCACTCAGCTCAGCCCATTAGGTGCTCCTGGCAGTATTCAACACCGCTTCCTGGGCTGAGCACAGGCTGTGAGGTGCTCAAGAGTTAATGCAAATTAGCTCCCATGAACTTGTCAGGGAAGAGCAAACTTTTTAAAAGTTACTTTTCCTTAATATTCATTCAAAAATCCAACTTCACTAACGACATGGTAATATTAACTTCCTACCTCGCCGGCTTTAAAATACAATGCACCCTGCCTTGTGGGCTACAAGCCATACATAGGGGTGACCAACTAACATTTAAAAAGGGAGGTCTGTACTAATACCACTAGTAAAGCAATGGACCGGTGGGGATACAAAATGGTGGCGCACTCGGAATTTACCTCAGGGTCTAGGGGGGTGGGCATACTGGTGCGGAAGCAATACCCACTAATCATACACAAACATAAAACTGACGGGTCGGGTAGGTTTGCGGCGATAGCCACTCAATGGGAGGGACGCCCCCTTAACATAGTCTCCGTTTATATTCCTCCTGCAATGCATGCCACTGCGCTCCCGGAACTTAGTGAGTTTCTCCTTGACCTGCCAGAAGGGGACCTGATCCTTGGCGGCGATTTTAATGCAGTTGTAAACGAATCACTTGATAGGCACCCTAGGCAAGCGGAAGGTGCGGGACTGTCCCGTTTAGGAAGCTTTGTCGAAGCACTGGGGCTGTCAGACTTATGGAGGCTGCATCATCCAACAACACAACAGTACACATACCACTCTGGGGTGCATAACAGTCTCACTAGGATCGACTACTTCTTGGGCTCCGCTGGTAGTCTTAGAAACATAGACAGTGTAGAGATCAGGCCCAGGGGAATATCTGACCACTCCCCGCTGCTCCTGCAGTACACATGTTACCGCCTCGCGCATCGTCGTATCCTATCAATACGCCCCGGCTATCTCCAGGTACCCGCGATCCACAAAGCGCTTACGAAGGCAACAGGCCTCTACTTTACGGAAAATGCCCCCTCTGTTGCCTCACCGACGATTTTGTGGGAGGCATATAAAACGGTCCTCAGAGGACAGGCTCTCACTACCATAACAGCGCATAAGCGAGCAAATCAGGCAGAGCTGCAGTCGCTCGAACAAGAGCTGCGCACAGCAGAGGCACACCAGGCTCGGGACCCCTCTCCGGCGTCAGCCTCTGACCTGAAGGCCGCACAGGCCAAATATAGGGTGTACCTCACGGAGTACACAAAGCAACAGTTGATAGCCGCGCGGCACAAGATATATGACCTGGGAAGCTCCTGGCATGGCTCGATAGGCGGGAGGGGGGAGCCAGGTGGATAGCACAACTTAAATCTGAGGAGGGCCAGGCACTAACTAAACCAGGCACGATAGTGCACGCTCTTGCGCGCCATTTCCAAGCAGTCTACTCCTCCACCTCCTCCATGACAGTGGAGGAGGCGGGGACATATGTGAAAGATTTAGCGATGCCCCGGCTCACCACTGAGGCGGCGAGTGCCCTGGAAGCTGACATAACAGTAGAAGAGGTACAAATGGCAATCGGAGCGCTACAATCCGGTAAAGCGGTGGGACCGAATGGCATACAGGTCGAGCTTTATAAGCGAACAGCCGGGACGGTCGCCCCCTACTTACTTAACATGTTCACAGACAGTCTCCGGGTGGGCGAACTCCCACGGGACCAACGAACAGCCACCATAGTGGCTATACTGAAGCCCGGCAAGCATGCTTCTGAGTGTACCTCCTATCGTCCTATATCGCTGCTGAATGCAGAGGCGAAAGTCCTTGCGAAACTCTTGGCGACCAGACTGACACCACACTTGCCAGAAATTGTACACCCAGACCAGTCTGGTTTCATGCCCGGCAGAAGCACGGCCCTAGATTTGCGGCGCTTGCACGGTGTGATGGCCCGAGTGGAGCGCTTACAGGAGCCAGCGGTGCTGCTCTCGTTAGATGCGCGAATGGCATTTGACATGGTCGAATGGCCCTTCCTGTTTGCAGTATTACTGCACTTGGGCTTTGGGCCCAAATTTTGTGCCTGGGTCAGACTTCTCTATACTAAACCAATGGCCCATGTTGCCGCCAACGGGCATATGTCCGAAGACTTTCCCCTGACACGTGGCACTCGCCAGGGGTGCCCTCTGTCGCCCCTGCTGTTCGCCCTAGCGCTGGAGCCCTTGGCGGCATGGATACGCTGGGAGCCCCCGATACGGGGGCTCAGGTGGACAAATGACGGAGGATCACATCTCCCTCTATGCGGATGATGTGTAGCTCTATCGGTCTTCCCCGAGGCGCTCAATCCTAACTTTACTTAACATTTGTGAAATCTTCGGGAGAGCGTCCGGCTACACTATTAACTGGTCAAAATCGATAATGTATGTGCTGCGCGGCCCTCCTCCTCGACTCCCTGCAGACTGCCCACTTCAAACGGCGATGGGATCATTTAAATATCTGGGTATCCACGTCACTGCAAACCCTGCGGACTTTCTAAAACTGAATCTGCAACCCCCACTAGACCGTCTCAAGCGCGACGCACGTCACTGGGGTGCGCTGCCGCTCACGTTACTGGGGAAAGCTGCCCTATTTAAAATGATGGCCCTGCCTCGATTCGTGTATGTATTGGAAAACACGCCGTGTCGCATACCGCCGGAATACTTCCGTACAATTGCGGCACAGGTGCCTGGCCTTATGTGGGGTGGTAGACCGCCGCGTAAAGCACAGTCCAAGTTAACTCGCGGCTGGTATGATGGAGGAATAGCGCTTCCAGATATCCAACTCTATTACTGGGCGGCGCAGCTAAAAGTAATTAATCAGTGGCTTCATGTCCCGCGGACGGACCCTGCATTTAAAGCAGATAGGGACATACTGGGAAAGCGAGGTGTGTTGTCACCCCTGTATGACGGTAAAGTGGCTCCAGCGCTCATCGGTCCGCTTAGGCAGACCGTCGCCATTTGGCACGCGGCACAAGCCAAGCTAGGGTGGCGTGGGGTCTTGACCCAACTCACACCTCTGTGGGACACAAAGCAGCTCGGAAAGCTTAGAAGCAGCAGGGGCTTTGACAATTGGGACATCGGGATTTCTACGATAGGCGACATGTGGCACAAGGGTGAAATAATTACATTTGTGCGTCTTCAACAGCAATACGAGCTGGCATCCTCCGAGTGGTTCCGATATACACAAATCAAGCACGCCTTGCTGGCACCTGGCGCGACAGTACCGGAGGCGTCGCCCTAGGAGGACAGATTGTTAACGGATTACATGCCTAAAAGGGCCACGTCGCTTACATACCGTAAGCTGGTCAACAACCTACCGGACCCAATGGGTCCACTTCGCGAGAAATGGTCCCGGGATGTGGGCGAATTTGATGACCCGGAGTGGCGAGAGGCGGGTATACCCTCGAGGCTCCGGCTCATACAGCTCCATATTCTGCACCGCTCCTACTACACCAGACACACTCTACACAGCATAGGTAGTGCGCCACATCCGTTCTGCTTGCGCGGCTGCGGGGAGGTGGGAAATTTCTTCCACACCATATGGGAATGCCCCGTACTCCAGGAGTACTGGAAGCAGGTGATGCGGACGTTGTCGCAGTCGGGGGGAGTCTCGCTGGTACCGGAGCCTAGACGCTGCCTACTGAATATATGGGAACCTAATGACCTCACGCGCCAGGCGCAGGGTTGGGCTACGCTAGGGATTATGATAGCCAAGCGCAACATAGCCCAAAAATGGGGAACAGGGGAATTGTCGAAGCTAACCACACGGCGAGCCGACATGGACGATGCCATGTTTGCGGAAAGGTCGGCCTTCATCAGGCGGGGTTGCCCTCGTAAATGGAGTAAAGTATGGGGGGCGTGGAACAAATTCAGGGGTGACATCTGTGACCTGCCCTCAGATCAAGATAATGATGCCTCGGACTGATGCGGGGAGGTCCAGAGGTGTGTGCGCGGGGAGGTGGATATTAAAGATATATAGTGTTGGGGAAATGCTTCCTGAGGGGTTGTCTCTGGTGATTGCTACTGCACTGTTCTATATTGTGGAAAACTGCGTATTCAACTGTTGTTTTGTACTGCTGCTTATTAAGAAAACAAAAAACAAATTTAAAAAAAGGGAGGTCTGTACATGTCAAAAATGCTTATTTTAACAGGTTGCACTGAAGGTTTTGCGCTGCAGCAGTCAGGCTACAAGGTAGGCCTGAAGTCATGTCTGCATTGCCACTATAGTGCATGGTAGAATAGGTGCTGCAGTTCACAAATGGCATTTAACCTCCAGTCCCTTGGTGCACTTTCTACACCAATGCGAAATAAGTCAAATTAACCATGTTTAAAGGGGGGGGGGCACAAACCCTTCACTCCAGCTGTAGCAGGGGTAAAGTTTGCAGAGTTCTAAAGGAAGCATAATTAGGGTCCAGAAAAAGGCAATATTTCCTACTCATTTCAAAGAAGGAAAAAATATCTTTTGACTTTGACAAGCAACCCACTGTGGATATTTAATTGTTTTTAAAGGAAGCAAGCACACGGCACCCTACTGGAGGAAGATAATTTGCACCACAACCTCCAGCAGGCCATGCAGGTGGCCACGCCCAAGGAGGCGGGGAAAACATTGAAATACTGGTGCAATTGAACACTGCCGAAATCTTGACTTCACAATGCCGTAGCCCCTGAGGAAGTGTTATCACATGAAATGCGTTGGGCAGGTGAACCAAGCTGCGAGGCCATACCGATGTTTGCAGTCTGTGTGCCCTTCAAGAATAAATGGCGCAGACATACGTACCTGGTGTGGCCCTTCTTACAGCAGGCAACTGTGTGATATTTGAGATATATATACACATACACACGTGATCACGATTAAAACAATTTGAGCTTCACCAAGACAAGCATGGCAGCCAGCTAGCCATAACTTTCTGTTTTGTATAAATTGCTACTATTAAATGAATCCACTGAAGCACTTTTCACCAAAATTGTATTAAACATAGACAACTGTGGGGTTGAAAGTTCACCATGTACTTTGTACCCAAACAGGACAAGGACCCCACAAACTATGTATCGTACTATACAATCGCAATTTTGAACTGCGATGTGAGACACTAAAAGAGCTCATTTAAGTTAGGTTCCATACGATCTATACCAAGCTAATAGGAATGCAGCAATGCTGATTCTACCAGACAGCCAGACAGGGAAGAACACTAGACTGGACTATAACCTCATAGAAGTCGCTCAGGCATGTCAACCTTCGGTCCTTTTCAAGCTAGATGTAAAGAACGCCTTCGATAGGGTTCACTGGCCTTACTGGTTTAAACTCCTTGATAGAATAACCATGGGAGTCAAAATGAAAACATACATCCAAGCCCTGTAATGCAACCCCTCCACGAAAAATTCACTGGTGAATTTTCCCCCCCATTAGATCCCATATCCAGAAGCGCCGCGAGTCAATGCTGCCCCAATCCCAACTGCTTGTTTTACTCTCAATAGAGCCCCTTGTTCAGAGGATTCTGCAGAATCACGCGAATGGGGATATGGGTAGACAAGATTGAACATAAAGTTGCACTGTTCTCCGATGACATTATCGGAGTGATCAGTAACCCTGAGCCTCTCTCCAGGCCCTGGTCAGAACTGGATAATTTTTCTGAGGTCACAGATTTTAAGAACAACTATTCCATATTCCAGAGAATAGGAGTAGCAGGCCCCTCCACCAACACATGAAGCCATGAGTAAGGAATACAGGTTTTGAGTGGGCAACAACATCTATCAATTAACTTAGTGGTGTTTTACCAGCAAATGCCCAAGATTTGAATGATTGCAATATTCCTCCCACTGCCCTCCACCCCTCAAGTTGTTTAAAGGCAGGTGCCGCTGGGGTAAGTTTGAGACCTGGTGGTTTGGATGCATAGCTAACGCAAAAATGAATTTCATCCCACGCCTCCTTTATGGTGCCCAAGCTCTGGCGTTTCCTTCTCTTCCCGAAACAGACATTCAAGAGAAACTGCTGAAATTTGTGGAGCAAAAAATAATAATAAAATAAAAAATAGGCTTGCAAAGGCAACGTTATTTCGCCCAGAAGTGGGTATTGATGTACAGAGATCAAACACGCTGGAATTTTTGTTCACAATTAGAATTAGACACAAGGGTATAACTTGCCTGTAAAGATATGTGCAAGCCCTTTAGTCGCATGTAAACCATAAATATGTCCCACAACCTGAAAAAAGGCCGCAAATTAGGGATCAAGGAGGACAAATTAAATAGAAACAGGAGGTTAGCCATTACATTTTTCACACGTGCAAAACACAGGGCAAATGACGAAAAGTGTCTGGCAGTGGTATCTTCCACTGGCTAGGCTCGAAGCCATCTTTTGGGAGTCAGAGTTGTGCTGGAAGGATGTGGCGAAAGGTGGACATGTACGCATACTAAGACTTTCTGGTGTGAAGTGCAATCCCATATATAAAGCCATCAAAAGAGTGACTGCCACTACAGCCCCTGGTGCGCTTGCTGAGAGACTCAGGGTGAAGGTAGTGTCTTTCCATCGACTACCCAATTTGGAAAGCTTCTCTCTCACCTACTGCCCATTTTTCGGCTAAATATGGCTGCCTGCGGATCCATCATTAACCATGGGGTGGGACAAGGTCTCGTCTATTTTTGCTAAGGAGGAATGTATAGGCCACCATTCACAATAAAGTGAATACATTTAATTGAACCTGGCTTCCATTTGACAAATACCTGAAGAGGATGCAAGTGCTGGGCGGTGATCCAGCAGCCCTACTGGATACTCTTCGTCGCTCTAAACTGTGTGACCCCTTCTCATTTTCACGAGCCAATGACTCATCCTGATCTCATGAACCACTTGGACACCTATAATCACAAAGATCCCTAATGTCAGGCTAGACCAGGCCACCCAGTTAGCTTGTTCCCCAGTTTCCTTGTATGGATATACGTATACTATAAGCTGCTCTCTATCACTATAATTGATGTTTGCAAGATGTTTCACATTTATATGAGTATCTGCCCTCCTCCACGCCATAAAATGGATTAAAAAAAAAAAAATTATATATATATATATTATCTACTGGCGGTCGCCAGTGGATAGTTATAGTTACAACCTAGTTTCCATAGTAAATCTCAAAATTCTATTTTGAATAACTTTGGCGCCAGTTGACGAATCCTCGCGAAATTTTCAAAACAAATGGGGCGCTCCGTTCAGCTCCTACCCTGAAAGTCTCGGGGTGATTCGTCAAGCGGGGGCCGAGAAAAAGGGGAGGTCCCAAAATGCGTTTTCCCCATGCATTTTTCCATAGGGCCTTTAGTTGCAGCTACAGCCCGAAGGGCTGAACAGAATTACGTGAAATTTGGCAGAGAGGTAGCCATAAGGTCAAGGAAGTGCCTTTTGCAGGTCTGGTATAAATCTGTTCAGTATTTCCTGAGAAAATAGCATTTAAAAGCATATCAATATCTATACGCGCGCACCGTGCGCGCACGCTGCCGTGCGCGCGCGCAATTCTGATTGGTTGTTAGATGTCGGTAAACATTCGAATCGGTCGAAACCAGGAAGTGTCGGCCGCCATTTTGTCTCTCGCAGTATGAGGGGGTGAAAAAAAATAAAAAGGTGGAGAACGTGAAAAGGGGGCAGAGTGGACAGTTCCTGACCCCCTAGCCTTGGTCAGGGGGTCACAGAAGGACCCCCAAGGGAGAAAAAAACAATTTTTTTTTTTTTTTTTTTTTTTTTTTTTTAAATCGCGAGGTGCGCGCACCGCACGAAATGCGAACCGTGGGCACTCTGTGCGCGCACCGTGAAAAACCTGGGAAAAAAAAAATTTAATAAATACATAACTTAGCATCTAAAAAACCGTACAAATTCACTGAAAAAACCATAGGTTTCACACACGTTATAGTTACGAATTAGCATTTAAAAAACCTTGCAAATTCACTGAAAAAAACCATAGGTTTCACACGTTATAGTTAGCTGGACATTTCACTCGTAAAAAACCAATGAAATTCCCCCGTTATAGTTAGTGCAGGCAACTATAACTCACGCGACCGCAATCCTCTGCTGATGACGTCAGATATTACATCACTGATGACATATGTGTCTTTATGAAAAATAAATATTTGTAATATATGTATAGCTAAAGATTAATGGAAGAAGACATGGGTAAATAAGTGTCTAAATACAGTGATGTAATATCTGACGTAATCAGCAGAGGATTGCGGTCGCATGAGTTATAGTTGCCTGCACTAACTATAACAGGGGAATTTCATTGGTTTTTTACGAGTGAAATGTCCAGCTAACTATAACATGTGTAAAACCTATGGTTTTTTCTGTGAATATATTATATATATATATATATATATATATATATATATATATATATAGTCCTATATTTCTTAGGATTATTCAAGTTTAGAGAGACTATATTTCGTTGTCGAATAACAAAACCAAAAAAACTATTTTCCCACACTCTCACCCCTAATGTCAGATTAGCAATCTTTATTAAAAGAATTGCACTTGAATTCCAGCACTAATATCCCACCCTCTGTCCACCTGTTCAACCTCTGCTCTCGAAAATTAGGAAGCCATGATATGCCTCCCTATTCTCTGCAGAATCCACTTCTACAAATACCAGGAGAGAACTGCCGCTTGTCATCTCACTGGGACCCTGACTTACCCAACATGTCACCTTTTGTGATCCCCGTTAGCCCCTCTATGCAAAGTTAGCTTTGGATACTTGGAGAGTTATTTTCTGCTGAAAAGCCTCAGCTTCCGATGCCACGCTCTTCCCACGATGTGCCATCAAAAGTACAGGTCAGGAGAAAAACATGAAATAATAACCATTGGAGATTTTATCATTCTAGGAAGCTCAGGCTCTCTCTCTAAGACCTGCTCCATGAACCTCTAGCCCCGAAAAAGATGCTTATTGATGAGCCCACCGCACCCACCCCATTATGACTTCTGGAAGGGAATGAATGTGCCCTGGCAGTAGTGAAGTCTAGTGTGCTTATGTCAGGGATAGGATCTCTTTTTCAATAGTCCCCTAGAGGAGACTATTTTCTCAACTGTAAGAATCTACTAAGAGTACAAGACTAACCTTTCAATGTTTTAAACAAGAAGACCAATCCATACTGATGATGACTTCTTTGACCTTTACTTTAGACTAGTGACAGTAAAAAACAACAAACAAAGAAACATACTTGCCACCAATGCTTGACTGGACTCCCAGGTCTGATCTTAGCTTTCACCAAACTCAGGTACTTATCAGGCGGACAATCCTGTCAAGGGTGGATTATTGTAGTTCAGTACACTTATCTAACTATGGAATCAATCACTATGCAACAACTCATGCGAGTTTTATGGTGCATCAATCAAATCAAAAATCACTCTTTGTCTTGCCAAACAGGTTTGACAGCCACAGATCCTCCCCATGTCCTTGAAAGCTGTGATTCAATGAAGGCCATTTCATGTTTTGAGGAGTCCTACGGTCACAGTTCTTTGAAACTCAGCTTTTAGCATTATGCCTTGGCAATTGCATTTAAATCAACAAATACTTTCACCAAAACATTCTTCAATAATAAAGAACAAATCAGGAAGCAATCCGCTATTAACATATGTATATAGAAGGCCAAAATACTTGGAGTTGTACCAGATATCAAGCTAAATTCATGCAATTCAAGCTTGGCCTACCAAATCGGTTAAAGATGTTTTTGACAAACCGCATACACCAAATATTGAATAAAAATGCAATAAAACAGCACAATACATTCAAGAAAGCCAATGTGGGCTTCATGGGCAGAACACCAGGTAACAGGTGGTGTACCTGCAGCTATTGATGGGTCTACCCCTGCTTTCACTTCCATTGCTACTCTAGTAGCAGGATAATATAACTGGCATCAGCAGTTGTATGTTACAAGAAGGTGCACAACTAATGTAGTTGTCAGGAGAGGGTAAAAATACACCTTTTCATTTAATTAAAATAATAGCAAACAAAGATATGGATTTCGCCAAAATTGTGTTTAGATAAATATATGTTTTTACGTTTCTCAAAATACTCCTGTTAGGAACAAAAACTTGTTTTACTCTTTAAAAAGAAATTTTGGTACCAAAATTATTATGGACTGAAATACCGTCACCACAGTCAGTCCTTGAGCCCTGCTTGTGTTGAAATAGTGTCAGTTTAACATTAAAAATTAAGTCGAATACTTCAGTATATTACCAATAACAAACTGTCTTAAATGCCATGGATTACAATCTAGTAAAACTACTTTTTTTTTTTTAAACTTATTATTTAGACTTGTGAAACTTTATAATGTTAATTTGTATTTCAGCAAAAGCACTACACCCCTGCCTCCTATACGATGACCAATATGCTTCAGTGCAGCACAACGGGAAGGCCTGGTAATCGCATTATTAATTCCAGCCAAAAAAAAAAAAAAAAAAAGAAAGAAGAAAGATCATCCGAGGGAAAGAAAAAAAGTCACTGGAAGCACGCTACACACAATGGTCTAGCCAGAGACAAGGCAAAACGGGTTTTGGTTTGCTTGTGTTTTAGTTCAGGGAGGACCGGGCTTGGGAGTTGGGCCGGGCTGTTCCTATTGGAGCGAGGGCAAGACTGATTTCAAAATGGCTCGGTCAAAACTGAGGTGGCATGGTGGATCAAAGAAGGATGCATTGGAACGTTACCCCAAGCGATTGCCAGTGGTTGGATTTACTGTTAGCATTCCTCCCATCACCTTCTGTGTGTATGAAAATATATCATGCCACTGTGTACATGTGAAAAAGGACACAGCATATAAATTAATAACCAACTCCAGGAAAATAAAAAATACCAAGCATTGGCATAGCCAATAGATCTCACCTTTGAGACCTTATAAGTGTTTAGACATGCAACAGTTGATGTTGTTGCACCAAGGATATTGTGCTGCATAACTAAATACTTAGAAGGTCACAAAAACTAAACCTATTGGCTATGCCAGTGCTTGTTTTATGGTGGCCTCCTGCCCTGCAGGGCTGGTTGGGCCATGGCCCAGAACTGGAAGCTTAGGGTGAGAATATTGACTGGGTGTTGTGAATGAGGGATGAGATGGGGATTGGTAGGGTCTGTTAGTGGCTATGCCCAAAAGGAAAAGGGAAGGGAAGGAAAGGGAAAGAGGAAGGGGAGAGAAGGGAAAGAGGAAGGGGAGAGAAAGGAAAGGGAAAGGAACCAGACCAAGACCTGCAAACACTGTCAAAACATTGACGAACCAATCAGGGGTCATAGAAGGTATATAAAGCATGTGTGCACGAACATAAGTGTATTGTGTACAGCTATGGCATGTTCATTTATATAAGTGGAAAGTGGGGAAGGAATTGGA
This sequence comes from Triturus cristatus, assembly GCF_964204655.1. Lineage (NCBI taxonomy): Eukaryota > Metazoa > Chordata > Amphibia > Caudata > Salamandridae > Triturus > Triturus cristatus. The sequence goes on along the minus strand of NC_140592.1, from coordinate 793,205,297 downwards.
TCGGAAGCACACCATCACCGAAAGAAGAGCACTCCGTGTCACAGTCTATGTTCTTTCTCTAAGAACAGGCAATATGGTTGTGGTGCTTGCAAGCAGAGAGAGACTGCACGCACAGTTTGTAAGCAGAGATAGCTGTGCTGCTGGCAAGCACAGGCAGTCTGCATGTGATAAATGTAAACAGAGATATACAACACTCACTGTTATTAAACAAGGATTACAATGTTGTTTATAAGCATTTCTATACCTCATGTGAGCAAGTCAAAACTATATAAGCTAGGGCTGTTACAAAGTAGAGGAAAGGCACAGGAAAAGATGTTAGAACAAGAAATGTGAGTGGTGCGCGCGAAAAGTGAAAGTAGACTGCGCGCGCGAAAGTGATCGCGGCTGTACATATTGCAAAGCTGCCGGCTGCGCGCGTGAACGCAAGCTTGTCGCCAGCCAGCAGCACTTTGAAAACTCACCTACTAAATGGCTCTCCGAGCAGCGCATGCGTGCTGACTCAGCGAGACCTAAAAATATGAGGCAGCGAATATATATGGGGTACAGTGGAGTACAGCAAAGATCACAATCTGGCACATACACAATATATTATGGAATCCGATACACAAATTAACATGACAAACAGCAAAGAAAGCAAAAACTGTCAAAAAAGGCACAGTTCCTTCATGAAAAAAAGCATTTGCAATGCAATAGGGTTTGCATTTACATGAGTTTCGTAAATGAGCCACCTACTGCATTACAAATGCTAGTTGGTAAAAACGCCCATGGGGCACTTTAAACTTTAATATCGGCCGTCCCCCTGTCTTTAGACGAGCCGTGTCTAGAAAGGGGCATGGCCGCCATTAAAGTGAAAGCGCAGCATGGGGCATTCTTACCCAAAAAAAAGCATTTGTCTGTCAACTTGACAAACAAATGCTTTTTTTTGTTAAAGTGCCCCATGCCGCGCTTTCACTTTAATGGCGGCCACGCCCCTTTCCTTAGACTCAACTCGTTTAAGGAAAGGGACGTGTCCAACATTAAAGTGCAAGTGCAGCATGGGGCAATTTTTAAAAAATCACATTTAAATAACTAGCTTTTAAAAAACATGCGGCCGCATTAGGCGCGGCAAGTAAAGCAAAGACACGGCCAACACTGTCAGCATAGCCTGCCGCGTTATGTAAAAAATAATAATAAAGCGGTTGCGAGAGAGCGTGTCCTGCCTGCAAAAGCAGGCATGTGAAAACCATTAAGCGAAATAGTGCTCGGGGCTGTAATGAAAGCAGACACAGCAACACCACATGTAAAAGAGGGTGTCCTCATGGGAGGTCAAAAATGAAGACAAGGCGGTACTAAGGAGGGACTAGCCAGCCTATTTACAAATCAGAAGCCAGCATTTACGAAGGACAATGACACAAGCCAATGACAAATATGGGCGGGGCTTCAAGTGCATACTCCAATACAGCATGCCTCGCAAAGCAGCACATGCGCTGCCCAGGCTCGACTTAAAAAACATATCTGGCGTGAGGATGTCTACAAAGACATGTATTCTTAATCACCAATGTGTGTTACCTGAATCCTCAGACCGTAACTGTCTTTTAAATATATATTAAAAATTAAGTTAAACTGATTTATTTCTTCAGGCACCACTTAAGCAACATGATCATTGCACCAAGCTACATAAACGCATGCAGCATTCCTGTTCCAAAAACTCAAGGCTTCAACTGCCCATACACAAGTCACAGCAGCACAATACTATAACATTCTACTAGCCCTAATGCATCTTAACATCGTAAAACAGAGTAACCAAACTTATCAAAATATAAAGAAACAAGCACACTTTCCACTTGTTTATATTTAACTTCGATCCCCACACCAGCACAAACTGAACCCATGGCAGATTAATCAAAAGGTAGATTCTGCCACTGGAATTTGAAGGGTAGGATGCTTTCCGAAATCAAGAACCTTCATCAACAGTTCTCACTAACACAGGTCACCGAGAGGCGAACCTACAGCAAACACGTACATACGATCCAAAAACTTCCTAACCCTTAGAATACACCTGACCTGAAAAGGACCATGGTCCCTAAATAACTAAGCAGAAAAAGATTTGGTGTTCCTCAAACAAAAAAATTGCAATTACATCTTAAGAGCCCCATTTCAGGTCCTATAGAGGTGAATATGTCCAGAGATGGCTTCTGTGCACGCTCATAATTCAATGGTGATTGTCTGGCACACTAGGGTTATCACCATTGCGAAGTTTCAGCCCAATAATAACACAAAAAGAATGCAAGCCAAGCATAAAACTGAACAAATAAAATGTAATTGAACAGGAAATTTAGGCTAAAATTTCTTTGTGATGCCCAGCTGCGTATGTCTGGAGATTTTTCAAAACTCGGATAACTCGGACCAGGGAAAAAACATTTTAAAAAAAATAAAAAAAATAAAAGATGTTGGACTTCTGGCCTTCATACAAATAAAATTGACTGGATTCACCAATCAAAAAAAGATTACAAGTCCATACCATATAGCAGGGCTGTTGGAATAATGTGCTTTTGCAGCTGTGGTGCTTTAGGTATAATTATGGATTTACCACATTTGCCACCTAATCCACTATCTGATGCATAATCTACAAAAGTAAACAAAAACAAACATTTTGCTTCTAGCTCAAACAGAACAAAAGTTACTAATAAAGAGCCTGTGTGTTGCTGTGCAGTGGAAGGCCCTTCACCAGAGATGACTAGTCACCTTTCTCCTGCCTATTGCTGTATATGGGTGTCTAACTGGAAGTAATGAGGTGAAACCTATGCCCAGGTAGTGTTACATGTGTAAAAATGACAAAATAAGGAGATAGTAACATCACAAAATGGTCCACACTGTGTAGCAGAGTTTGCCTTTTCTTGCCGCATGATTTAGTCAGCCCTGCCGCTGAATTTCGTCTTCCCCAGCTGCATAATTCCAGTGGCTCTAACAATATGTTAGTAGAGCGTAGTTATAGAGGAGTGCTTAATTTCCATAAATTTCCTTTTGTGTAATTATGCAATGTTTTGAAAAAATTATTGACACAAAACGGAAATTCGGTGCTTAGAGCTATATTTTAATGGGATATGGGTCTTGCACCAATTTTGGACCCCAGGGTGCATTACAAGCAAAAATAACCACACACAAGTGCTGCGTACAACAAATGTCAAACAACTAAAACACCCTCATTCCACATCAAGGGCCCTATTACGATGTCGGTTGGACACGCATCCGAGCAACACCGTAGCGGGATGGAATCAGCCTGAGTATTAGTTGGCGGTTCCACACCCAGCATTAGGAAAACATCAATGTTTCTATTGCAGCTTGTGCTGCGACCGGAAAAGGGCTGCAGAACAAGCTGCAATAGAAAAATTGATGTTTTCAAACATCCCTGCAGTATATTATAAGCCCCACAGCGAAGGACCGGGGGGGGCCTGCTTGGGGCCCCCAAAGTCACTCTCCACCTACCGTTTCATGGCGGGAGGACCAGCATGAAAGGGCAGGCGGGAAGCGACATTGTAATCCTGATGGCAGAGTCAAGGTTGGCTCCACTGCAGTTTTTAGATTACTATTCTGCCCACCGCCCCCGATGAGCTCAGAAAGCTCATCGGAAGATGAGCGGAATTCCACTGCAGGTTTCCGAACGACCGCCAGTATCCTGATACAGCAGTCGGACAGAAACCTATGATGTCGGGTGAAACGACTCCAACAAGCTGCAGAATGGCTTTCCACTCGACCATGAGGGCCCATGTATTCAATTGTAGACATGTTCATGTTTAATTAAATTAATCTTAATGAAAAATTTTTGACTTCTCTGTTAGTCAGACATTGTTGTTTGTTTCCACAGTGCAAATTATGGGTTGTATTTTTTTTTAAAGAAAACAGAAATGCACCTTTGTCATCATGCTAATTCAAACATAACAGAATCTCAATGTCTTTGTCCAGAGCGTATTTCCCAACAACCGAAACCTGCAACAACAGAGTGCCGACTCCATAAAAGACAGGACACCCTCCCCCCTGTTTTGCGCCGTACTCGGCCTGAGTAGATGACCTCTAGAGCCCTGGAATAAGGCGCCTGCTGCTGCAGGTTTCGGTTGTTGGGAAACGCAATCTGGAGAAAGACATTGAGATTTGGCCATGGGTTGGACCACAGGACCATGGTTCACAACGTAACTTTGACTTTGCATCGCTAATGAGGTCACGATGGAACTGATTTACTGGAGTTAGATTGCTTAATTTCTATGAGGATTTAAAGCGAAAATTACTGTTACGATAAACTTTGTGGGCTCCGCAAAAAAAAAAAAAAGAAAGGATCCCCGATAATACCAGTGGATCGAGTCTATTGCCCAGATGAAGCCTTTGTACGGTGAAACACGTTGACTGCACTGTTTGAAAACCATAATAAAGAAAGTACTAAATCCACAACAAAGATCTACGAGTTATATCTATATTGATTGCACATAAATGTGTCTGTTGCCGCTCTAATTTGTGTAATAAAAAAAAAACTTGTTTAATATATGGTCAATGAGCAGCTGGCCATTTGAGGTGGACAACGAGGATGTGTTAACACAGCGATTACTTCAGGTGGTGAGGCATTAGGCTCCCTGGCTGCTGTTCATTTGTTCAGTAATTCAAACATACAACAGTTCCTAATCAACAACAAAAGAGTGCCTTATCAATAGCAAAGCTAGCATCAGAACACAACAGTTCGATAGAAACTCTACAATTGGTTATATGAAAAATATTTAAACCTATCAAATAATCCCAAACTTCATAATTTTCCTTATATTCAATATGCCTACAAGCATGAAATTATGAGTGAATTATCAGAGAACAACAATATAACACAATTAAGATTATATGATTGGGTATATAAAAAATATTCTAACATCTAACTACTGTTTCTGTTGAACTTTTGTGCTCTGTTGCTTGCACTCTGATTTGCGAGTTGGTAAAAAGAGTAGCGTGGATTTTCAATATGGCGCACAAATCTTCAGCATAACAGAGCAATATATTCTCCACTAAACATTATATATATATATATATATATTCTTTTTTTTTCACTGAAAAAAACAAAGGTTGCGGGACGTTAGTTAGGCTCCCATTTCACTCGTATAAAACCAGAGAAATTCAGCAGTTATAGTTACCTGAGCTAGCTATAAAACGTATGCCCCTGCAATGCACTGCTTATGACCTCACATATTACATCACTCACAACAATGTCAGTGACAACTGATGACATCATCCACAGAACCACTCACTCTCCCATAGAACCTTTCACACCCACTCCCACACAATCCTTCACATACCCAGACCATGAAAGACATTCATCTTTACATCTTGTTTTTTAAGTGTCCATTTTTCCTTGTAGCATTCTTTGAGTGATACCTTGCCTTCATACTGTCATTTTTCTCAGAAAGTTGAAAGGAGTTCCTTTAATTCTAAAACAAAACACGTTATGTCCACTAAAGCGTCTATGAGTGTTTGAGTATTTCAGCGGTGGAGCAGGTAAAACAAAATGTTGTATACCTTCTCTATTCTGCATGAAAATACTAATTACGTAATCATTCTAAATATTAATCTGTATTAACTGTTTGGAGTGTTATTATTATTAACCAACCTGTGCACCTTAATAAACACAATATACATGTGGGACTAAAATGCAAATTGCATGGCTAATAATTAAATGATTAACTGTGCTACGCAACTAACTATAGGATGTGTTGAAATAGAGAATTGCATGATCTATGTTGCTTTTGATGGTTTGTGCTCCTGGTATTGCAGAATGGTGAGTATTATTGCTTTAAATGTTGCTATAGCTAGGCAAATACTAATATATATGTGGATTAGTGTGGGGTAAACATTAGAATCTTCACTCCCATATATTAATTACCTTTTATGTTTGTTTTGCTTAAGTTGGCATTCGGGCCTACTGGGCCGCAGTATTCAAAATGGAGTTCAGAAGTGGCCACCGTCATTTGAGTGCGATGTCTACTGCGCAGACTCAGATGGCTCTGAAGATCGCCAGGCGACCTCTAACCACGAGGCTACGTGTTCCTTGTCAAGGATAGGAACATGGAGGATTGCCAAGACCCAGTCAGTATGAATGACTGAAAATACAATAGCAACCTGTACCCGGAGATCTACATGTTGTTACTTCGGAACTTTTGCTTGAGAACCCGAGCAAAACTTACAAATTTGGAAGGTGTCGTATTCTGTTCCATGAGAAACAAAACCTCTTGGGAAAGTCACCACTTATTGCAATTTCAGGGGGGATTTAGCCAATCAGGGCCCTTCTGCATTTAAAGTTGTTGCATGTTTGGTCTAGAAGTAGGACAATAAAGTATAAAAGAGGGGGTATTTAGTAGAGAAAGGAGTCAGTGCCATTTTCCCATTGGTGACTGTTGGTGTGGAGTTCGATTTGAAGGGCGCGATTGCCTGGTCCCTTGACTACCGGTGGGACTGCGTCCTGCTGAGCTAAAGAACTTTCCCAGACTTATTTGGGTCTTAACCTGCATTTGATTGGACGATTTTACCATAAGGGATTTGGATTTATGCAGGGCTAACGGGTTTCTGGAAATGGTCACCAGTGCTAAAGATTTAGATAAATATAATTGTATGTAAATTTGGACCAAAAATATTCATTGAAAATTGCGATTTGATTAAAATTCTGGATATGCCAATAAGAGTGAATTAATTCGATAAACTAAGCGTTGATTAACAAAAATGAGTATGTGATTCTTTTAACAAGGTATTGATTGATCAAAAGGTTCCAAAGCTTTAAGTGTGTTTTAGCTGGTTCTAAATCATCATCAACCAGTCCAACTAATTGGTCCATCGACCAAGTGGTGGAGTGCCTTGATGTTAAAGTTAGGATTCTATAGGTACTAATGTATATAATGTAAAGTTTTCCTCCAATAGGTAACAAGGTACCCCACATGTCCAGCGCTTCTTTTTCCTCCTGTGCGCAGATTCGAGTGAGACGTATGAGTGTTGGTGTTATGGGCCCCACCAATGTATGAATGAGTTAGTGTGATGACGGGTCTGTGACGCAAGGAGGATATGTAAATTTGCCCTTTCCGCTGGAGCACAGTTTTAAAAGCAGATCATCATCTACGAAAATATTCAGCATGCAACATATTCCTTATGAGTGGTTCAGCTGATAAACGAAAACAAAAAGCAATAACTATGTTAAACATAGTGCCAGGCAGTAGACTAATGGATGCTAACAAGCATCAAATATTAAAACGTAACCCGTTTCAAGAAAACGTTGAGGTGCAAGTTCCTCAATTAAGGGCAGTGCACAAATACTGAAAGAAAATAAGGATCAATGCACAAAACCAGTTGCTCAACTCGTAGAAGGCAAGACTACTTTAAATTAGAAACGAAGTCAGAGGTGTCAAACAAATTGTTCAAACTACAAACAATATCATAATGCAAAGCGTAGATGCGTTTTTAAAAAGTCTACAGAATGGAAAAAATGCTCGCACTGTACGCCTTGAAGAGATCTTAAACAAAAGTAACTCGATGCAACAACAGTTTGAAGTTGGTTTGGTGTGGCCAAATCAAACTTTGGAGCCCCAATGGTGTGCTTCAACTGCGGTCTTGACACACCACCCACAAATAAACCCTCATCTACTCCTAAAGGAAGCAAGGAGATAATGCATCTGAACGACTTTTCTTTAAAATCATACTGGGGAATTTAAAGCAAATGTCATATCACTACAAATCATCCTGAAAAGGGATATATATCAATATGGAAGGAAAACGCAAATCAAAGTTATAAAAAAAAAAAAAAAAAAAAAATTTAAAAAAAAAAAACACACATCATCAGTATGATAATCACCAAAACTGCAGTGATGAAATTAAGTTAGAGGGGGCAGACGTGAAGCGTTGCCCTTCAGCGACTGCAGTGTTATTATTTGGAGTCTGATGACCCCATTACCGAAAACTATGCCAAAGCAGACTTGAAAAGCACCACTCAAAGTCCAGAAAGGCCATTCTAGCGTCACTGCATAAACATGGGGAAAACACAGAGTTGTCCAATGACGGTTAGGTGAGCCTTCTTGCAAGAACACTTGGTAACATGGTCAACTGGGACTCAGTAGGGTGGCAAACTTTCAGAAATGATTATGGGTGACAATTTAAACGCGATGCTCATTAACACCAACTGAAATGCTTTCAATGGCATGGAGTACAATAGGCTCCAATAGTGCAAACAGAACCCGACGAAAAATAGGGAAGAACCAGCGTGTTAAAAAAAATGCAACCGTGCTTTTTGCCATGTACATGGAGAGATAATCTAGCTATTACAGAAGGGAGTGTTTGCGTTAATTTGGGTAAACAAAGTAAATATGCTATCAACGCGCACTGACGGACAAGTCACGCCTATATCGCAAAGGGGAGCCTAAAGCAATTGCGCTGGCGAGTTGCTGAGGTGCCACAGTACACGCACTGCTATACCTTTTGCTACATACCTCGATCACAATATTCCTAGATGGGTTGTCAAGGCCTGGATCCAGACAAAATGGCGGCCAAGGGGGTGGGGGAGCAGCAGCGTGATACATAAAGAAGATAAGCTAATGCACAAAGGTAGTTGAAGTGGAGTCTGAAGACGCACCTTTTCTTGTCACTCCCGACAGGCACGTCCATTCCTCGGTGTCCCGCAGATAGGTATTCCTGAGTGCAAGCGGATATTCCTGGAAAGCGAGTGCGGATAGTATACAATCCTTTGGGACCAATATCACAGACGGCAGAGTATGAACAGATTGTAATGACCCTTGCGGTATCACTCCGCCACAGGTAGTCAAGCGTACCCTCCCCGGTACAGTGAACTACAGCAGCTCAAAGACGCCGCGCTGTGCATACAGCACACAGACTGTTCCAAGAAGACACCAAGCGGCTGTCGTGCGTCAGGGGGAAGAGGCGGGACCTCAGGCATTGACAAGGAACTCCGTTTAGAGAGTTACTCCGCCCCTTCTGCTGGTCACAAAATGGAAAGCCATCTTGGTACGTATTGGTTTTGAATTGTCTAAAGAAAAACCGCTAATTGAAAATAGAGTTTACACAAATATTGGCATGAAGATTGCAGTCTTTATCTTTGTTAGAAGTGTTATTTTTCTTTATGATATACATTAATGATATCAATTAATATATATTTTTATAATAAAAAGATAATAAGATAGGATATGTAAGATAATTAGGATATTTATATATCTTATAAAGTTAGTAACAAATCGCCTACTATTAGTGACCCTTTTTAAATGATGCCCTTGGTGCTTGAAATTCTACACATAAGTGCTGACGGAATGAATACACAAAGATGGCGTGCCTGTTTATCGCTATATCTACGCGTCGAGTCTTTCTTGTCCTTCTTCTGTCCCTGCTAGGGAAATTGGCTGACCGAGACACGAATACTGGCCTCCCAACAAGCCAGCCAATCCCTTTTCGAGACCGACCGCGCCCCCATTCTGACGGGAGAACCAGGTGAACACTGGTGAGAGGAGGGGCAGACAGCTGACTCACAGCTGGAGGCGTGGGATATAGGTCACCTATACAGGCCAAGTTTTTTTGTTCAAATTGTGTTATTAAAAGTTTAAAAATAGCATTGACTATAGAAAACAACAGACGATACAAAACACAAAGGGTGACGAAGAAAAAAAGATTCCAAAATAAATATAAAAAAAAAAAAACACTGGCAAAGACGATGTCTGGTTCAATTTATTAAGTGAAACAGTTTTTTTTTCTAAATGTGTGTATTCATCAGTTCTAGTAGATGCCTAAGACCCCCCCAACTTCTGTGAGGCTCAGAGACCACTAATATTTTCGGCGGAGGGTCTCTGCTTTTGGTGGGTCGGGAGCAACACTAGTGACGCTCAACAATGCTGCCCATGTTTCATCATGTCACACAACTGCCGCAGGTGAGGCAGTTGAAAGCGCGCCAAACATTGGCCATGGAACAAAGGCGCCAGTCAAGATTTTCAGGAACTGCGCTCCATGGGGGTGTGGGGAAGCTCTCACTGTGATGGGTTTTTACCAGACACAATTGCTTTGGAGAGCTCTGTGAACCTTTATCCATTCACAAAGAGGCAACTCGCTATTGTTCTGATGGATGCGGTCTGCTAGTCAATCCCAGTAGATAAAATACTCCTAATCAATTAAACAGTAATTGTTTAAGTATAACGTTACCAGTGGCGTAGCTAAGGGGGGGGGGGGGGGGCGGTGGGGGCGGTCCGCCCTAGGCGGCAATATTTTGGGGGTAGCGGCCGCGCGGCACCGGTGGCCCGTGGCGGCAGCCTTTATAATTTATTTGGGTACACTCGTGCTCGCGCTGACACTACTGTAAGCTCGCAGCTTGTCTTTCACTTTAGTATCCTATTATTGTTTGTTTATATTGTATGCTTTTTAGGTCTCGCCTGACCCAGCGCATGCGCTGATCTGGCGAGACATTTAGTAGGTGGGTTTGGAAAGTGCTACCCACATTTTTGTGCTGGCTACAAGCGTCAGTGCACGATGGCGTGCACGCGCACAGCTGCTCCTCGCATTCCCCCCTCCCTTCTCGCCCAGCCATCCTGCGCCAGCCTTCAGCACAAATACCCCTCCCCCCCTCCCAACGCTTTTACGGCCGCGCTGCGTTACTATTACTGCCGCGCGGCCAATGCTTGTTCTTCTTACCCACGCTACCTACCTTTAAATCCTCTCTAGTGCCAGTGCCCTTCCGTATGACAAGATTTGCTTTTTTCAACTATCCCATCTCCTCTGAGGGTACAAAATCACACCAGTGCCCATTGATCGCAACGTGGTACTGTTACTGCCCATCCCTCTCTCAAACCTCTTTTGATTTACACCCATACCTGGTCTCAAAGCTGTGCCGCCCCGAGGCCTGCCGTGGTGCAGCGATCCTGCCAGAGTTCCCGTTTCCTTTTCACTGGACCTCTTGCTGCACGCCGCCTGAACGACACCAACCTTCTTTTCAAGTTAGAACGGGGGCTGCCTCCGGCCTGACAAGCTCTCTGGATCCACCATCTGCACTCAGCTTCATCCCCACCAATCACGTTTCACCCCCTAATCTGCACAACAGTGCTCGATTGGAGATGATGGTGGGCGCCGGCACTTATTTTTCGGTTTCAGATATTTACAAATTATAAGAGAAGGAAAAACACACAGATCGGAAAGACGACAGAATAAAAAAGACAGCAAAAACATTACAAACAGATAGCAGGAACTTGCAAAAACATTACAAGCAGATAGCAGGCACACGCAACACTGAGAACAAGCATTGGCATAGCCAATAGGTCTCGCTTTTGGGACCTTATAAGTGTTTAGCCATGCAACAGTTGATGTTGTTGCACCAAGGATATTGTGCTGCATAACTAAATACTTATAAGGTCCCAAAAGCGAGACCTAATGGCTATGCCAATGCTTGTTTAGCTCTCTTGCCTGTGCTCGTCGTTGTAGGAAGCTGCTGACATAGGCTCAGCAGGAGCAGTGTTAGCCTGCCCTGGCAATGGAGAACCACGATGCCTGACTTCTGCTGTCTGCATCGTGCTCTGATCCTGCCTGACTATGAGGCCGGAGCGGCAGCCTTGAAAGCACAATTGGCTCCGCATACCACAGCGCAGGAGATGCAGCGCTTGCTACGCAGACGGGGCCGGGAATCAGGTTTGTAGCCAAGAGGAACGTAGTTTTTAAAAAAAGAAATCCCCGTGCAATGCTTTTTTTTCAGGCATCTAAAACCCTAGCAGTTTTCAATGCTCAAGAATCTTCAATGCCTGAAAAGACACGAGAGGTGTGATTGCATGATGTTCCAGTTCTTATGGGTAGATGGTATAATATAAATCAATAAATTAAATATTGTTTAAACCATCGGGCAATCGCAACATGGTTACATTTTTATAAGAACTATGGAACGACCACAATTCGCCAGTGGCAGTGATGTTTTGCTTGGCGCTGTTGATAGCTTTTTTCACTATTACATCAGGCGACGTGCACTGGCCATTTTCAGTGCAACCAGGCTCTTTCTATGCTGGACTACTCGTCTTGGGGATCCAGCATGTTTTATAGTTCATGCATTAAGTACAGTGTTTATAATTTATCCCATAAACAACACTATTTGTCTCATATCCCATAAAGTCCTTTCTGCCCAGTGCGTGTCCCTTTGTGGTGTCTGGACCTTGGGGGATGTTTAACTTTTTATGTCCTCCTGACGGATGATGCCTGTTGGGATAATGCAAATTTCCAATAGATATGAAAACATTCGAATTACGTTCCAATATGTATTTTGCTTCCAGAGTATACAGGTAAAAGGTCCAAAAATAGGAGCACATTTACCTGTGCTTGGTATCCCTATTCGTCCCCTTACCCCTAAATTAAATGGCACCTGCCCTTAGTATGATGTAGGTTGTTAGACATTTCCACCCTTCTCTAGCTTTTAAATACATGGAATTTAGTCAATGACGAAACTTTAAAATCACTAATTACCCTCTGTCAACTTATAGATGTGTTTGGAGACAAACCTTTCAATACCTGCAATTGCATCTGCTACAGTCTGTCATAGATAAAGCACTCTATGCTCGACATTCTTCCAAACGTGGCTATGACTAGGGGTAAGATTACATCATTATGTTGAGTAATTGGGAAGTTTCTTTTTGATAGCCATAAGTGCTCGTGTGAAGTACACCTTGGCTCATGGCTATGCATTGTGATTTGTGCTGTAATGTAGTTGAGGGTGTATAATGCAATGGTAACCACACATTGATACAGTATTGAATTAAAACAGCATTTCACATGCATCTTTTATTTTGAAAGAAATAATATACCTTACACATTATTCCTAGCCACAAAACGAAACCAGAACATTATTGTACGTCTATTCACTACATTTTAATGAAATAATGGGAGATATGTAAAATTAAGTTCCTGGCTCCAGTTTGTGCACAGGGAGAACTTCCAAGAGGTGCTTTATTAAAAAAAAAAAACCTGTAAAACTGTGCTTTAATTTAATTTAATGACAACAGGAGAACTTTAAAATGAAGTGTTAATTTCATTACACAATGAATATAAGGCTTAACTTTTCACTTTAAATTTAGCCCATTAAAAAAAGTACCCCACCACTGCAGTGGCCATATATATCTGTTGTAAATAGGGCCAATAAATAACAGGGAGAACTGAGCATGGGTCAAGTGTCAGTCTGTGGCCCCTTCTTTTCATGAGCAAAGACTTGAAAATAATGCAAATAGTGACACAAAATTCATACAAAAATATGATTGAGTCTTTTACAAAATCATTAGGTTTATTTCTCCTACATGCAGAAGCATTTCACGTGAACATCAGATTACATCACTACATTGAGAGGCATTTTTAGAAGTAATAGCTTTGGAACATGAAAGGATGGACTCTCACCATCCATGATGACAATGCTATATTAACGAACTAAGTGGACAGTCGTGTACCATACATGTGGCATAAATTATTATCACATGGAGCAAATGTATAGTCTGGCAGGAGAGATTTTTGTACAGGGTTTTTGTTCCGTGCACACCCTGTACTCAGGTATTTCAAGGTCCCGGCATGTGATAATGTGGAAAAAGGAGGCATGATGTAATAAAATATTTGTATTGCTGCATTTATATAGTGCTTACTACCCTTATGTGGGGCACTGAAGCACTATATGGTCAGCAAGTTGATCCATGTAGGCTGTATGGTTGGAAAGGGGTCGTCTTTATTTTGTGAATCTATGTGGTAAGTGTTTCCATGTTGTGCGTGATGAGAACTGAGGTGCGGTTACAGAGTTATGGAACATAGTAGTGTGGTGGATGAGCAGGTGTGAGAGACAAATGTGTAGCTTATGGTTTTTAGTATGCTGGCAGCCGTGACCAGCACTGCAGGTCTGTTTGATTCCTTATGATTGTAGTCTTCTTAGCTGGTTACTGCTGAGGTCAGGAGTAAACAATGTGTTGAAGAGGGAAGCCGGGACTAATACCAGGCTCTCTGGTTTCATATTGTGCATTGCAGGCATTAAATGGATATTACTTTATCCCTAGTAGGTAAAGCTGGGCGTGGGTGGGAAATAATGCACACATTACTCAGCCTTTAATACCTCACGATGATTTTAATGGGTCAGAAGTAGCTCTCACTACAGAAAAGGTTGGAGACCCCTAAACGGTTCGGTTGTCATGAGGGAAGGAAAGGATCTTTGGTGACTGTGGCATGAGAGTCTCCTCATTTTGGGAGTTGAAGAGACTGTGTCTCTCAAGAATAAATGAGCCATTACTCCCCTTGATGGAGCCCTTAGTTGCTCGCCCCACACCTCATTCAGTGAATCAGTGAGCATCAGTAGCCTGGCAGCTCGTGCCTAATTAATCCCTAGACACAAGACAGAGGCTGATTATGAAACATGGAGGGTTTTACCGGATATCAAACACCAAGGTTTGCTGCCTAACCGCGGAGCAGCCAGCCTCTCCTGCTAGGGAAGTGCTGCTGGGAAAGCCTGGATTTCAGTACGGGGGATCCGAACAGCTGATTCAGGTGGAAGTAAGTGATGGAAAAGAGCATCTGTACAACTATATTTTAAAAGATGAATGAGTTTCTTGTTCCCATATCCTTAAAAACCCAAGAACACGCTCATGCGAGGAGCTCTTCTAGGGTAACATCCTTTGTCCCGGTCATTACTTTAAACCTACAAATGTCTGGTGTCAGGTGTCCTTGTCTAAGTAGTTCAATGAAAGCATAACATCACTACAAATCCCAGACTGCATTAGGATGTTACAGAATAATCCAGGCCTGGAAGCGGAGCCTGTAGTGGCCTGGAGTGAGACAAACCATGGCAGGGACATGTTCTCAGCCCCTTAGTATGGTTAATTCAGAAGGTTAGGCCCTGATTATGAGCTTTGACATTGAAGTCCTGAAGTTCCTAACAGGACTGGGATTTTGATCTGTGAGATACATATTGAATCTCTGCTGTTTTCGCGTGACAGTTTTTGGCAGGTCAAACTTGTGGAAATGTATTTGGCGGAAAAGGCCTTTGAAAAAGAGAAAACATGTTAAATTGGGTGAGTTAAATACTGATTCTGCACGTTATGCCTCATTTCCAAGTGAAAAGCTTTGAGTGTGTTCTATTTCTCACAACCAGTAAACACCTCACTTGGGGTAAGTAAGTGTGTCTACTGGATGCAGTAAATACAGCATTCTATTCTCAGTTACTCGGGATCATGCACTTAGTAGAACTAGAAGTAGAATAATCTGCAGCAGAAAACAGGCATAGACAAACTCTCTCAGTGTACACCTCTCAACTCAAGACTGGATTTCTGTGGACCCCAGCCAGACACCACACTCCTGCAGCCCAAGGGTGTGTCTGCACAGTTATATACTCGTATGAACTGACCATACCTGACCAACAGGAATACCATGGGTGCCTTCATTGGTCAATATCATCTCTGGTACAATGCAACAGTAAATGCAATTGGTTAGCTACCTCAGGCAAGTGTCTGTGTTCTTTGTATATCCTTTCTCATGACGTATTACATTGACGGTGATATGTGCAGACCCTTGCGCCAAGTCTACACTCTACAAATATTTATCTTGTTGTCTTAAACGAGTTAAGTCCGTCCAACAAGAGGCACCTGGATAGAAAAGAGGAAGAGAGCTTGAGGCTGCTTGAAAGGAACAGGTAAGAGTGAGGGGTCTGGGCATAATGTGGCTCTGAGTGCCAACTGCATCCTCTGCTTTCTTTGAAAAGTGAAAAACACAGAGGAAGTAGTGAAAGGTATAAAAGATGTGCCTTCCTACCTACTGTGTAGCCTTGGACCGTGTCCTGTATGTGCATGTAACTTGCATGATCGAGGTAACTATTAGCGGCGATACTACGTGTCTCTCGAACCTCTGCTCGCCTTCCTTTTTCCCCAGCACCTGCCCCGCTACCTGCCATGGGCGGCAATCTGAGGGATAGCCCCGGGCGCCAGAAGCTCTAGCTACGCCTCTGAACGTTACTAATCACCAGTGATGGTATCCAGGCGCTAACTATGCGGACAGCTCAGCTTGGTGCTGGAATCTGTGCAACACATGTTTCTTTAATGTGCAATCAGTGAATACCAATTCATGAAATTTATTAAAAACTCCCATTTAGTAAAGTTGATAGCAAATGATTGATTTGGCTGAAGCACATTTACTGTATTTAGTTGCGTTGTAGTTATTCTGTATACAAATTTGAAGATATGTTTTGGGAATCAATTTAGATGACTGAACTGAAGTCAGGAATACCTGCCAGCCTCATTCAAAAGGTTTTGAACATGCTGCTGCTGTGTGCAGTGCACCACTCCATTTTAACAGAAAGCTGAGATGGCGGTGAGTGTTCAAAGTGGGCAAGTGTATGATCTGAAGAGGCCAGGAAACAGAGAAGCAGTGAGTTTTCTTGAACTGTCGAGAGTAGACGGGACAGTGTGAGAACAGAAGGGGCGAGAATCACGAGGGCAGTGTATGAGCAGAGGGGGCAGTCAGTGTGTGTGCAGAAGGGGAAGGAGCAGGAATATGGGCCATTTTGTGATTAAATTAGTGGTGTGGACCAACCTTAACATCGATCAAATTGCATTCATATCACAAGTGAATAAGTCCACCACACTTCCTCCCAGGGTTGGATTGGGATTAAGAATCTGCCCGGGCACCCTAAAAAACAAGTGGCCCACATTTGCATATTGCCTTTCCGCAAAACACTGCTTTGGCGAAATTTTATTAAAAGAAGGGGGGGATAAAAAAAAAATGCACGGATTAGTTTACACTGGTGAAACACACCTGAAATCAAGTGAGGCCACGTTTGCTCAGGGTCCCTGCCCCTGCTCAATCTGCATATATTAATGGGCCGGCCCAGGGAGCGAAAGTGAGTGACACCGCTGCCCCTTGATCAAAGGAAGGTAGTGGACGCCTATCTACCTCCAAAAGACCACTCAGGCACCCACTGGGCCGTAAAATGCAGAAACCGCCCAAATCGTCCCCCCAGGCTGCACAGAAAAGCAGCCCACAGCTGGAATTCGGATACCGACCCCTTGGGCGTTGCTCGAGTGCCCGCGTTACCAATCCCACCCTGCTTCTTCCAACCTGCAATTCATCCTGGTCTCGTGACCCAGCCCGATCAATTTTTTTGTGAAGTGAACCTGGCTCCAATGCTGGATATCTCAGTGTGTTAGCTGTTGCATGGGTGCCTTCTTCGGTAAATGGTTCGATGTACAGGGGAGGGGTGCTTGAATAGGTTGGTAGACGAATGGATCAGTGTAGGACATCAGTGATTTTGATTAATGAGTGGTTGGGCAGATAATGAAGTGGACAAATGGCTTGGGCTGACATCTGTTATGACTTGGAATCTAAAAGTCTCACGCTAAAACACAGACCACTTAAAATAAATAATTAACACATGCTACTGAAAAGTTGGTATGTGGGACATGACTACATTTGTAAATGAGGTAATGTAATGTTATTTTTATTTGATGATTGAACTATTACCATTTAGCTCTTGTAGTGAAACAAGTTAAAGGAGGATTTTACAAGAGTGTGGGTTTCACTGCAGCCATTAGAGCACCTCTTGCAATCCTTGGCCCCTAAGCAGGATCAGATTGGCAAGTCAGACCCTGGGCAATGTGCTGGTAGATAACAGCCAACTGTGGGCCTTTCTTTGGACAGGAGATGGCGAGGCAGAACATGCCTGGCCTTGTCTGATAGCCTGCAAGCCTCTGAAAACGTAGCACTGCAGGAGGCAGGGTCAAACCTTCAAGAGAGTGTGACATCAGGAGCCACCTGAGATACCGATCAAACAGTACCTGCGCTAGAGAAGGTGAGTCCAGTACCAGTCAATCATTTATCAGCAGAATGATCTGGTCAGAGGCCATCATGACACAAATTAGGTTTTAATGTAGTGGTAGTATCGAGGGAAAATAAAAAAAGACCTTCTGTCCTTCTCTTCTCTTCCCTATTGATCAGGAACAGGTTTTAAAGTTTGCGCATGGTTGGCAGGTATGGAATGTTTAGCCAGTCTGGGTTTTTGGTGCGAGCTATAAAAAATATTAAGGGCCGGTTTACAAGTTTGGCGGTCCTGGTGCCGGTCTGACCTCGACCGCCACTCTATGGGGCAGCTCGCAGTATTTCGTCTGCGGCACCGCCAGGATCTAGGATCCCAAGTGACAGAGGCGGTGGGGGTTGAAGCAGCAATATGCAGGCAAAGCCACTGCGGCACCACCAAGCATATTACAAGTTGCCTCATTACCACCATTTTCATGGCAGTGAGCCCACCATGAAAGGGTGGCGGTGAGGCAACTAAGTCTCATGTATGCCACACCATGCAGGAAGGTGCAGTCAGAACTCTGAGAGCGGTGGTCCGCATGTCAGGCTCCTCAATGAGCCGAACAGACCGCCACTGTCAGACTGACGCAAGACCGCCCACCAGACCAGGATTTGACTCCTAATCTGGCAGGCGGTCGCACCACAGGTTTAGAGGTCCCACAGCAACGGGAGTTGTAATGTCAGCTGAGGGACCACCAAATTCGTAAGCAGGTCCTAAGACTGACTAAAAATCATATCCCTCAGTGGATTCAGAGATTTCATTTCTCATATTATGAGTCAACTTGGAAAGTGTTAATCCAACGGTACTAACATTGTGTGGTAAAACTAGAGCCTATTTCAGGGTCAGATTGTCAGGATAAGACAGGAAATGGTCAAGAAGTTAGGATTAGGCTTATCTAATAGAAAATCTATCTTGCTATGAGTTTGGTATATTCTCCTTCACGGGACTGAATTATGTACATGCCATAAAGTTGCTAGCTGCACGATATTATTGATGCTTGCCATACTCTGCCTATAATATATCCCTGCTAAACATGCCACATTGAGTGGCCAAGTTGTCCTGTGATGGTTTTTCAAGAGGCCTGCTTATTACAGATGAATGGTATGAAAGGGTAATCTTTGGCTTACTGCTTTTTAGGGCTCGCGCCCTGTGTTGCACAGCGCAACAGTGCTCGCGCAGGCGAGAGTCCTTTTGTCCGGGGTTCTGAAACGGACCCTGGAAATGTATACGCTTGTGCGTGTGTTTTTAGTTTTGTGGCCTGCTATTGGCCTTTGCCTGCGTGTTCGTTTTTAAAATAGCACACAATAGGCCAAAGGCGGGCGCATTGCTCCGCCCATAGCCTATTGGTGTCTATTATGCGCATTCCTGCCATATGGTTTCAATTAACGTGCCCAGACACGGGCGCGATAATTGAAACCATATGGCGCGCGCGCGCACCACTCGTTCATTTTGCTGAAAGTTTTAGACTAATTCCTTTCTGTGCTGAGATCTGTCAGGTCATTTTTGTCTAGAGCAATAAAGCCTGCACGTGCGTTTTCATATTTAACGTCCACCTTTCCAGCATTACTTCCCACTGCCTGCCTGCACGACTGGCACTTTCATTACTAAAAGTTACTAAACCATAGGATGTAATTGAAAATAAAACGTTATTTACGTCAGAGTTTCTGACCACAAACCAAGTCTCCCATCCGCAGGTAAACGGTCAGTATCTCAGTCTTTGAATTTGCGTATTCTTTTTACGTATGCAAAATGGCTTCTCCGGGAAGTACGCAAGCACTTGCTGTAAATTGGTAAACAATCTTTTTTAGAGTTGTGCTTTGTGCTGTGATGACATTGTGCAGCGCTGTTTTCGAAGCAACGCTGGTGCTTTAGACATTCCATGTAAATTAAGGTAAGGCCGGCGTGAGCCTCCTTCCATCTGCAGCCTGTGCCGCCTCTTTGTTCAGCCTGCCCCGGGGACCCTGCCTTTATGGAGCTGTCCCTGTGGACACTTGTTACATGCTCTCTGCCATCTCTGGAGGCAAAGGGGCCAGGCAACCAATCGAACGGACTCTCCGAGTGACAGCAGAAGTCACCCAAGGCGGGAACGCTAATCGAATAACAACAGTAACGCCTCCCGAGGGGTTGCACTGCTTTTGTGTATTTTTAGTGTGGTGGGAGATTTGGGAGAGCCTTTGCAGAGATGTATAATTTCCCCTCTTTGACATGATAATGTCCTTTTGTGTCTGTCTAGCTCCAGGAACGAGCCAGGGAAGGTTTCACTGGCCTGGCCGAGCCATTGTCTGATCTGGACCTACTGGCAGCCTGCAACGACGGCAAGGGGAAGGGTAACTCCCTGGGGCAGGTCATCGCCAGCGAGTTCCAGGAATAGATAAAGGAGCGGCCATTGGTTCAGCAGGTTGGTACCGAGCTGGGGCAGAAGATGGGGTTATTTCAAGGTGAAAAGGCTACTTAATTCGCAAATGGGTTCTCCCAAACACTTTACCAATTCTAAGGAAGCCCCTTCCTCTTTTACTCTTAACAGCCAAGCTAAATGGTTAAACAGGTGCCTTGTGCTATCAGGAAATTCAGCAATTAAACAGCATGGGAGAGGATTCAACCAATCGGAGGGCAAGAGACTGCACAATTTTCCCACTGTGGTCTCTAATTGAGAAATTCCACCCATTTACTCTCGTCTTACTCCATACCTTTCTGTGTATGCAGTTTTAAGCAAAATAACCACGTATGAAATAGATTGTATTTGTAGCGCAAGAATAGGGCAACTGGATCCTATTTAAAATAAGGTCGACAAACATCATTGCCATTGTATTGTAACATCATTTAGATAGTGCTTAGAACCCCCGATGAGATGTTGAAGTGCTTTACGGACAGCAGATAGCATGTTACTCCAGAACCTATGAGATTGGTGAGATGATAGAGATCATAAATAAATTCTTGATAATGATGAAGGTGAAATATCAAAAGATCAACTGGGGGACACAATAAGTCCCTAACTGATGTAGTGAAGTGATAAATCATCAACGACTTACCCTGGGGCGGGTCAAATAGAATACCTAATAGCGGTAGGGGTTAACTTCTAAGTAACAGGCTTGACTTAGCTTATATGTTAGTGACTGAATAAATTAGACTCCTGTGCCTGCCAGGCATTAAACTCTTAGTACTAACAAAGCAGCTCCAACCATGTTTTTTCGAGGGGGTGGGGGGCATAAGTTTGGATTCCATCTGGCACCTGCGCTAACTTCAGTAGTTGAGGGATCTACAGTTAGATGGAGCATGAACCAGAAAGAACATTTCCAACTGTAAATAACTTGTTCATTTAGTGCAATTATTTTTTGTGTGCAATTAATTTTTTAGCTGGAATGCTTAGACAGTTCCACTGGTGGGTAGATAGCTCCACGATTTGTGTTCATAGGGTTGCTGGGAATTCAGCGGAAGAAATCAGAAAGTGAAAAACCTCTTCACACAATTTACTTGTGAGCATTAATTCCAGATGGGCCCTTGGGAGCTCTGAAGGTCTGTAGTGAATCTGAGGGCATTTCTTTTCTGAAAATGCGGTGCTACTGCAGCCATAAGATACATCAGGCCTATAGACGAAGATATGTACTATTTGAAATATTACCAGTCTCATCCTGAGAAGTAAGCATAGTCTAACACAGGCCTAGTCACAATGGCCCACACCATCTAACACCAGACTGTGGATTCAGGGGTCACTGTGGCCGAACACCAGGATGTGCCTTGAGGTGCTTCAGAAACTGCAGTCATGTAATAGACTTAAGCAGCATGACCAGACCTTTCCAGGTGGGATCCTTGTGTCGTGACAGCCATGTTAGATTTTGCTTCGATGGAAGAGGAGTATGGAAACTTGAGGCAAGAAAATACAAGCGCAAGTGAAGCACCGCTGGTCCACTTTTAACCTCTGCACTGCAAGGTTCTGCTTTAGTGGAGGTTTCTTTTCGATTTTTAATGGGCTGTACCTAAGAAGCAGCTTCTTCTATAAGTGTAGGAGAATAGTAAGGAAGATATAATGCTGTCTCATAGCCTATAAATCTGGCAAGATGTGCTGAAACCAGTGCTGTGTATCCATGGTACTAAGCTTGAGAAAAATGTGAGCAACATTGCCAGCACCCACAAAGGTCCCTTGTTATTCTCTTCTGAAGAAGTTCAGCAATACTGAAACACATGTCTAGAAATAAACTGCAATGACTGCACCAACAATGGTGAATATTAAAGACTTTCAACTAAAATGACTGTTATGCACTGCATTTACCATAATCCATATGGGTGGATTGAGTGCTGGTATGCCAGGTAGTGTGCTCCCTCTTTCTTTTATAGTAGCTCACCTGTACAGAATAATCCATAACAAAATAATTTAGACCCCTAGACACAGACACAGTAGAACAATGCCTACCTGCAAAGTTTGAAATAATCATATGGTCAGAATGAAACAATTCATATACATTAACAAGATCACATTCAATTGTAGCACCATACAATAATGCTCTGTGTGAATCAACAAGCAAGAAAAAATACATCTTATCATCTAGTGCCAGGATAGCCCTCGTAGGTGAGAGTGCGCTTCAAAAATACACATAACAGAAAAAAGGACTGGGAAGAAAATGTGGACATATTCCTAATGGGGGATACCCATAATAAACAAGCATTTGCAGTGCAATAGGTCTCTCATTATTAAAGTTTGAGCTATTGGCATTGCTAATAATAATGCAACACCAATAGCTCAAACATTCAGTAATGCGAGACCTATTGCATTGCAAATGCTTGTTCAAGTTGGTGAAGTTCATCCTTTTCAGGAATATTTGGAAATCGATTATCCTTTTAGTTTCTTTAATCTGGGAATAACGAGGCTTGTACTTAAAACAGGATATGGACATTCTTTTCTCAGCTTGGTATGCCATATATAGGGAAAGCCATTATTGTTTTGCCTTACCATCTACTGGTTCATTCACACGTTAAATAACAAGAGCATTTTGTTAGACCACAGTCCCCAATCTTATGCAGGAGGCAGTTTGACTTTGCTTTAGCAAAGAGTAAAAATACCCAACTCAATAAAGCTTTAAGTCAGAAATTCATCCAGTTCCTCAAAATATACATTTCTGAATTCAAAATCAAAATATACATCAGCAATTCTCCTACCTCAAAATACATTATCAAAAAGAAAAATTGATGGACGGAATGCTGAGCAAAGTCAAACATTCACCCCCAGTCAGTAATCTGAGCCTAAATTAATCATTTTTCTGCTCACCATGCCATTCCAGTTTGGACCCAGCCTTATGCAAATCAGTCTTGACCCTGCTCCCTATGGGAACAGTCCAGCCTGAAATGCCAGACCAGTTCCTCCCCTGACCGGAAACGAGCATCCTAGGACCGGTTTTGGGGTATCAACCCTCATCAGGCAGGATAGCTTGACTCCAGTGGCATATGCAAGCTCAGGACCCACATCTGGGCATACCCGTCCTACTCGGGGTAACAAATGCAAAAACAGCACTCGATTGAGGTTGCCTGGCAGTTCAGGCTGGACTGTTCCAATGGGGAACAAAGTCAAGACTGATTTGCATATTGCTGGGTCCAAACTGGAATGGCGAGGTGAGAAAAAAATTATGGATTTATGCCCAGATCTTTAACTGGGGTGTGTGTTTACCATTGTTCAGAATTTTGTACATCAGTTGGTCATTTTGCATCAAAATACATTAGAACATGAGCTATGAAAAAATATAGTGAAACCATACCAGAACTTTCTTATATTTCTTTAAATGGCTACATGACATCAACATGATCAAACCAATCTACTTTGCAAGGAACTAAACTGCAAAGATTGAGGTGTGCATTTATTAAAATCGCACTTGCAGTCATTTCAGTCTTCGCAGTGTTGACCCACATGTACATCTTTTCATTATATTTCTTTACACTTATATACACAATGAATGTGCGCTTGTGACTTTGGAAAACATGTCATCATCATATATGAAACATTGCCTTCAAGAAAATAAACTGACACTAATAATTTGTTACTTGTTTTCTATCTAGTTTTAGAAGAAACTGCATAGTATTTAATATATCACTCAATTTCACAGACAATTTTCGACTTCCATGATACCCTTGTCTAATTAATAGTGTGTGCTACCCAGCCAGCCGCACCTTTTCCTCTCAATATCTCAATGCCATACGTCAGAGAAGACCGACACAAAAAGAAATAATGTTCGGGGATAAATACACACAAGTTATTTCAGCAACAGGAACAAAAATGTTGATCCCCTGCGTGGAAGCCTAGTCCCCAATTCTAACTTGTAGACAATTTACTTACTCATGAAGTTATCCTCAATTCTTTCACATATCTTTAACCTATTTTTTACTATAGATATCTGCAAATTATTTCTTTTTATATACATTTTGACACATAAAAAACATGATACATACAAAAACAAGTGGTCTAACCAAGAATTCCTAAACCTTTTCGTACCCATCCATTAGAACCCGGATGCAGTGAGATACATATATATAAGCAATCCGAGGAGAGATAATCCTTTTCACACACCACAAAAACAGAGGAAGACTCCCCCTCTATTCAGTCACTTATATAGTGCGTGTTATGTAATTCCTAAATACACATTTCAATTCAATGGACTCCTCCTCTTCTTCTGGTCGACACATTTCAGCCCACTGAGTTGGGCTTCATCAGGACATGGGTAATCCAACACAAACATAACCCACCTACAAAACAATTATACACACATTAAAATCCTGTCAACTCTGCCTATATCACAATTAATGCCATGTATTTGACATGCATGATCCCAAGCAAGTACAGTGAAGGAAACCCAAGTTAAAGAGTGACCACCACAAAGAAATATTAAATGAATAAATAAACCGTCAAAAGGATAATACATCCAATGTGCAAAACATGCTTCCTCATGCTGTGAGTTCATGGAACAATAAAGATCTTGTTCTATACATCAGCCATGCTTCATGTCACCAGTGCTCGAAACACGCAGATGCATATCCTCATGCACTATAGGCCAAATCCCCAAAGTACCAAAGATACAGAGCAACCTACTTGCAACGGAGTTAGTCACAGCCTTAAGTATCTGGTTATAGACTCCTCAACTCGTCTGGACCTAGAGGGATAAAATCATGCCTCCAATCAACAACCTGCCCTATGTTGGGTACAAATACACACCCTGTGCCATACTATAGTGGCTTTTCAAAGTACCTTGAATCTGTCCCCGGCTGAATATCACCAATACACTCCTATGGTGTATACACCTCCGAGGATATTCAAGTCGTAGCCTGTGTCTACTTAGAATAAAGCACTTTCCATTCTGTGGACAGAGAAATAAAGAACCAAAACCAACCATGACTACATGCTATCGATTGTGTCCCCGGGACCCATTATAGGGTCACCGTCACTCTTACATAGCCACTGTAGACTTGCACGAACGTCGACATCCTCCACGCAAGTCTATTCTCATCTTATTGATCTTAGTACGTAACCTCCTGCTGGCATCTATTTTCTCCCAATCTCCCGCGGGCAGAATCTACCTCGCGGCTGTCTCGGGCGGCTGCTCTCTCCTTCCATATATCCAGACGCACGTCCATGGAATACCTATAACCAACGTACTGTATTCGACGTCCCACGCCCCCCCTCCAGGGAGGTATCAGCAAACATCGTAGAGATAAACATATTCAGGGGTCATCGCTATAAAGCGTATCAACACTACAAAGCTCCAAAACCTTATTGTCCCACCATAGGTACTAGATTCCATGTGTAACACGGCCATCATGGGAATACATGTCCATATTCCTAGCTAAATAGCCCATACCTAGTGCCCAAAAGCTCCCCAGGACCTACACTCACCAGAAGGACAGGCCAAATAAACAGGGTAATTCATACAAAATGGAACAAATGAAGGTATTATCAAGTCGACGGTTTAAAAATAAAACTACGAAAGTGATGGCCCTTGACCATAATTGGTTAGAAGTTCTTAAAGTACGCAGACATGATTATTTACTATTTACAACATACAGCCCCACTGGGTATAATACTCAAGAATCTCCCTTAAGCATAGATAACTAGTACATGAAATCTGTACCAATGCACAGCAATTTCACAACCCTACTTGATTCCACTTATTTTATCCTTGTAAGCGCCAAAGTATCGTCATAGGTGGGAGAAATAAATATATCAGCCTCCATTGAGATGTGAATACTGGTACCTCCTTCTCCAACGATGACAACACAAATGCCCACATTTCATCATGTTCATTCAACCCCTGTGTTTCCCTCCAATATTTCTCAATCACACATGCTTCTAATCTGTCTAGCTTGGTCTTTAAATTCAGTCCGGTTGTATTGGTTACCATTAGCAACACAGACCATTGTATCTCATTCTCATTATGGTCCTCCTGTTGATAGTGCTGGACCAGAGGAGCGCCCTGGACTTTGCATCTTATTCTTGATTTATGTTGAAGGATGCATGTTTTTACAGATTGCGTGGTTTAAATAAATAAGTGACCAGCTTTTGTGCCCAGAATTGTGGCTTCTACTTATAAAGCGACTGTGGAAGTCCATTAGGGCCCGGGCCCCATCTCGACGACTCTTACAGATAATTTTTTTCACTACGCTCAATGAGATCGCTTTGAGTGAGACTTCCCCCTCCAACTTTAGAATACCAGCTTTTGGGGGGCCTTTTCCTCTGTCCACATCCCCATACATTTCCTCTAGGTAATTTGACCAGGAGGCTTCTGAGATAGTCAAGGCAGAACAAAACGCCCATGAGCTGTCTGAATGTATAACCAACCTCCAAAATTCTCTGGTGTCGTATCACTTGGAGGCAATGAGGATTTTACACTAATATCAGTCTGCTTCTGATTTTGCTGAAGCCCATACAGATTTTTTATATAGCGATCTTAATTTAGGAAGGATCTGACTCTGTGTGCTCGAATTTGAATTATTTCCCTGCACCCCAATGCATGATTCAGCCATTATAAGTTGGGATGATGATTTTCCGGCCTGAGCCATACCGAGGCTATAGTGGTTCTCACCTTATGGAAACTAGTTTGATTCTCCAGTAAAAACTTAGGAAATTGAACACACTGTTCCAGGGGGTTTGTGATTAATTTGCATGTTTTTTCCCATTGTAGTCTGGCTTGATGGTCTACTTTGTCAATGAAATCTACAGACTACCACAGCTTCGTAGAGTTGGTTGTTAAGGAATAACCACTAGCCGGTAAAGTTTGTTAATCCAAGGAGACGTTTAAATTTAATCGAATCATTCGCGGTTGATGATCACTTTCCAGCCTGTTTCCCAACTCATAATCAGACACCCTGTGAAATAAAGAGAGAGACACTAGAATGTAATCCGTAACTGATTAGGAGTTTGCTAAGTGATGGGTTGCATGCGTGGAATATCGGTGTTACATCCAGGGCTATCTCTGCTTTGAACGGTGCCATGAACCCATCAAGAATACAAGGTCAGGCAGATCTTGTCAAACATAAGTATGTCACAGCATAACGTAAGCTATGGGAGTGGTGGTCAGGAGGTTTGTTATGTTAATTAAATACTCAGAAAGCAAGCAATCTCATATACGACTGTTAGGCACTACATATCCCATGAGGCTGTGCGAGTACCTCATACGGGTCTATAAAGACCCTATTGGTAATTGGAATGGGCAGAACTATAGAAAGTGCGTATGCCAGAAGCGTGATGAAGATTATTCCTTGATTCAGCGTAAGACTAAGCAGGGATGTTCCATGAGCTGCATGCAGTGTGGTAAGGGTGCCACAGCATCTTTCAGATTCTGTGCAATTAACAGATTTGCCCTTTTGACATTTGAATTGGCCGGAGGTTCTACTCCGGAAGAACACACATAGGATTTATTTCGTATCTATTGTCTGTCACATGTATTCGGGGGCTGTACGCTGAGTTGTGAGAACAGTGGGCTCTAAGCATTACTATTGGAAAATTCAATCGTGGATTGAGTGTTGACCCAGTGTACCAGTTTTTAAAAATGTTTTGAAAGCTTTGCAAAGAAGAAAGATAGCGTAGTTATGTATATCTATGTCTGCTTTGAGGAGTGAAATAGCTTTATTGATACAAAAGTATGTTCGTTCTAAATATGGTTATGCGCTCTACTAGGAGGATTATAGATAGAGCTTTCCACAACAAGGAGAAATAATTTGTTTATTTTAATGTTGCCATTTAACATGGGGTGCATCATAGAGAGAGGTTTTCATTCTCTTCCTCTGTGAGGCCTGGCAAGTGGTTCTCGTGGTGGGTATCATTTCGGATAATATGTAATCTTGGTAAATGAAACAGAAGGGGAGGGGAATTGAAAGTGAGAAATGATGTGAACTCTTGCTTTCTTGTTTGATCCTCCTCTTTCACAGTGCAACTATAAGCTGTATATTTTTGGGGCAGATGTTCATGTCCAATATACCCAAAGCCGCCACGCATGATATCTCGTTTTTGTTACAGGTATTTGCATGGGGAGGAATGGTGCATATACGTGTTTCAGATGAAATCGGTATCTTAATGGTGGTATTTCTTTTTAGGTCTTCTTCTCTGCTGTTCCCATCCTTCCCTTCCCTTGTTTGATCATCTCAATATTGTGTGCTTTAACAGCAAGCAGAATTGAGATGATCAAGAGGTGGACCCATTTGTGCGATGTAACCGATCCTGAGGTATCAGTCGGCTGACAATCGGGGACCAGACTGGCTGTTCAAGACTCTAAGGCCCAAATGCTCCATATTACATATGAATAGCCTCCCATGTATGTTGTATGTCTTTTCTTTTTTATAGGGTTGAAACATTGGAATGCGCCAAATCTGATCTATTGTTTCCACTATTTGATCCCTGGACACCGCCTGGAGCAGGTTCATTTTTAGGCCTGGGCGGTAAATTCCGTTCCGCTCACGGAATTTGCGTAGTTTGGGTAATTTTGCGTCCTGCTGAGACCGCGGAATTGCCCAAAATTCTGCACTTCGCAGAATTTTTTGCTTGTTCGCGTTCTCAAAATGCGTGTTCATGAGATATTTCCCCCCGAGCACGCAAAGAGCCTTCGCGAACAGGAAAAAAGCATCGCGAACAAGCAATTCCACGTGTTCGTGGAATTTCTGCGTGCTTGCGGAGATTTTTTACCGTTTCGCGGAGCTTTGTATAGCGTGACTACGCAAATTCCACCCACCCCTATTCATTTTAAAATCAAAAGTCATTAAAATATAGGGTGCCAAATTTATTGTAGATGGAATGGTTATAAGATCCAATACAATTTAGATGATTTCCTCCTTTTTTCTAAACAATGGGTGAATATAAACATTAATAATCAACAAGGAAAGTGCACTTGGTAAAGTATAATTCCAAACCTTTACTGCCTGCAGATTGGGGTGGTCAGTGTTGATCTCCTCTATTCTGGCATTACGGTCAGTCACTCCATACAAGGCAAGAACTCCGGCAGGACGCCTGTTTATTTTCATTTTAATCGTCGGTTTGCTAAAACACAAATATTCTGGAAGATCTATAATGTCTTGGGCCCACGTTTCTTGCAAGATCATCAGGTGAAATGTTTTAATGAAATTTTAAAAGTCCTCATGCTCAATTTTACCCGAGAGAATCTCTATGTTCAGACACAAAATGATAAAGACTCATTTAATTAGCTAGCAGCCAAATATTTGTTCTGTCACTTCTTCAAGTTCTAATATGAAGCAAGTAGGAGAGCACCCGGAAGCCAAGACCAGTCTATTCGTTCGGATTGTGATTGACGTACTTTCTGAACCACTGTGCTTTGACCATTTATGTTGACCTCCAGGCCATTTGATTATGGGGTGGAGTGGCTCTGGGCTTCTCTTGTTGTGCCCTCAGGGCAATAAGACCCATCTCCCCCTGAGGGAGAGGGGTATCCGTCTGAAAGTTTAAGGGCGGTTGGAACTTGACTGTACTTGGGATGCTTGAGTGTTCCTTCATATCTTCATTAATAGGTACTTTAATCATATCTTCATCAATGTTTGCTTCCCCTTTATGGGCCTCTTCATCTCCCATATTATCAACTGGCTCTTTTGTCATATCTGTCATTTTAAAAATGGAATAAACTTGACCAGTCTGTCCAGACTGTGCTTTACCTGAGCCAGGATTAGACGTTTTGTTATGGGCATTCCTAAGCCTCTTATGCTGTCGTTTTGTAGACTGAACATGTTCGACAGGTAGACTCAGAGAGATGTTTATTTCAGGCTCACTGGGCTCCAGATTTTTATTTGAAAGTAATTGGTGCTGATTCCTCTCACCACCGCCAGATTCAATAAAGTGCTTACTGGTGGAAGGCCTTAGGCTGAATTACCCTGCATTTTCAAGTCCATATCACGCAAATCTACAATAACCCCAGTAAATTCTTTGCCAGACAATTTTCTATTAGACTTGGCTTTAATTAATTGTCTGTCTCCCAGGGTCTGTCAGCTGGATGACCTTTGTTTCCTCATATTACTAGAGGGTATGTCCTGCTGCTGATGTTCAGAGATACTTTTGGCAAGATGTATTACCATTGGTATTACAGCTGAACCAGAGTCTGTTTTCAGTTGCTGTTTAATGGCTGTTAATACTGATTCCAATATGCCTGGAAGACATGCCAGTTTGTCTAGTACTGGGCTACAATCACAGGACAAGACGATTTGAGCTTCAGCTTAGGCCCTCTGTGCCGAGTTTTGAGTCTATTGTGGTGATATAAAGAGCCATTGAGTTAAGAAGGTCCACCTGTCAATCTAACTTACTTGACTGATATGTTAGAGCATTAACTCCAGCTTGAAATGAACAAAGCAAAACGTCCCATGTGTTACTATCTCCTCCTTCCAGCCGGGTTGATTTGCTGTACAAGGTATCAGCTTGGAGTGAGATATCCGGGCTCACAGATAATGGGGAGCCTACCGAAGGCATTCTTTCCTCCTGTAATACCACTGGCTCCACCTAAGCTGCTGGAAAGACCTCCTCCAACTGCTCCTCTAAGAGTGTTCTATTTTTAGGCCGAGCTGTAAATACTGCACCCATGGCTGTTTGCTGTACTATTTCCAAAACAGTATCATTACTAGCCACTCCTGTGGGGGTAGCCTTATTGTTGTTACAGGTATAGGAGAAGTGATGGTGCACCTCAACTGCTACCTTGTTTTTTTAAATCAATGCTTCATTAGGCTCCATAATACAAATGGCAGGCTCTGGCCCTTTGAAACTGTGGACTTCTGCCTCAAAGACTTTAGCCGACTCGGGTTGCATGCGCTTAGACCCGCTATTACTTTTTAAAGGATCTAACGCCTGAGATCGCCTTTTCACTCAAACTTTAATGCTCTTTTTAACTCAGTCCTCCCACTGAAAGGCAGACATTTTTTTTTAATTCCAAAGGGGTATCTACCCCATGGCATCCCAGAGATACTTTAGGTGCTGATGCGCGGGCTCCAGGCGAATGCGGCTGTAGTGGTGTTTATAGACCATTTGAGTCTTTATTAAAAGAGAGCAGAGTGTCAGCTGGTTGCTTCAAGAAACCAAACTTCATCAGCATTTCCCCCAATAATTTTTAGCTAAAGACCGTCGCCTCTGGGGAGTAAGAAGGAGCCCCCGTCTTGTTCTACTGAAACCGTTGTGGCTACTGTTAGTGCAATTGCAACTTTATTAAGTGTTGACTCATTAGAGGGTTTCTGCCTGCACTGTGCAATTATTGGAGCCCCCCTTGACTTCCCAGAGCGCATGGCAATTTATTAATGGGTGTTGAAGTTGGTAGTTACCACGGTTTATTTTGCTACAAAAACTGGATAGTTAGGGAACTTGCACTTGCAGGTATGTAGAAAATTCCTACTCCAAGCACAATGCTTTTTTGACTAGCCCGGTGCTTATTTCACAAGCCCGTTGCTTAGGAGCTGCCCCAAGCACCCGGGCACCCAGCACGGCCACTGCCTAGTTCAGATAAATGAGGCTCACTTCAGCCTGGAGGCGTAGTAAGCGTAAAAGGAAAGAATGAGCCACTCAGGCCCCAACCCCAGCTTAAAAATACAATTATTGCAGTATAGATTGTGATCATTTGTTGAAATAAAATTATGGGGCAGAGCGTGAGGGAACAAGCATCAGAGGGCAGAGAGTCAGGCAACGAGCATCAGGGAGTTTGCAGGCAATTAGTGGCAATGAAACAGGCTGCAGGAGCGGACCTCACATGGCACAAGCGGCACCGGCCTAACGGATGGAGCTGCGGCACTAGCCTTACCACCACCAACACCACTGTTGACGACTTCACTCCGCATCTCTGGCTTCCTCCTCACGGTCCGCACTTAGAACCAGCACGGCTCCCTGCTCTGCTCTGGCCCGACTATAATAGGCCTATCATCCATTAGTATCAGCTGAGGGAGTGGGATGGGGGCAAAGCAGGCCGATACCAGAGCCGCGGCGACCTTCCCTAGACACTCCTTGCAAACTCACTTGCTCGTCTAGCCTCATCGCACCCGTGTCGTACTTCCGCCAATTCCAAATATAATAATGTCTGGTTCCAAACTGGAATGGCGTGGTGAGCAAAAAAACGATGGATTTAGTGCCAGATCTCTGACTGGGGGTGTGTGTTTGACATTGTTCAGCATTCCGTCCATCAGTTCTTTTTGCATCAAAATACATTAGAACACGAGCTATACAAAAATATAATGAACCATCCCATAACTTTCATATATTTCTTTAAATGGCTGCATGACATTAACATCATCAAACTAATCTACTTTGCAAGGAACTAAGGGCCAGATGTAGGTAAATCTGAAATACCGATTTCTTAATAGCGAATTTTACCGATTCGCTATTAAGAAATCGGTATTTCCTATGTAGGTAAAGATTCGGTAAAAAATACTGAATCCTTAATATTCCTTATTACCGAATCGGTAATTGAGATTCGGTAATAAGGAATACCTACCCATTAATTTCTATGGGCTTCAAGGCCCATAGGAATGAATGTGAAGACATTCACTAATAGCAATTCGGTATTAACGAATCGCTAATAGCGGGAGCACTTTCAAGGGTGCCAGGGTGTCAAAAGGACACCCTGTTGCACCCCTGAAATGTGCATGTGTGCCCATGTGGCGCACATACATGCCCTAAGGGCATGAATGTGTCCCACATGGCACTTAACAAAAAAGTGATTTTTTAAAGGAAATCGGTAATTACCACCAACTTGAAGTTGGTGGTAATTACCGATTTCTTAAGGCTCAAAAGCACTCTTTAATGTGCTTCCTACATTGCATTTAAGGAATCGTTATTACCGATTCCTTAAATGCAAGAGCAATTAGGAATCGGTATTTACCGATTCCTTATTTACCGATTCCTTACCTACATTAGGAATGGCTAAATACCGGTCGGTAACCCTGAAATGTACCGAATTTTGGCGTTACCGACCGGTATTTAGCCACCTACATCTGGCCCCAAACTGCAAAGATCAAGGTGTGCATTTATTAAAATCGCACTTGCAGTCATTTCAATGTTTGCAGTGTTGACCAACATATACATTTTTCAACGTATTTCTTTACAGTTATAATACAGAATAAATGCGCGCTTGTGACTTTGGAAAAAATGTTATAATCACACATTAAACATTGCCTTCAAGTAAATAAGTTGACACAAATCATTTGTCGCTTGTTTTCTATCTAGTTTTAGACGACACTGCACACCATTCTATATAGCACACAACTTCAGATCCAGTTTTTGATTTCCCTGTCTAATAAAAAGTGCGTGCTACCCAGCCAGCTGAACCTTGTTGGGGTGCCCTTTATATCTATATAACGTTATTTTCAAAGACAACCATTTATTTCAGCTGCTCTAATTTGTGTATTGAAAACCACGTATAGATTTTTAAAGGAACTGAATACACAATGACGCATTATGTACTGCAGTCTGCCAGGGATCAATTAACAACGAATGAGTGGCCGTCCATAAAACTTGAGGGAATATTTTATGTATTTCTCCAAGTGTGTGTCATTGGCTTTGTGTCTTAAATACATTTTGTTGGTAATTCCGAATTGCTACCTTTCTGTGTTGTAACACTTTACAATTTTGAACCAACCCCACAACAAAATAGTGCATTAATCATTTTCTAAATGAATAGATCAATTCAACATGTTATTCCCCACATTGCGGGTTTCATTTGATGGTTACCTAATGCTGTTTGAAGATAGGGTTTCCCTGCTTTCCAATCAGTTAGGTCAGACCTGAGATCCAAACCTTGTGAGGATCAAGACACCCCCTCTCCTTCACACAGGACCCAAGGAATCTGCAAGACAGCACAGCCACTGGCAGGCTTGTCTTCTTTAGGTCGTCTTTGGCTGAATACTCTTGCCTGAATTATCCATTGGCCTGGGTTGAATTACTTGCATTGTTGAGTCTGATTTTTAAACCACGACTGCCACACGGGGTTAACAAAAATCAAATCCCTGTTTCAGTATAGTTCTGGGCCTATGAAGCATGGGGAGACAGCCAGTAGGGCACAGGAGAGGCGGATTCCTCTCAGATCATTCATGTAAGGCTTTTGTTTAGGAGCTAGGAGCATTCATCCAATGGGTGATGGATAGAATACAACAGTTGTGAACTGCACAGCAGAGAGAATGGAATGCGATAGGATGCGAGTAAACGGGAGAGAGGATGGTAACGTGGAAAAGAGGATGGAGAAAAATGGGAGAGGGAAGATTTTTTTTTTTTTACTTTTATGTAACACAGACATGGCCAAAGGCATTAGAGCCCTTTGCATGAGAACCAGATAACATTACACATTTTTAGGCAAAGGGTGACTATGTGAAGTGTCCAGAATCATAGGATTTGGAGCCACGACTCAACCCTGATCATTCTGGTCCAAAGTTGGTAGCTCTGACCATGACCGTTAGGCC
Source organism: Triturus cristatus (assembly GCF_964204655.1). Classification (NCBI taxonomy): domain Eukaryota; kingdom Metazoa; phylum Chordata; class Amphibia; order Caudata; family Salamandridae; genus Triturus; species Triturus cristatus. The sequence goes on along the minus strand of NC_140592.1, from coordinate 793,170,583 downwards.
ACATATACTACCTAGGTGGGGGAGGGGAGGGGCAGAGTGGAAGAAGAAGAACAGAGGAATTATGTGGAAAAGAGCTGATCAAGATGAAAAAAGAAAGAGCAAAAGACAGAAGAAAGGAAAAGAAAGAAGAGGAGATAAGATGGCTCAGGGGGAAGAAGTGTTGAAAGAAAGGGAGATAAGGGAGAGGAGAATGGGCATAATGAAAAGGAGAGAAAGGCTGAAAGAACTTGAGAGGCAGAAACGTGATTATGGAAGACTCGATGGCGCAAAAAAGAAAACCTAAGGAAAAAAGAGTAACAGAGGTCAGCAGAAGAGGGAAGAGCAGAGTTAATGAAATGAAGGCGCATAGGTGAGAATTGGCGTTTCCCTTCATTTATAATTCACTTCTATTTAAATTTGTGGACATCGAGAAGATGGCTTTGACAACTCCTAAATAGATCAAAAGCAACAACAATTGTTCATCTCTTTTTTAAGCAATGCTCCACAAAAGGTCACAGTCCAGGATTGTAGGCCCCTTTTTTGGGGTGCCCAGGCCTAAGTGTGACCCCAATCTGACCCCGACCCCATGCTTCTTAAGACATACTTCTCTTGCTGCATGAGGAACCAGGAAGGAAATTTAACAGAGAGCAGAATGCAGACGCTAATCAGGCACATACCATCTTCAGAAGTAATGGATTTATTTCTGGCCCAAGGTGTAGCCTTGAAAGTGATTATATTTTTAGTGGGATAAAAAAGAGGCTCTAAAGCAAAGGGCATGCTTTACATGTATCACTGGGTCTTGAGGTATCATCCCTGTTGTTTGCTGGGAACCTGGCGAGCACAGTTTCACTACGAACAGGAGACCCATGCAGAAAGAATAAAAATGCTGAAAAAGAAACCCATCATAGTGAGGACAGCGGCCTCTTCCATGTAAAAGAATTTCATCTTGGTTACGGTTGCCCTCGGTGGGGTGGACAATATGTATCACAATGATTTAAAGAAAAAAACTCTGGGATTTGAGATTTATCATAGTACCACGTCTGAGCTTTTTCCGTTACGGGGAATCCAACACTCCAGGGTTCTAAATTTATCGGGTGCAATAAATAGCACCTATCCTGAGGATGTTCCTTTAATGGGGAGTAAGTTGATTTTGATGCATGTACCACACCAGAATCCGCATGTTCCTGTAATTACTGGGCTTCTCGCGAATTAAATTCTGGCAGTTTTGAACAGCGGAAATTTAAATGAGGGTGAGTATTTTATTGCACCCGCTAATTGCTGGGTTTGATAAGCATCGCACCTCCTATAATTAGGATCCCCACACAAATAGGTGTTTGTATTTTACAGGATTATAATTTCCCTGGGCATTTACAATCAGGCCCCTAAACTTCACTGTTATATCTCACCCAACAAAAAGCACCCCTTGAGTTAAAGCATCAAAAAAGAGGAAGGGCTAGGTTGGTCACCCTATTTAAAGACCATAAAATGGGACAAGGTGCTAGTTATTGTTCACGTAGGGCCTGACATAAACATCTTTTTAACAGTTGCAAACTATCAGATTCGCTTAATCAGAGTTTTTGCAACTATTAAAAACATTTTTGTATTTCCTTAGCACATTTAGAGATTCAAAAAAAGTGTTTCCAAATTGGTGTATGAGCCATCATCTTGTGTAACATATTCTGTGAAATATTTTTAATTGTACCAGGCGAAACCAGGCCCTAATCGCTACAGCTCTAGCTGTCAGCATGTCCTCACTCTAGTCCTTATGAGATAAGTTCCGTAATCTCGCATCCATTTTCCCAAGGTACCTCTAGTGTGTCCTTCAAGTTGTTAACTATTTTCTTATAAATAGATGTAGGCTTTTTGCAGTAGGTCACTATTCTATCTTCTAGGGCGATAGCATCTTCCACCAGTGTGCCTTTAGGCACGTCAACCTACAAAGCATGTCTGAATCACAGGTATCAGAAGACCTCCACGTCCGTCATCCTATATTCCTCCTGAAGAGTCTGAAGTGACTTCAAAGCTGTCACTCCACACAGCCCCCAGTTTACTGATAACTATTAGGTTCTCAGGTCTAAATCAGTTAAAAAACTATTTCACATAACTACACAGAATCTCAGCGTGGAGTTACCTTGTTAGAATATTAATTAAGCAACTCATTCAGTAATCATGAGGCAATCACAAACAGCTTTAAATACATATCTGAAATTTATTTGCTCCACGCTTCTTCTTCAGGAAGTCTGACTGTCTCCCAGTCTCAGACTTGGCTATAGGGCAGTCAGGCAGGTCTAATATGTCAGCGTGTGGGCTGGTTTTTCGACTGTTTGTGGGCCTGTTTTATAGTTTGCTGGGTGGGTTTTTAATGTTGATTTGCCTGATATTAAAGCAAACATTTTCTGCAACAAGCTCGAATCCATGCAGCCTTCCATACCTCACAAAGTACTTATGCAGCATGGCTTTACAAGTTCAAGAGTGTCCCAATTTTCAAACGTGGGTCACTTTTTAGCTTTCTAATTCATTAACAGGGACCACTTTTATTTTAGTACCCGAGCCTGTTTTCTTTCACAGTCTTCCCTGCTGTCTCCCATGCATATGTCTTCTTATTTTGTGGTACTATTTAAAGTCACTATGACATCAGAATCTATGAGACATAAGAGGAAGAGCAGGATTTATATGTCCGATTTCTTCCTGATCCTGTTTAAAAGTGTAAATCATCCTAGAATGGTAATTTGTGATGTTTGTTACAACTCAGTTGTTAAGAAAGTATTTACCCCAGAAAAAGTATTCGTGAAGGATACCAGTGTTTTAATAATTTTGTGGGTCCCAGGCAAACAATATTTTTGGGAATCCTGTGTGGAGCAACTTTGAATTTTATTACCAATTTTCTACTAATTCAAGCCCTATGATGGCAAACAAGATTGATCCATAATTTAAACGTTTGAATAGAGAAAGCTGTAAAAGTAAAATTGAGAAGAAGTTTACTTCCCAGGGGCCCCTCATAAGGTAGGGGCCCTGGGCAATTGCCCACTTTACTCATGCCTTAAAACATCTCTGAAGGATATGTAGTGTCTTGAGATTATGAGCACCAGTACACAACAGTGGTTCTGGGGGGGCTTAGAGAATTACGTAATCACTTTGGGGAGGTGTCAAGGTGTGGTTATTAATGGTTAGGGGATATTGAGAAGTTCAGTTGAATGTGGTACGATGATGAATAAGGATGCCAGTTACGAGCTCCTTGTGTGGTGTGTTCATTTTGCATGCTCCCGGGCTGGAGAGGATGCTACAACTGATAATAAGTGTGGATCTGTGGCCCGATGAAACAAGGCCGCTCTCCCTGAGAGTTTGCAATGCTACAACAATTTGCTTGTGTGTGCCACATCCACCTCTTCAATGAGAAGCAGTTCGAAGTTGGCGTGTGTGGAATTGAAGCCCTGATTCAGCCCATATATACGGCCCTCAAAGAAGTTAAAGAACCTGAAGAGGACCACAATTGAAAACCCAACACAAACCCACTGGCAAGGCTGAAAGAAAATATACTGCACTACAACCTAACACAGAGCCATCATTGATACAAAGCTGAAAGCAGTGATGAACAAGTACAACATACGAAACCTTTAATTACTGTTAAAAAGGAAGATGGCCCCTTACAATCTCCAATCGGGTGTGATGACCCACGTACGAGCACGCGGTCAGTGGTTGAAGGAGGCACTGGCCCAGAAGGACAGCCGCCATCACCTGAACAACATATATTCTCAATGGCAGTAGAAAAGAGCGTGAAGTGTGATGCCACTGTGTTTCTGAAACCACCACCACCATTTGATATGGCGAAGACGCAGAATATTGATGCCAAATGGACTGCATAGATTGAGAAGTTTGATGATTTCACAGGTGTCCTAGAAGAAGGAGATGATGAGAAAATCATAAAGTATCTAAAGAATCTTGCTAGTGATGGAGTAAAAGAAGTGATAAAGAAAACCTCACAGATTGAGACAATCTCTTACCATCAAAGAAGCATTAGAAGCCAAGTTCATTTCAATGTCAATCATCGACTATGAAAGTTACATTTTGAATCAAGCGAGATAACAAGTTGGTGAAAGGATGGATGAGTTTGTTGAGAGACTTGACATGCATATCAAGCATTGTAAAGTTGGTGAATTTAATGATGAAGATGCCATTCGCCTCAAAGTCATCGAAGGCTGTATTTTGGACTCATTCAGAACACGCATGTTGAGAGAAATGCTCAGTTTATAAAAAGTGCTAATTACTGCAAGAGCTGAGGAAAGAGCAGATCAACAAGCTGCTGACATGGACGCTGAAACAGTGGAGTGAATCGGCACATATCCTGAAGAGCAAACCCAAGCACAAAGTAGACACACATAAGTTACCATCCTCAAAGAAAAGAAAGCGCTGTTTCCAATGTGGATTTTCATTTCTACATGAAAGCAAATGTCCAGCAAGCAGACAGACATGCAAAGGTTGCAGAAAGGAAAACCACTTCATAATGGTTTGCAAAGCAAAAAAGAAACCATGTGTGTCACAGCGTGATTGGAAAATGGATGCCTGTAACCTCCAAAAGCATTCTCGCCATAACCACAATGACAAAAACCAACCTCATTTGTGACAGGTGGAAACGAACCAAAGTTGATCGTCATCAAGTTTATCCTCTAAAAAATGTTCAAAGTCACAATTGAGCTACAGAGAAGAGGGTGAATGTGCAATGATCATGTCTGCCAAAAAGCGACATTTACACACAGGTTTTGCTGCTTGGAAAGAAGATGAACGAATAACAAAAACAAGTAAGTCAAAAAAACAAAAGAATTCATATGGACACTGTCCCAAGATCACACTAAATGTCAATGGTTGCCCCATAACCTTCGTAATTGACAGCGGTGCATCGATAAATATCATGCAAGTTGAACAGTTTAACAATTTGCACCTGTACTGCAACTCTCAATGCATCAAACACAAAGGTGTTTCACCTGGGGGTGCATTGAAACCGTTGCAGAGTCAAGGATCATTCATGGCGACCTTACAACATAAAAAGATGTCTGTGCACACCTTAATTCACATTCTTCAAGGTACTTCGTCCAGTGCAAGTCTACTCAGCTTTGCAACTGCTGCTGACATGGGACTAATATTCTATCAATTATAACCTACATATGCAATCTGAAATTGTGAGTCAGTTCCCGTTATTATTTCATGACCTAGGAGAGCTCAAGACAATGAAGCTGCAATTTCACATCAACGAAGACATCCTGCTTGTTGCACACCGACACAGCAGAATAGCATTTTTACCTGTAATTGGTGGTGGAAAAGGATCTAGAAAAGCTGTTGAAGGACATCATCATTGAGTGCTCTACTGGTCCCATGCCATGGGTGTCGCCCATAGTGGTAGTACCAAAAAAGGGCAGTGGAGGTGCAGTGCGCATTTGCATAGATATGCACCAGGCCAACAAAGCAATCAAGAGAGAAAGACATCCAGATTCGCACACTGCAGACATGATCATGCAGATGAACAGAGCCAAAGTCTTTTCCTGTCTTCACCTGAACAAAAGATACCATCAGCTTGAATTGAAAGAAAACAAACTGTACGTACATTACCACTTTTTTAACTCATGTTGATTTGTTCAGATACAAAAGGTTGAGTTTTGGAGTGTCATCAGCTGCAGAAATATTCCAAGATATCATACATAGAATAGTTCAACCTGTTACGCATGCTTTCAATTACAGTGATGACATACTGGTATTTGGGAAAACACGAAAGGAGCATGATAAGGCTTTCAAAAAAGTGTGCCAGTTTCTTACAAATGCAGGTCTCACTGTAAATTCAAAGAAGTGTGAATTTCACAAAACCAAACTTAAGTACTTTGAACACATATTCTCTGATTAGGAAATGACTCCAGGCCCAGCTAAAGTAAAAGCACTGTTAGCCTCTCAACCCTCACAAGATGTCACCATGCTACAATCCTTCGTGGGCATGGCCAGCTATTGTTCAGGGTACTTTCATCACTTTGCTATAGTGTGTGCCTCATTGACTATATGAAATGCCCAGTTCTGATGGTCTTCTGAAGGCAACCAAAGCTTCAAAACGATAAAGCATGCCATTGAAAATGCCACTTATATGGCTTTCCTTGATCCTAAATTACATACTGAGAATACTGTTGAGGCAAGCCCAGTAGGAATGGGAGCAATCTCTGCTCCGCATAATAGACATCCAAAAGCTCAGAGACACAGAAGATGCCTATGGCTGTGGTGTGGGCCTGCAAACACTTTTATGTGTTTCTTTTCAGTGAGCATTTCATGATTGTTACGGGCCTCCAAGCACTGTTTACCATATTCAGAAACCCAAAAACTAAGATGCCCCCTCACATTGAGAGATGGGGGTTACACTTACAAGAGTAAGACTATACAATTGTGCATAAGCCAGGAAAGAACCAAAACCCTGCAGATTACTTCTCACTTGTACCCTTACATCGGCACAGCACGATATCGAAAACATCTGAAGAGCACATCAACTTCATTGTAAGATTTAGCACACCAGCAGCCTTGTCCATTGAACAGATCATTGCTGAAAAAGACATGCTTGGCCTTAAAGGCATCATTTGAGTGCAGTCATGGAGACAAAGTGTTCGACCTCTAAGTGATGATGCTGAATTTCAGAAGTTCAAGAATGTACAGGATGAACTATCTGTCACTAAAGAAGACATTGTGTTAAGAGGCTCACAGATAGTCATACCTGAGAGTGTCAGACAGCCAGTACTTAATTTGTAAAAAATATAAGTGCCAGGGCCCTCGTCAGGCGGCCACACAGTTTGCACCACCCATTGCCCCTGCCAGCATCACCAATGACGCTACCTACACAACTACCAACCATCACAGTGCTACAAGTGTGACAACACATTTTGTTTGAAGCCTCCAAAGCTATAAGAATGGCTTGTGCAGCAGGTATTAGCTGTTTTTAATTTATATTGAATTAATAAACAACTGTTGTGCTGCTCATCTCTAGATTATACAAACAGCGCCTTCATGTGACCACCGTCGTAAGTGCCAGTGTTGACAATTAAGCGCTGATGCAGAGCACCAGAAACCACAGTCTCAAATTTAGCACTGCAGACAGCAAGTCATTGAACTCGCTTATGAAGGACATCGTCACATTGTCACCACCAAAAGAACCTTGTGGGAGTCAGTGTGGTTCCAGCACTTGGACGAGAGAGCTGAGAGGTCACTAAAGGAGTGCCACTTATGTAATTACCTTTCTCCTAAAGTGACATAGCATCCACTAAACATGTCTGACCTTCCTGTACATGTCTGGGAAAGAGTGGCCGTTGAGTTCTTTTGGCCTCTAGCAAATGGACATCATCTCATGGTAGTCATTGACGAGTATTCCCATTTTCCGCTGGTGGATGAAATGTCATCAACAAATATGACAAAGTCATTGAGCAGCTAGATGACATCTTTGCAGCACGAGGCATCCCAGACATCCTTGAATCTGATAATGGTCCATAGTTCAATAGCAAGGAGTTTAAGGAGTTTCTAATTAGACTCATTGTCAAGTATTAAATAAGTACACCCTTGTGGTCCCAGGCTAACCATATCTTGAAATGATTTATCTTTACCTTAAAGAGAGGGATCCAACTTATCTGGGCAGAAATGTCCTACATCCCCAGTTCTCTTTACCAATATAATATGATCAGCTGCTCATGTTCGTCCTTCTTTTTAAAGGCCCACTAAGTCTAAACTATGCATGCTGGGCCGATTTACTTTTTGTTAGCTGCCAAAATGAAGAGAAATTATGTTTTTGTAGATTCAGAAGGCAAACGTTTGGTAAGGTAGTTTCTTACAATAGTAATGTCTTACTCTAAATATTTTCAAGTACAATTGTGTGTCGTCAGCATATTGATGTACGGCAGCTCCACATTTTTCCATTTATAACCCCACTTGCTCCATATATACATTGAATAAAACAAAGGAGAGGAGAGGATGACTACTCATGGTACCCTACATATTGATTCCTTTGTGTCTCGTTATTTTTTTCCATTGTGTATCTGTTCTGCAGGAATGAAAAGAACCACTGGAACATTGCTGGAGCCGGCCCTGGGGGTTGACGGTCCCCAGGGCCATGAAGGGTTCCTGGAGGGAGGCCGCCCAGCCCCCCTCCCAACATGTATGTAGCCCCGGGAGGTGGTGGTCCCCAGGGCAGTGTGGGGGGCTCGAGAACCCACACTTAATATTTGTAATAGCACCAGGGAGGTGGTGGTCCCTGGGGCTTGGGGGTGCCAGCAAGGCCTCCCTGCCCATAATTAACTAAAGCCCCGGGGAGGTGGCCGTCCTCTGGGCTTGGGGTGGCCCATGGGAACCCCCCACTCTAAATACATAAAAGCTCCAGAGAGGTGGTGGTCCCCATGGCTGCGGGGGGGCGCATGCCCCTGCGCATAATTATTATAGCCCCCGGGAGGTGGAGGTTCACGGGGCTGCGGGAGCCTCCGCGGGCCCTCAAACCAACATTAAAACATTGCCCCCGAGACCTGGCCCACCCGGGGGCTTTAGAAAAATGAATTGTGGGAGACCGCGCTTCGTAAAAAAAATTAAAAATGCCTGGATTTGCGCACCGGCGCAACTCCAGCTGAAAATTAAAAGACAGAAACTGCTCTTTTTGGCCCTGAGGGTCCCCCTCACAAGACCTAGGGGGTCAGGGTGTTTTTACCCTGCCACTTTTTCTTGTTTTTGAATGTTTCTCTCACCTTTTTGCTTCTCACTCGGTACCGAGTCACAAGATAGCTGCCAACACTTCCTAGTTTGAAGTGTTGGCAGCCAATCAGAAACAAGCTTGTTATCGGGAGGGTTCAGCCAATCAGATCTCACAAATCTCAAATATTGATATCTGTAAATCTTTAAATATCTAAAAAAAACCTACTGAACTACCACCATTTAAAGAAAAGCATGCTTTCTGGACAAAAAGCTACCTTTTTGTCAAATCTGGTGTAATTCCGTTCAGCAGTTCGGGCTGTAGCTGCGTCTAAAGTTTCCTATGGAAATTAACATGGAGAAAACACGTTTTGGAACCCCACTTTTTTCTCGGCCCCTGCTTGACATATCACCCCGAAACTTTCAGGAGCTGACCTGAGCGCCCCATGAGTTTTGAAAATTTCATGAAGGTTCGTCAACCAGCTCCAATGATAGGGACCGCCGCCTCCCCGGGGCCATGCTGATTACATACGAGGCGCACGCAGCCCCCCCACGCAGCCCCAGGGACTGCCACCTCCCGGGGATTTTTTCCAATATAAAATGCATCGGGGTGCTCATGCATCCCCGCATGCAACCCCAGGGGGCCCCACCTCTCTGAGGCTTTAATAATTACATGCCTGGGGCATGGGGCCCCCCCACAGCCCCGGGGACCGCCACCTCCCCTGGGCTCTGATTTTAAAAAAATCTGTAGGGTGGGCTCGAGCCCTCTCCCGGCCCCGGGGAGCACCACCTTTACGGAGCATTCATACATTAAGTTCAGGGGTCAGTTGTGGACCCCAGGGACCACCACCTCCCCGGGGCTTTGCACACAAAGGGAGGGGGGCCGCTCGGCTCCCCATTCTGGAGTCCTCCATGGCCCTGGGGACTGCCACCCCCCAGGGCTGGGTCCAGCAATGTGCCGGGGTGCCCACCCCTGGAACATTGCAGTTTGCAATGGCAGGGCGGGAGCAATGCTCCCGCCCTGTCATTGCAAACTTCTGCTTTGGTTCTTGGCAGCGAGAGCAGGAAACCTGCTCTTGCTTCCATGAAGCAAAGCAGAATTGCTTTTGGACAAGGGGAGCTGCATCCTGCGGGATCTGGCAGGGACCGCGGGGGCATTGGAGCTCCCCCTGTGGTCCCCAATGTGAGGGCCGGCCAGAGGGGATGGGGTCCCCAGTGCCAAAAAGTGGCCCAGGGAAGGGCCCCCTCCCGTATAAATAATTAAAAAATATATATAAACTAGGCCATGCCCTGGGGGATGGGGTCCCTGGGACCGAAATGTAAATGTAAATGTTGTAGACTTGTAAAGCGCACAGCTGCCCCAGCAACGGGGCGTCCCGGCGCTGTAGACCGCTGGGGAACCCGTCCTGGCTATCCCTGTGAGATGGTCCCTTTCTGGGAATCTCCAAGGTGAAACCAGGCATCCCCGGCGTCTGTGGGGGGCCGTTGTAGAGATGAGGCAAGCTTAATGCCCAGAGTTGCCGAGTGTGTTCCTGGTTAGAGTAGGTACCGAGGCGAGAATTATCGAGTCCGTTTTGACCTTGGTCCACGACCCTGCCGCGTCGGGAATTGAATCCTGGTCCCTGGCCGATTCTCTGCTTACGGGTCTGCCGCCTCTAACTAGTGAGCCACACCTCTCCATTCGGCTTTGGAAGGGGCGGCCGCACGGCCCCCTTCCCGTTTTTTTCCCAAATGGGTCAGGCCCTGAGAGATTGGTTCCCCAGGGTCCACAACAAGGGGGGGCTCCTGGCGTGTTCTGGATTGGGGGATTAAGCCTCCTTGAATACTAAGGGTCCTTAGGGGCAAACTATCCAACCAGGTACCTCCAGTAAGCCCCAAACAGTAGGACTGCAGAGAGGTGGCCCAAGGCCACGCCCCTTTTTACACCACTCTGCTGAGGTCCTCTTGTGTCTTAAGGACTAAAGTGACTAAAGTGGACTTCATACTCCGAGCAGCAGTGCGCCAGGATGAGAGTGCTGTAAAAAGGGGGCGTGGCCTCGGACCACTCTTAGCAATCCAGCAGTGTGGGGCTTACTAGAGATAACAGGAGGAATAGTTGGCCCCCAGGGACCCTCAGGGGGCATCCCCCAACCAAGTGTGCTCCAGGAGACGTGCTTGCAGAGTGGTGCAGAAAGGGGGCGTGGCCTGTGTCTACCTCTGAGCAGTCCCACTATTTGGAACCTACTGGAGGTGTCAGGTAGGCTAGTTGGCCTCTAAGGTCCCCCAGCAGCGAAAGGGACTTCAATTCCGATCCACGAGTGCACCAGGGAGTTTGCAGAGGGGTGGGCTAAGGGGCGTGGCCGGCTATGAGAACTTAGCAATCCTGCTGTGTGGGACTTACTGGAGGTAATAGGAGGGGTAGTTGGCCCCCAAGGTTATCCTTGGGGGCCAACTATTCCTCCTGTTACCCCCAGTAAGTCCCACACAGTGGGATTGCTAAGAGGTCTTCAGAGGCCATGCCCCCCTTTTTCCACCACTCTGCAGACGTGCGCCCTGGCACACTACGGGTTGTGGGATGAAGTCCACTTTACTCCTGAGAGACTTTGAGGGCCAAGAAGCCCTCCTAGTACCTCCTGTAAATCCTACGCCGCAGAATTTCTGAACTGTGGTCGGAGGCCCAGCCCCTTTCTGCACCACTCTGCAAATGCTACTACTACATAATAGTTAGTAATTAGTATTTAAAAAGCCTTAGAAATTCATTGAAAAAAACGTAAGTTTCAGGGACATTATAGTTAGTAATTAGCATTTAAAAAACCTTTAAAATTCACTGAAAAAAAACATAGGTTTCAGGGACATTATAGTTAGAAATTAGCATTTAAAAAACTTTTGTAATTCACTGGAAAAAACACAGGTTTCAGGGAAGTTATTAGTTAGTAAATAGCGTTTAAAAAAACCTTTAAAATTCACTGAAAAAAAACATAGGTTTCAGGGACATTATAGTTAGAAATTAGCATTTAAAAAACTTTTGTTATTCACTGAAAAAACCATAGGTTTCAGGGACAATGTAGCAAGTTTGACATTTCACTCGTACAAAACCAGAGAAATTCAGCCATTATAGTTCGTTGAGCTAACTATAACTTGCGCCCCTGCAATACACTGCACTGCAGATGACGTCACATATTATATCACTTATAACATGGTCAGTGACATCACTGAATAGGAAATGTCTCTCACGATGACTACAAGTTCCACAGTGCATCTCAGGTTCCTTCAGTTATTAGTACATGAGCAGTTTTGTCTTAAAATGGTGTAGTATTCTCTGACTTGTAGTCATCGTGAGAGACATTTCCTACTGAAGGTGCTTTTTACTATCACAGGCACTGCAATTGGATTGTTATGAGACCTTGAGACCTGGCAACCAATGTGAGCGAGTTTTGTACATTGGAACAGTGGTCCCAGTGAACAATTGAATATACATAAAGAAGAAAAATATTTACAAAAAATGAGAAAGACGTATTGAGCTTTAAGTACAGTGTTATTTAATCACACTGGACTACCGATGATTCATAACATTTTTAACACAGTGATAAAACAGTGCCCCAGGAGGGGAAAGGGGAGGGTGGGGGTAGTTGTGATTGAAGTGAGGATGAGGGAGTGAATAAAAAGAGAGTGCGATTCACAAAATCTAATATTTACGCAATAAGAGGGCTCATATTTAAGCCAAGTTATTCACACAATATCAAAGACATTTTTCATAGCCATGGTCAATAGTAGAAACACAGTGATTCATCGCTGTTGTTAAGACTGGCTAGTGTATCAGATGTCGACGTTTCCACCCCTAGAGGATAGTAGGTTATTGGGTCCCTTACGACGGGGTCTTCCTCAGGACAGTGATGGGGAGAGGGAGGGGTGGTTACCTGGGAAAAGAGCATAAAAAACGATTCAAAGCTACACATTTCTATTTGGGTAAAGGCAACACATCCAGGGCCTAGGCCCAGTGATTTACCATGAAACGATCTTGGATGGGCCTGGAGGGGAGTGTGGGCGCGTAGGCTCCTGTTTGTCGAGCGAGAGCAAAGACCTGCAAAAATAATAAGCAGGTTCAATATTGGATCCATGGTCCACTCTATTCAGTTGGGATGGTTGGGCCTGTTGGTCTACTTACAATAGAGGGTATCAATCCACTGAATGATTTGAGGGTGGTCAAGCTTGAAAAATCAGCTGGGCCTCAGAATTATTCCAGTATATTTATAACACCTCGGGCAAAGTAGCTCCGTTTAGAAGTCTCTGGAAAGGAAGAGTAAGAATGCTGAAGTTCCGGTATCAAAGACCGACTCCAAACAAGGGTTTTAAGATGCCAAAATTAGGTTAAACTGCGCGTGGCCTGGGTCTCAGCGTGTGTGCTGGTGCCTACTGAGTCAGTGGCGTCACTAGAGAGGTGCGAGGGGTGCGGACCGCACCAGGTGACACCATCACATGGGGTGACACCAAAATGCAAAATATTACTGTCTGTCTATGATTCTATGTCACTCTATGAAATTATTCTTATGCATTGTTTCAGCCCAGCGACAGAAATGTATTATTGAAATATAAAAATATCTCTGTTCTGTTAGTTATAAACACAAAAACAACGTGTTATAGTTTTGTTTTGTGTCAACCCTAGTGATGCCGCTGCTGAGCCTCTGCTTTAAATCGCTACATAAATCAGGAGGAACCCGTTACCTGGCCGCCGGCCAAGATTTTTGTCCAATTAGCTATACGACGTCGGCGTCCGGACGTCGACGACATTCGAAACGTCACTGACGTGGCTCCCGGACCCGCCGTTTTCATCAGCCCACTGCCCATGCCCACTACACGTGCTTAAAAACACGCTTTGCACTGGCGGACTTGGAGGAGGTCCATCATGGGGTAAGTCGTGAGGAGGAGACACCATGAGTTACAGCACTGGGTGACACCAACCCTAGTGACGCTGCTGTACTGAGTACAAATAAAAATCTTGCACTCTGTTAAAGGCACGAGTTCAAAAGAATTATTAAACAATTTGGGAATGCTAAAGGATAAAAGAAATACCCAGTGAGTCTTACGGGCCTGAAAGACCTGCCGTGTTAGCGTTACATGGGAACAAGGGGGCTGAGTACACCTGTACGTGTGAACACGAGTTGATCATAAGCGCGGCACATCTTGCTGTTGGTTGAAGACCCAACAGCCAATTTGTTAAAGAATCGACAAAGTGGCGTGCCTGCTAAGGGTTAACCTGTTTAGAGGGGCAAAAAGTTCCCGCTGGAAGAGCCACATCAAAGGCTCAAAAGAATGTCATGCATGCTAAGGGTTGTTGTGTTAGAATGACAAAGCTTACCGCTGCTTGCATGAACGTCCCACTCCATGAAGGTGGGACCAGGGTACTGACTTGTGCTCTTTATGAAGGTATGCTTGGAGCAATTAATGACACACGTGTACGTTTCAAACAGCAAGTGCTGACTTTGTGAAATAGAGAAAGGGAAAACAGACTCGGTGGCCGAGTATATCCGAGCTGAAACTTGACTGGCTGAGGTTTTGGAGATAATTTAGAGCCTGCACCGGGCTCGTGAACATATTGAAGTTAAAATGGGAAACACAAATTATAACTCGGGCTGAGGTTTTGGAAATAATTTAGAGCCTGCACCGGGCTCGTGAACATGATGAAATTAGAATGGGAAGCACAAATGCTAACTCAAATAGAAACATCGTATAACATTAGTTGGCTGTAAACTTAACGGGCTCGGGTTTTGGAAACAATTTAGAGCCTGCACCGGACTCGTGAACATGATGAAGTTAACCTGAGAAACATAACTTAAACAAAAACATTGTATAACATTGGTTGGCTGTAAAGACATGCATGTTGTGCCTGCATAGGAGAAAAAGAGCATTTTCTGTAGATGAAGACACATCATATAACATTGGTTGGCTGTAATGGCACGCATGCTATGCCTCCATAAAGGAAAAGGAATTTTCAATATGAGCAGATAGTAGACATACACTGGTTCTGACAGAGACCTATTGCAATGCATATGTTAATAATCGTGATATGTGTAAGGGGAAATATAAAACAGATAATGCAACCTCGGTATAAATTACTGCAGGACCGGTGTTCAGACACTTTGACAATATACATTTAATGCATGACATGGTTACAATGATCACAGTGTATCTATTCCTGTATTTAGTAAAACGTAGCTATTCGCCTAAAGGGCACGCTAGGCAGGCATTAAAGCATGTTGTACAGGACATGGTTATATTAGGCCGTCGTGTTTTGATCTAAGTGCACAATGACCAGTGCAGTCACTCTCGTGTCAGGCATGCTAGTTGGGCATGCTATTTGGGCATGGCTGACTTCAGATTCATTCAAACCATTATGAATGATGTCCAGAAGGGACATCCATTTGCATTCCCTTACATCAAGTATTGCCCCAATATTAGCACCCCTAGGGCCAAGGGAGGCTTTCTAAAAGATCAGCCAACGGAATTGGTCTACGCTGTGTTCCGCATTGTGAAAGTATTTATTTCCAAAACCTCAGCCCGAGTTATAATTTGTGTTTCCCATTTTAACTTCATTATGTTCACAAGCCCGGTGCAGGCTCTAAATTATCTCCAAAGCCTCAGCCCATCAAGTTTCAGCTGAGATATACTCGGCCACCGAGTCTGTTTTCCCTTTCTCTATTTCACAAAGTCAGCACTTGCTGTTTGACACGTACGCGCGTGTCATTAATTGCTCCAAGCATACCTTCATAAAGAGCACGAGTCAGTACCCCGGGCCTACTTTCATGGAGTGAGACGTTTATGCAAGCAGAGGTAAGCTTTGTCATTCTAACGCAACAACCCTTAGCATGCATGACATTCTTTTGAACCTTTGATGTGGCTCTTCCAGCGGGAACTTTTTGCCCCTCTAAACGGGTTAACCCTTAGCAGACGCGCCACTTTGTCGATTCTTTAACAAACTGGCTGTTGGGTCTTCAACCAACAGGAAGATGTGCCGCGCTTATGAGCAACTCGTGTTTATGCGAACAGCTGTACTCAGCCTCCTTATTCCCATGTAACGCTAACACGGCAGGTCTTTCAGGCCCGTAAGACTCACTGGGTATTTCTTTCATCCTTTAGCATTCCCGAGTTGTTTAATAATTCTTTTGAGCTCGTGCCTTTAACAGAGGGCAAGCTTTTTATTTGTACTCTGTAGGCGGCAGCACACACCCTGAGACCCAGGCCACACGTAGTTTAACCTAATTTTGGCATCTTAAAACCCTTGTTTGGAGTCGGACTTTGATATCGGAACTTCAGCATTCTTACTCTCCTTTCCAGAGACTTCTAAACGGAGCTACTTTGCCCGAGGTGTTATAAATATATTGGAATAATTCTGAGGCCCAGCTGATTTTTCAAGCTTAACCACCCTCAAATCATTCAGTGGATTGATACCCTCTATTGTAAGTAGACCAACAGGCCCAACCATCCTAACTGGATAGAGTGGACCATGGATCCATTATTGAACCTTCTTATTATTTTTGCAGGTCTTTGCTCTCGCTCAACCAACAGGAGCCTATTCGCCCACACTCCCCTCCAGGCCCATCGAGGACCGCTTCATGGTAAATCGCTGGGCCTAGGCCCTGAATGTATTGTCTTTACCCACATGGAAATTTGTAGCTTTGAATAGTTTTTTATGCTCTTTTCCCAGGTAAACACTCCTCCCTCTCCCCATCACTGTCCTGAGGAAGACCCAGTCGTAAGGGACCCAATAACCTACTATCCTCTAGTGGTCGAAACGTTGACATCTGATACACTAGCCAGTCTTAACAACAGCGATGAATCACTGTGTTTGTACTATTGACCATGGCTATGAAAAATGTCTTTGATATTGTGTGAATAACTTGGCTTAAATATGAGCCCTCTTATTGCGTAAATATTAGATTTTGTGAATCGCACTCTCTTTATATTCACTCCCTCATCCTCACTTCAATCACAACTACCCCAACCCTCCCCTATCCCCTCGTGGGGCACTGTTTTATCACTGTGTTAAAAATGTTATGAATCATCAGTAGTCCAGTGTGGTTAAATAACACTGTACACAAAGCTCAATACGTCTTTCTCATCTCTTGTAAATATTTTTCTTCTTTATGTATATTCAATTGTTCACTGGGACCACTGTTCCAATTAACTGTTTGATACCCAGGTCCCAGTGACTTTATTTGGGTTTACCCTTCTAGGTAACAACCTGGTACAATAAAAGGTCTTTGGCATCCACTGTGTGCTCCTGAATGTTCCTATTGGAGCGTTGTTGTTGGAAATGCTAATTGCGTGCAGCCACTTGCACACCAAAGGAGGCACCCGATCTGAAAAGTGTTCGGCGGTCATAAGAGTGGCATTTGGTAAAATGTTGAAATAGAGACTGCCAGAACCGTCGCTTCACTATAAGGACAGTCATACCTATGGACACTGAGTTCCCATTACAAAATGCCAAACGTGAGTTACAAAATGTGCTGTTAGAGGTGTGATACCTTGGTTGTTGTAATTGCGGCTGATCGAGGGGGTCAGAGAATACTACACCATTTTAAGTTAAAACTGCTCATGAACTGATAACTGTAAGACCAGAACAGTGGATGCATTGTGGAACTCGTAGTCATCGTGAGAGACATTTCCTACTGAAGGTTTTTTTTTCAATGCACAGGCACTGCAATTGGATGGTTATAAGACCTGGCAACCAGAGTGAGCGAGTTTTGTAATATATATATATATATATATATATATATATATATATATATATATATATATTCACTGAAAAAACCATAGGTTTCACACAAGTTATAGTTACGAATTAGCATTTAAAAAACCTTGCAAATTCACTTAAAAAACCATAGGTTTCACACATGTTATAGTTAGCTGGACATTTCACTCGTAAAAAACCAATGAAATTCTCCCGTTATAGTTAGTGCAGGCAACTATAACTCACGCGACCGCAATCCTCTTCTGATGACGTCAGATATTACATCACTGTATTTAGACACTTATTTACCCATGTCTTCTTCCATTAATCTTTAGCTATACATATATTACAAATATTTATTTTTCATAAAGACACATATGTCATCAGTGATGTAATATCTGACGTCATCAGCAGAGGATTGCGGTCGCGTGAGTTAGAGTTGCCTGCACTAACTATAACGGGGGAATTTCATTGGTTTTTTACGAGTGAAATGTGCAGCTAACTATAACATGTGTGAAACCTATGGTTTTTTAAGTGAATTTGCAAGGTTTTTTAAATGCTAATTCGTAACTATAACGTGTGTGAAACCTATGGTTTTTTCAGTGAATTTGTACGGTTTTTTAAATGCTAAGATATGTATTTATTATTTTTTTTTTCAGGTTTTTCACCGTGCGCGCATATATATATGAAAGAACTGATAATATCAGTCCCTCGGTGCAGACAAGCAATGAGAAAGGCACATTTTCGCTGAAAAGCGTCTGCTTGGCACAATAAAAGGTCTTTGGAATCCACTGTGTGCTCCTGAATGGAGTGTTGTGTGTGTATATATATATATATATATATATCAACTGATATTACCTAGTGGTGGTCTCCTGTAGGTAGATATAGTTAGGACCATGTTTCCATAGGAAAAGCATTTTTTGACTTGCTTATAACTTTGGCGTTGTTTGACCAACTTTCGTGACATTTTTCCCCAAAACATGTCAAGGTCGGTTCCGGTTGTCATGGCAAGTTTGGGGTGATCCGTGCAGTGGGGACCAAGATTTCGGGGCACGAAATAAGTGTTTGTTTGCAATGTTAATTCCTATAGGAACCTTTAGCCCCAACTACAGCCCAAACTGCAGAACAAACTTTCACCAAATTTGGCAGGGATGTAGATGTTGGTTCAAGGAAGTGCATTTTGCCTGTATAGTGTAAATCTGTTGAGTAGTTTTTGAGAAATATAAGCCAAATATTATAGTGATATCTCTGGCTGCGGATATTTCGTTGTGGTTTCACGATTAATCGGAAATGCATGCACCAACGGCAATGCTCTGATTGGCTGGACGCAACCTGAACAGAAAGTTGCGGGCGCCATTTTATCTGTCAGAAATGGTTCCTGGGGCTGAAAATTAGTGTGGAAGCCCACATGAGGTGTCAGGGTGGAGATATTCTGCCTCCATGGTTGAGAAATGAAGGTCTTAAAGACACAAATTATGTTTTCAAAGCGTATTTGTTTAATCGCGCTCGATATTCGCGATGACGCCATGACTGCCACCTTGACTCCCCGTGTACCATTGTGGGGATGTCGCAACTACCAACGTTGTCGTGAATATTGGTGGAAATATAAGAAAACATATCAGTTAATCATTAAGACGCATTGTTGTAGAGATACAGAGATTCTGATAAATGTTTTTTTTCGAGTTATTAATATAGTGAGTTACCTACTGTGATGGCTTGAATGAGTTATATAGTTTTAATTTAGGATTCCTAACTTTACCACTACTAAATGCCTTTTGTGAATAATAAAAAAAGTTGTAAAGTTAGGATTTTGTCTCAGATTACTTTTGTGAATCGGGCCCAATATTTTGGTTGAACGATGTTTCTGTTGTTCATATTTAGACATACAACTATAAGAATGGATGAAATTACAGAACAAAAGTGTCCCCCAACCTTTATATTTGGGCAGCAGATATAGACATCATATGAACACATTTTTAAAACTTTAGGTGGATTAATTTGCTTTCGGTTCAAACTGGGCCTGCAAGCCCAGATCGCAAGTGAAGGTTTCCATGTGCTCGTTTATTATTCACCCGACCCTTTTAAAATTATTTTTTCGTAGCTTTATATTAATACATAATTGAACGTGTAATTTTGTAAATCATGAACTTAGCAGGCATTCAACAATATTTGCCTGTACTTTGGTTAGCGTTGAAAGGCTGACAGGAGTTAGCTTTTTCTTTGGCCTCTTTGATACAATGTTTGCGGAAGTCCAAGTTGGTAACATAGCTCCTTTACAGGCCTTGGCTCCATTTCATTAATCTCTGCACACTATCTGCTATCTGGGCCTCAATATGCCCTCCAAATTCAGAGGCAGGACTAAGGCCACCTGGCCGGAATACCGCCGGCAGACTCTCAAAGCGGTCAGACAATGGAAACCTCCCTATATGTCATGGTTTGGCCACATTAACTTTATTAAGATGAATATCCTCCCAAGGCTCCTATACCTCTTCCAATCACTCTCCACGATAGTCTTACCTCTGAAATCTTACAGCTTCAAGCTATGCTCCTCTCATTTATTTTGGGAGGCAAGAAGCCACGTATATCGGCCACAATCCTTTTGCTACTTAAGGGAAAAGGTGGGCTAGCTTGCCCCAACCTCTTAAATTGCAACAGATCCACATATTTACGGTACCTATCGGAATGGGTGGGTAGAGGTAGTGAGAAACCTTGGTTCCACAAGGACCGAGTGGTGACTTGCTGCCCTCTGTGGGACTTGGCTTGGCTCCCATTCCACATCTGTCCCAAAGGCCCAAACATTGCCACAGCCACTAGTACAGTGCTCTACGTCTGGGGCCAGCAGGCTGTGAAAAGGGGCATCACTACCTTCCCCTTCTCTAAGACCCCTATTTCCCAGAATACCAACTTTTCACATGCGCTGCCTCAACCTCATTTCCTGAGTCGGCGCAAGGCAAAAGCACAAAGTGATCTCTCCACAAAGGGCGCCATAACATCTTTAAAACAATGCAAAACTGAATATCACTTGATAGAATTCTCCCTCCTCCAATATCTTCGATTACGCCACTGGGCACTACACCCATCCAATGCGTTGGCTGCAATGCGAACCCTTGCACCATTTGAAAAAATGGTCCACTCTTACAATGGTACAAAAAGCATCATCTCCAACACATATCAAGCATGGCAAGGCTGCAAATCCCCTGTGACACACACATATCAAATGTGCTGGGTAACCACACTTGGAAAACCCATGTCATCTAAACACTGTGAGGGACTATTGAGGGACATCCCCACAACATATGGAGGCATCCCCAATAGGGAAAATCCATATAAAGTTATGTACCAATGGTACTTAATGCAGGTAAGACTCCATAAAATGTTCCACTATGCACCAACTCTGTGTTGTCATTGTCGTTAGGCAGAGGTATATGTCCTGCATATCTGGTGGTCCTGCACTGCGATCCAAACATTCTGGAAGGAAATGTAAGAACACAATGGGTTACCACATCCTGGCAGATCCCGCCATACTACTCTTAGGACTACAGTCTACCCAGTTAGAGGGTATGACACGTTCTGACTGGAAGACACTTAGGTTCAGGACCAGAGCAGCAAAACAACTCCTTGACCTCTTTTGGTGGGAAAAACAGAACACCCCAGCAATAGTGCTGTGGTTCAAGGGGCTTTGGCATACCCTGGCGATGGAAAACATTTCCCACAAATTGACTCTCACAGAGAATAAGTTTGCAGTGATGTGGCAATCCAGCAACTATGGTGCCGATTCCGATCCGTTAAAAATATTCCCCGTACGAATCGTACTTGCTGGTCCGTAAAACGCTGCCTGACTCCGTGCGAATGTCGCGTACGCGGTGTATCGGATCGGAATTGCGGGTATATTTTAGCCGGTCGGTGTTTTTTACGATTCGTATGGAAATGGTGTTTCTGTACGAATCGTACTTGCATGTTTGTAAGGTATTTTTCCCGGATACGAGTCGGACGGAGAAAACGCTCCGTCCGACGATTCGGACCCGGTTTTTCCAGGATCGGAATCGGCCCCTATATGTCCAGTCTAGAATTTCTTTGCTTCTCCCCGACAGGCCTACACGCTCTTCAGATTTTTGACTATTAACAAGATGCTGTGCAGCAGACACTCTCCTTTCTACAAAATCAGCCACAAAATATGCTACGACCATGGCTATACACAGTCTCCACCGGTACAGGGCTCTCTCCTGAACCCTCCCTCCACCATCCAGGGACCCGCTCCTGCCCACTTTTTAGGTCTCGCCTAGTGACTCAGCGCATGCACTGCTCGCTTGGCGAGATCTATTGTCGTCGATTTTCTGCCGAAGTGGGACAGGAGATGTGCACGCGCCCAGAGGACAGGCGATGTGCACGTGTACGGCTCGCGTCTTTTGAGCACAACGCGCGTATACTGACAACTACGTCTGCGCGTTGTTCGTGTCATACGTAGGTGAAATGGGGCAGCAGCACCTTGTTTTCAGGGCTTGCCGGAGGCTGTGTCCTATGCTGCTGAGTCTGGGGTATGCTGTGTGTGAGTCGACAGCTGCTGCCCTCTATTACTAGGTCCCTTCACGGGTTCTGCAGGCCCGCGTCTTTCTTTACCGGGTGAGTGTGCTTTTTGGCCAGGTTCTGGAGCCGTCTGCATTCGCGGGTCTTCAGCCGCATTTCTTTTGTGTCGATTCCGGCAGGCGGTGGCTGTGCTGGTGTCAGTCCGTAGAGCCGTGACTCAGTGCTCCTTCCTGGTCCACAGCAACTGTCTTTTTGCGGCTTCGGTCCGTTGTCATTTTGTGTATCAGGCCCCCCCATCACTAGCTGCTGTTCACCCACTCTGGAGAAGCTCCGCCTCCTACTCTTTGTCCTGCACATGGTATACCGTTCTTCCCAGGCCCCATTTAAATTTATTCACTGAGCAGTTTATATGTTCTTCGTGTTGCCTATTTTGTGATAAGTTATTTTCTGCTTCATAAAACTATGTCCAAACCAGCTTTCCTTCCCAGACCCATATTTTTTACCAGACGCATTGCTAGAGAATGACAGATTGTACTCCTTTGGATACACCCTCACCCAAGACCAGGGCACAAGTCCTATAACAAGCATTTGCAGTGCAATAGGTCTCGCATTTACGCAAGTTTGAGCTATTGACATTGCAAATAACAATGCCTTTTATTTTTGTTTTCGTTTTTAAAACATAAATAAAAGGCATTGTCATTTACAATGCCAATAGCTTAAACTTGCATAACTGCGAGACCTATTGCATTGCAAATGCTCGTTTTCTTCAAAGGGACTGTGTTGGGAATGGTGTACTGGTGTTACTTACTTACTAGCCTTCGATTTGTTCTTGATGTTTAGCTTTATACCTTTTTTTTGAGGGGACATGTTACATCTCCACACTGTACATGAGTGGCACGGACCTGGACTTTTGTTTGGTCTCGTTCTCGTTATGAGTATATGCTTGTGCTTGTAACTCACCCAGTCCCTCTGTGCGCCTCCATGTGCACCTACATGTCTAAATAAAACTTCTTGTAACTTTGTTGTACCCAGTGTAAAATTCAATAAACAGAATTGAGTAAAAAAATATCTGTGATATCAAAGCAGAAGTAAAGAGGAGACACATGGTACACCTGTAGAACACACTAAAAGCTGCGCCGACAGAGTTTCCCCACTCCAGGAAGTAACCACAGCCCTCCTACACTAAAAAGCAACTTTTTCGATTGTAAGCAGCTACTGTGTCCGAGCCAAGAGCACTGTGGTTGACTTTGCGAACAGCCGATGTAGATAGGTGTTAATCACCCTTGTGGTTCCCCTCTTTGTTTATTCTGTTGCTCAAACAGAGGTTTATTGTTAACAGGAAAGGCAGACCTGTAAAACTGAGACATTGTGCTATAACGTATGGGTAACAATGAACTCTACACATCACAGTCTATGCTGTAAAGCAATTCAATTCAACAAATAATTACTGATTGTCATTGAAGGAAAATATTATTTCACTTAATTGTGTGTGGGGTGCTGTCCTAACCTGCTTCCATCCAATGCCAAAGACCCTCTACAAATCCACAAGCCTGTCACTTATCCTTTTGGTAACAATGTACTAAGTGTAACTTCAACAAATCTTCTTGAACCCATCGCCTCTACCACATAGGCGCAGTAGCATTTACATTTTAGAAGCCTGCTGCTGCCGAAGGCCAGGGTTTTGAACACCAATACCTCCAAGTTTTGATTCCTCCTCATACATCTTTATTTCTCCTCCTACGCTTGGTGTCTTTATCTAACTCTTGCAATTTCTTTCATCCCTGCTTTCTACTTTTGCCTCTATCTTCCTGTCT
Source organism: Triturus cristatus (assembly GCF_964204655.1). NCBI lineage: Eukaryota > Metazoa > Chordata > Amphibia > Caudata > Salamandridae > Triturus > Triturus cristatus. The sequence goes on along the minus strand of NC_140592.1, from coordinate 793,146,874 downwards.
TTCAGTTCTGGCTTCTTTTCCCTTTTCTACCTTTCCTTTTCTTACTTTATGCCAAAGTCTGATGAAATGTAAGTGTTGGCCCCAAATATGAGTGACAGGGCCCATTACCTGCAACCACCTGTTCAAATTAAGTGCTACTTTAAAGGAGGCCTGGTACATTGTTACTAGCTTTGACATTTCGAAAGCTATATCTTGTTTTACATTTCCATTCAACCATTTTGAATTACTTTCTTCGCAACAGTAGTTGGTTTCCAACCTCAAAGCACAAGGTGTTTACGGAAGGCAAGGGTTGTTGTTTGCTAACCTGTTGATTTAGAGATATGTATGTGTTGACCTTGAGGCCCCACTATGCTGTTATGTTGAGTCTTTCGATGCATTTGTTTAATCGCCCTCTTCTGCATGTATTTATCTATTTATAGATTGTGTCTTAGTTTGCACAACATTACCGAATTGCTTCTAGGGCTTGGAAGGTTGAGACTTGCAACATGTCTGGTTGGAGATTCAGGGCCGATTCACAAAGGCAAACTTACACTTTTACTTTTGTTTTGGAATTCATAAAACTGCATTTTAATAGTAAGTTTACGAGTATGGAGATTGTGCAGTCGGGGTGGAGAACTCTACACATAAAGATACAACATGCCTATCTTTTCATATGTGGAGTTCTCAGCCCAGACTGCCAAATGTGCACACTCGTAAACTTATGATTAACCCCTTCAGCGCGGCGCGGATTTCCGTGCCGCGCTGAAGATTCCGTGCGCGGGCGGGGCCATGACGGAGCGGTTCCGTCATGCGCACAGCGCAACCAACGCACGTGACGGAACCGCTCCGTCACAAGCGTCGAACGGGTTAAAATGCAGGTTTGTGAATTCCAAAACAAACGTAAGCACAAAAGTGTAAGTTTACCTTTGTGAATCGGGTCCTTAGAGTTGGTGAGCTATCCGTCGTTTCCTGAAAGTAATGAGTTGCTTGTGCGGGGTTTTACAAGTGTTCCATAAAGGAAGGTGTCATGCGCACGAGGGTCTTTGTTAGCACTCTTTCTGCACCACAGACTGAAGTGTCCAGCGCGCTGCACCTAAAGCGCCAGCGTGCCAAGTGTTTTTTACCACACTGCTGGCTTCATGGTAAGGCAGATGCACAGTAGCACAAAAGACTCACAGTGCACCCATGCTACAGATCCTCTCTATAGTATGCTTTATATTTCAATGCAGTCCACTTTTTCATTTGTCGAAGACCACACTCCAGATATTGTTTGTTTGGATTCGCTCCTCTTCCAGGTCTTTTCTCCATTTGCTGTACTGTGGTCAGACTATTTCTACATTGCTTTTACTTGGTGCTATGATGTATTGACTAAGAGGACTTCTGAGCTCTCTACCTCAAGGCAGACCTCAAATTGAGTCACGTGTCGACTGAATCATTGGCCTCTGTGTTGCAGCCTTGTCCCTTGCCGTTGACTTGTCCGCTGCAACTAGAAAATAAAATTACCAATTGAAAACTTCTCTTAACCAGATTGCTCCACGGAGTGGGGGTGTTGATGGCTGAGGAAGATGGTCCTCCTTTCGGGCTTTGTCCTGCCACGTGCCCCTATATTGTCTGAATGGCGGCCGTAGGCACAGTGACCCAGTGTTATGCAGCCCTGTACCCCTGGATTGTTTAGGTTCTGGATGCGGGGAAGGGGTTGATTGGCCTGTGTGTGTGCTAAGCCCTGTACCCCTATATTGCCCTTCGTGGTGTAGGATGGTATGAAGGGCAGAGCGCTATGGAGGTGCTCACTATCGCCTCCTACATCACCTGATTAAGTGCTGGATAGTGGGTCTTGGTTGGGTACCATGGGCCTGTTCCCACTGTACTCCTTCTATCACTTTGGCAACACCAAAACCCTCCAAACGTTAGGGTGCGTGTATATTTCCCACTGCATATTATTTTGTTTTCTGCAATTTATTAAAAGCCTGCCTTTTTGCCATGCGCCTGTCATATTCAGAGAGGTGAGCTGTTGCAGATCTCTTAGTTACAAGACATCATAAGGGTTACAGATAAATAAAACTCTGTCTAGAATCACTGTCGTGTTCCCCACCCATATATAAAAATCCCCTCAAATGCTCTAGGGTCCGTTGTACGTGCTACCCTATCTGTCATTTCGGGGTTGCCCGGGGTCGCAGCTGTGACCCCCGGCTTGCTCTTTGCTACCCCTAGCACTGCCTTTGTGACCTCTAGCCTTGGAGGAGGCAAAAATAGTGCCAGGAACACACAGGCAGCGGGGGCTCCATTCTTTATTTTCTGTCAATTTTGTTATGCTAATAGTTAAGAAATAAAATATATTATTCACTAATAGTGTTATAAAAATGTAGCACAATACGCTGGAATATGCCCTTTCATGGCAGCTGCGGGAAGTAAAAAATGCTTTTAAATGTATGTGGTGTGCGTGCTTGCGGGTGAGGGTGTGATTATGTGTGAGAGAATGTTTATGTGTGAATTTGTATGTATGGGTAAGTATATGTGCGAGTAAAAGTGGAGGTCAAAGGGCATGTGATGTCACTTCCGGTACCCCTGGCATTTTGGTGAATTGACGTCTATATACGCCACTTGTAATTGTAATCTGCTAGTGTGGATTGCCAACTAAATTATGCCACCTGTGGGTTAGTCTTCTGGTAGCCTTCTTCAATTATGATCAGTGCTTAATTTAAGCCACTGGATGCAGGTGGAACCAGCATCACTCATTATTTGGGACCAGCACTTATTTTTCCTCAACAAACTTTTATCCAAAGCAAGAGTGAGAAAGACAAAAAAGGGAGAAAGGGGAAGAAAAAAACAGAAAAACTGTTACAAAGGGTGAAAGCCGGGATGGAAAAGAACCTGCAAAAGTGAGATAAAGAGGCAGGGAGTATCTGGTAGTGCAATAAAGAGGAATAAGGTGGAATCAAGACCCCGCAAGTTGGTATTCGGCACCCAAACTTTTGATTTCAATGACAGCGGGCTTCTGACCAAAACATTGAGCCCCACATTTAATCTTTTACAAATTGCAACCTTGGTTATGATCACATTGTCTTTACATGTCGGCATGTCCACTAAGGCTGCCTCTGCCTTTCATTTAAATTAGATGGGCGTCAGTTACCAATCGCTCTGTTTTTTAATTATATATGGACTTGAAGATGCTCCATAGAGAAGCACAGAAACAGCCCTAGCTATCATCACGAAGGATATATTACTTATGCTAGGTTAGCGAGCCTCACTGAGCAGGACTGATTCTTCTAGATCTCACCGCCGCGTTTTATTCTGTGAACCAAGCCTGTATGATCTTGAGACTCACAGAGATCAGAGACTCTTTTTCTGCGTAATTGCTTCCAGTATCTGACTCTCTCTTCCTTTCATTCCAAAAGTGTCCCCATTCAACGTGTGCTTGATATGGGATCACCGCTGTCCCCAATGCTGATGTGTTTTCCCTCTTTCCATTCTGATGAGAGATTTCGGTGGCCGGGCATTGTTTTATGCAGGTGAGACACAGACTGTGATCCACTTGGACAAAATGCTCCTAATTCAGTAACCAACATGAGAGACTTTTTACTGGCCATCCAGCAATGGGTGGGCCACAACTTTCTCAAAATGAATGTCGGTAAGACAGAACTGCTTCTGCGGGGCAGCCAAAAAGATTCCCTAGAGCAGCAATCTGAGACTGACCAGTATGGGTGATCTTCTCATCCCTGCTCCTAAAGTCAAATTTCAAGGAATGAGAATGTACTGGCACTTGTCAGTCACTTTGGCCACTGAGAGGTGCGCTTCATAAATGAATAATAAACCTGGATCAATTGTCTTGTGAAATCACTTTCTCTGTTATCATTGGTGTCAGGCAGCAGGAGACATCACTACTTCCCACTGGCTACTCATTATGGTGATAAGCACCCTGATTTAATATCGTCTGGATTATATCAATGCAATTTACTTAGCAACTGCTGTAAAGCAATTGCATTGCCTACAACTCGTCCAAACGTTTGCTGTGAGAATGATCAGTGGCCTCTCTCTGAGATCACATCTCACCTTTCATTAGAGTCTAACATGAAACAGGACCCTTTAAGACATAGCTATTGTTCATAGGGTCACTTGTGCTGAATATGCTGTCTTTGAGGAAAACAAGTCCCACTCATTCCTTACAATTCTTTTATCAATGTCTTTTGCTTATTCATAAAATCAGGACTGCGCAAAAGAATGAAACGTGCTTCCATTGGTCTTGCACTCTGAATTGGTACAGTTCAGGAAAAAGTTAAAAACAGTATTTTTAAATTTTTGTTTTTGCTTATATTGTAGCTTATATTATCTCTGGTTCCAGTTAGGTGTTTTTAATTATTCTTTCTCTAGAGCACCAAAAAGCCTTGCAGACGTGCAATATAGAAGTAGATGTAATAAAACATAACGTTTGCTACCCCTAAGACTAGGACCTAACACTGCCTTTGGCTATGTTTGACATAATATACCCCTTTTAGGTCGAGCCTACCAGACAGCATAGCTGTCTGGTTGTGAAAGACATATTCATCGCTTACCAAGAATATACAGGGCCTTACAGCCCACCCATTGCTTAACATGGAAATTGTGCCTGTAAATTGTATTAATATAGTGCTTACTACTTCTGACGAGGTGTTGGTTAACTTTACTGTCACTCTCAAATACTTGCTTCTTGTTCAATGGCTTCCTTTGTCCTTCTGTGTCTGTTCCTGCCCTGAAGCATTACACATTTACGCGTCCTTCCACTGCTCACTTTTAGGAAACTCAGTTTTTCTTTTATCTGAAGCATTTCAGGAGAATGCATATGTTTTTAACAGTCTCCCTAGCTTGCTTCTCTTCCCCGCTCTATGTTCTCGGTTGCTCTCTCTCATTTGTATGCCTCTCCCTCTCCCCATTGATGATAAGCTCCCTCTCTTGTGCTTCTCCCCCATGTTGCTTTCTAGCCTGTGCGCTTCTCTCCCAGCTCCATATTGCTCTCTTGCCTATTTGCTTTTCGCCCCGTGCTACAAGTTGCTCTATCTCACCAATTTCCTTTTTCTCCGAGCCCCATCCATGCCCCACGTGTTCTCCACACCCGCACTCTCTGTGTTGCTTTCCCCACCCACGTCCCAAGGTTGCTTCCATCTCCCCCACGTGTTGCTTCCCCTGCCAGCTTATAAAATAAAATATTTTGGGGCATTTATTCGATTTATTTACTGATACAATACAGATAGGTGAATAAAAAGAAAAACAAGCATTTGCAATGCAATAGGTCTCGCATTTACGAGACTTACAGCTATTGGCTTTGGTAACAGAAAACCGTGCGCCGTGCTGAAATATAAAGCGTGGTGCCTGTGCACATAAAATGTATGCGCATGAGACTTGCACAAGATCCTGCGGAACTCCTGGGGAAGTTTAGTGCTACTGTTGTGAGGAAGTGACAGATGACCTCTCTTGGGTGCCCCTACGGCAAATGTGCCAGGAAGGCAGTGACAATCTTGGGGTATACCAAACGTAAGAGTTCAGTAAGGGATTGGAAGCTTATAACCATGTACCCTTTCATTGCACTGGCTGAACGAATTAACCTAACATGTTTGATCAATGGTGAGGCAATATTACTGACAGCTCAATAGAGAGCTCTTGAAATGAGTTTTCAGGAGAAGCTATAACCCACTGATGGCCATCTGTGCCGAATCTGAATGGTGGCTGCCTGTAGTGGCTATTAATAATCGGTTTCTAATGTTCGATATTATGGCTTGCATTGATAAATGCCGGTGGTGGCTGTATTTGGTGTAAGCTCTGTAACATATGGTATCACTGGCAGCTCTTGGTGTTCTTTTCCTGCAATGTTGGCTCAACGTGGAGAGGTAACAGTGGTGACTGTCAGTGCCATGAGGTCTCAGTGGTGGCTTAATGGCATTTCCAAACCATACCAGCTCAAACGGGTGAGATCCCTGGGACGTTTTTAAGCGGCCTCAGTTGTCACTAGCCTGGCGTTTCAGTTTGATAGACTGCCAAGGCTGTATCAGCAATGTATACTGTACCTTTCCACCAAGCTCTCTCTCCAGTGCAGATGCATACTGCTTTCACGCAGGCACTTAAATATCAGTTTCTGCGAGCAACTTTGGGGACTAACGGGTGACATTTGCCATAGGTAACGGAAGGACTGTGGTTCCGGTACCACGTCGAACACATAAAGCACAGGTAACAAACAGTAATACAAATATAAATTAAAACTATAACCCCATAACATTTTTGCTTGCGCACCTGCGGCGTACAAATTAATATATATTTTGTAAAATGTGGACTCCACAAACAGAATATTAGAAATCCACAAATTCGGCCCGGTCTCCACACTTCCTGCTTGACCCAAATACGTTTGTGTTATTCCGTCAGCTAACAATCAAGGCGTAGAAAGAGAGTACTGCCTCTAACATGGCCGCCCGTCTTAGTAACAACCGGGTGATTTCCTTAAGCCAGGGAAATTGTGCAGCGGTGGTGTGAGCGGCGGCCGCTGCCACAGTTGTGCAACTGAAAGCATGCATGGCGTGCTAAAAATACAAGCATTTGCAATGCAATAGGTCTCACATTTACGCAAGACCTATTTCTTTGCAAATGGTAGGCATCACGACAATGGGAGGGAGGGTGGGGGGGTTGAGAAAGCACGGACAATGGGAGGGCAGGCGGGGGGAGAAAGCATGGACAACGGGAGGGCGGTCGCTGGGGAGAAGGCACGGACAACGGGAGGGCGGGGGGTGATAAGGCTCGGACAACGGGAGGAAGGGCGGGGGGAGAAGGCACAGACAATAAGAGGGAGGGTGGTGTAAAGAAGGCACCAAAGCATGTCATGCCTGCAGTAGGAGAACCTCATCAAAGGAAATAGTGTTCACAGTCCAATAAATATGTACCGTCTATCAACGAATCAGAAGCCAGAATTTAGGACAGACAATGACACAAGCCAATAGCAAATATGGGCGGAGAGTTGCCGGAGCTTCTATTCACCTACTCCTCTACAATAAGCCTAGCAGATCAGCGCATGCGCCCTGGCTCAAGGCTCGACCCAAAAAGCACCTGCATCATTTTGTAGGTGCGCATGCCTACAAAATGATGCATGGCGCTGCAGGGTAGGCTTTTTTGTTTATTCACCTTTAGCCATGCTGAACAGCATTGGCGATGCTGTATAGCAGAGCTAAAAACTGTTGGCAAAACCAATCGGTCCCAAGAATGATACCTATTAGTTTGCCAATGCATGTGGTAAGTGTTGTTGTTTGCATGTATTCATTGGCTTGTCCTGGGGCACACCTGTTTGTTGTTTCCCTAAAATAGCATGTTGATAGTTTACCTGCCACCTTTTAATTTTCTGTAACTGTATTCATATGCCCCTAAATTTGCACAATATGCACACAGGGTCTGATTCACAAAGGTAAACTTACACTTCTGTGTAAATTTACATTTTTCCCCTATTCAGTAAGGTATTTTACAAGTAGTATCTTTAGGATTGCGGAGTCTACACACTCGGGTGGAGACTCCCCACATAAGAAGATAGGTCTTTTATGCACACAGTCCTCCCACAAGTGCGCATACTCCACAGTCCTCAATATACTACTCATAAAATACCTTTGTGTATAGGGAAAAACATAAACTTACACAGAAGTATAAGTTTACCTTTGTGAATGGGGCCCACAGTGTTTACTCAAAGGTATTAACATGCAAACTCCACTCCGTGTATTATTTTATAAGTCCACGTATGAATAGGCATTTATCTCTATTTGGCTTCTACAATTCAACCTTGCAATATATCTTCAAATGCGCAATAAAACGTCTTTTTTGGGAAGATTTGTTCTTGAACAATGGCATACATGCTAACATTTGGGAGCAGGAAAAAGCGAGATTTTGAAAAATAAAAATTAGGCCAATTTATCAAAATGCCAAGGATAGGGAAAGTGATATCACATGACCTTTGAACTATGGGTGACATCACAAAAAGAAACATCACATGATCGTTGATCCAATGACATTAAATAAAGTGACATCACATGATCTTTAACTGCCAGTGTACGGTGTCACTGTATCATTGACAGTTGCATTTTAATACAATTCGGGCTTACTGTAAAAGTGATACAGTCCAGCACCCCATTACTACCATAATATACTTGTTTTCAAGTTACCCCTATTTTAGAGGTATGGTTCTTATTTTTCTCCACACTTTACCATCATTTTCTGTCAAACATGTCAACATGTTGTGAACCAGTGAAACCAATCCAAGAAATTTCAACATAAGTTCGAATTGGACCAAAATATAAACATCTAAAGAATTCTTACTTCAACAGACAGCTGGCGGCCCATGCATAGCCCCCACTTACTGAAATGCACAGTTCAATACCCTAGTACCTGGCATAGTGGGCAGATTTTAAAAAACAGAAACACAAAGCCCGAAGGCCAAATGATGGTCCATGGCATGCAATATGTTGTATTCTCAAGATATTGCATAAGACAATTATTTTATAAGGCGCAAAAACAGGGAGCTTCAATATGCCACTATGCAATATACCTACACCGGGCGTGTTGCACAATTCAGAAATGCTAAATGGAACTGCAGGAGCCCAATATATTAACTTGTGAGTGACCCTTATTTACTTTGTTGTTGTCACCTTCCCCAAAAATATTTTTCCAGCCCAATGCGTTTAATCAATGCAATATCCCAATCACATGATGATGTGCTTGCGACGATGCACGGTACACATTTTTGCACTCAGTAGCATGCACCAAAATGTCAGTTTTTATATTGTAAACATGGCATTTTGTGCCGGACAAGGACTAGCAGCAAACAGGCACCAAGAGGAATGGTAGGAGATTCCTAGTAAAACTGATTTTGTCACTCTGCTACATTGGGATAGAGGGATTTTGTGGAAAGCATTCTGGAAGGACAGAGGGGACGAAAGGACATCATACAAAGTGAACTGAATATAAATGCCCAGTGGCGACACTGTGTAATATATAAACAAGCATTGGCATAGCCAATAGGTCTCGCCTTTGGGACCTTATAATTTTTAGCCATGCAACAGTTGCATAACTAAACACTTATAAGGTCCCAAAAGCGAGACCTATTGGCTATGCCAATGCTTGTTTTAACTGCTACAATTTATTGAAGCCTCACGGAGAATATCAAAGCGGCTGTGTGGCCGCAAAAGTGATCGCGATCAAACATCAAAGCGGCCGCGCGGCCGGGAAAGTGAAAGTAATCCCGGTAAAGCGTGACGCGCGCACATGCACTGTAGCTCTAGGCTGGCCTGGTAGCACTTTTTGGAGCCCTCACAAAATGTCTCGCCAGACCAGGCTCCTGTCTGTTCCTCCCTCATTTTCCAGCCTGTTCAGGATAAATGAGCTCTGTACTTTTTTCCCTGCAACTTGTGCAAGCTTTGTGGAGGAAGCTCTATCTAGAAGGGGGGGGGGCTAGTGGCCCTGGAAGTAGGTGTGCGGAGGGAGTCAGCAGTGCCAGTGGTGGCACACAGCCCCTGCAGTGCAAGCGAGCCCTCAGCCATCCAGGGGCGTTGCAACCCTTCAGGGGACCCCCATTCAGCCCAAGGCCAATGCATATCTATCAGATATGGGAGACTCAGGGGGCCTTCTTCACATTTTTGCAGCGGGTCCTATCATTTTGCGTTACACCACAGCGCAGTAAAATGTTCATGTGGAAAATAGGCAATAAAAAGGCCTAGGATTTATTTATGTCCTAGAAACATTTGCTGTCTGTTCAGTGACAGAACTGCTGTTATGTTGTGTTTTTAAATTGGAGATTTCTTTTTACTTTCCAGGGGCGGCTCCTCAATTGGAGCAGAGGAGCGTCGCCTCAATTAAATGCCCCTGAGATGAAAAATAAAATGGAAATTCATTACCATTTTTTTTTCTCAATAACCATATCCCTAGCCAAGCATCAGGACTGGACGGGGCATGCTGAGTGTCAACAGCAGCAGGGAGGAGAGTGAGCTGCCTTTGAACTTGTTTAAAGTGACATGTCCACTGGATTGAGAGTAAGTGCAGGACTCCAGTGCGTTGTGGAGCTCCGAGACAGGCCGTTCCCTCCAATCAGGCGCTGCTCTCATCCTCTCGCACTAGGATTGGTCAAGGGAGTTTTCTGGGGCCTGCTTTGCAGGCAGGGCGAGGTCTGGAGCGAGGAGGTCCTGTCATTCGGTAAGTACTTATTTTGTTTAATTTTTTATTTTATGTGCGTGCCCGACTCCCCGTAGATGCCAGTCGCCACTGTTACTTTCCCTTTACTAACTGCAACTTTGGAGCTGAATATAGTGACGGTAATGCTCAAAAGCAGTATCATGTGAATATATAGTATGTTAACACACCTGTCGACTGAAACATTTGGTTGCTTTAAAAAATAAACTTTATGTGAATTTCAAATAAAGCAGTAGCATGGGAAGCACGAACAAGGCATATTTCTTTTAATCAAGGAGTGGGATGAGGATGAATATTTTAGTAGGGTCAAACAAATTAAAACAAATTAGGTTTCAGTTGTCTGAGGTACAAGAATATAAAATCGATATCTCGTTTTATCTCTTTTTCAAATATGTCCTATCTGTATTTAAAATTGATAAAATTGAACACTCAAAATTATTGTCCTTTCTAACATAACAGACAAGACCAATGTATAGTTTGCATATCATGCTGATTATTATCATGTTTACTAATTTCTATTTGTTTAGGGGCTGTGAAAGTGGTAAATATTTAGTGAAATCTTATTTCGATATATATATATATATATATATATATATATATACCTAATTGAAATTAGTCGTAACACTGCTCCAGGTATTATATTTTACAACATAATTGGCACACAAATCATGCTCCATTACCACCAGGAGAACATTTTTGGTAATTGCACAAGTAAAATGGTGTGAGTGTCATGCCACATTTTAATGCTACCATTTTGCTAATTTTCCAGTCAGTAGTCTAAATTCAGCAGCACCTTATGTGTTTCCACAGTATTTACTGCGCCAGCTCGTATTTGGAGCCACAATTATGTGCTCTGAATGAGTAGCATTGTGCTTTTTTTTTGCTTCTGAGGTGTTGGACATTCCAAATATATTCAGTGTATTCGAAGTTATGCTCTTTTTTGCATTCATGTTATTTGTATTTCCGCAGTGTTTCAGATATTGTATGGTACATGACATGCAGCACACACATTAATGCTAGTGCAATTTCAATGTGTGAATATTCCTTGTGTGCAAGACCACATACTAATGTGAAAGAAGTGTACATTGTGTCAAAATGTCATTATACTGCAGCTGGTTGAGCGCACTTTAAGTGCATCATTTGCAATTATCATGCTAAAAGATGCACTTTTCATTTTTGAACATATGCTATGTCCAGGACAATAATTTTCCATAGGTGCAATATAATTACTTTTCTTTGCCACAGACACATTGGCCACACTTGCGTTTGGAACGTTGAATTTAGAGACTTGTCTGATTTAGTTGAGGAATCAGTCCATATGTCCCACAAGCAAACAATACGTGTGTGTATTAACATGAATGTTTTTGTAGTTATAAGAGAGGCTATGTGGCATTAATAATTAATATTGTGTAAGTTAATAAAATTTCACATTGGGGAAAGAAGCACCACCTGTGACAGAGTACACAATCATTGGTCATCAATACACCTTCTGACACCATAAATACAAGAAGATCCAACATTATACTTGTCCTGAATTTGTGCAGCTGCACTAAAACTAAATTGCCAATATATGTGCCCTTTTAATGAAAGGCATGTGCTACAATATAGCACAAAATCGCACATTGGAAATTCACTTTAGCACATTAGAAGCTTACTAGTGTTAATCTGCGTTAAATGTGCTTGAAAAATGATGAGTTTGCACATTTGCAGTCTGATACATTAGTCATTGTGCAAGGCGCAAAGCAAACTGTGATGAAAGGAATTAAAATAAGCAGGTTTGTATAACATTTGATAGCACAAAAATCAGGGTTGGAGTGACCAAAGGGCAATCAGGCAGTCCCAGATGGGTTGATCTGAAAAGTCAATGTGTGGGCCAGTTTTTAGGTCGAGCCTAGCTCAGTGCACATGCGCTGGTCTAGGAGATGACCTTTTGGAATCGGTCTGCACTTTTCTAACACTCGTGCGTGTGGCTGCATCCACCTTGCGGGAGCGAGCAGCGGCGCGCAAGGGCCATCTGTTTTTAATTAGCGTGGCCGTGCATGTTTACATGTGCCTGTCTCGCGGTCGCTTTCACTTTCGTGCCGTTATAATCGCTTATTTTGTTTCAACAAGAGCATTTACGTGGGTTCTTCCTGCTCGCCCTGGGGGCTGTAGCGAGACACTCTGCTCAGAATGTGTCTCTGTGACGGGTGATCTCACAAGCTGCGTGAGACTACAAACCATTAAACACATCATTAAGTAAATGTAAGGATGCATATTTCAAAATGCTTTAAAACTAAGACTGGCATCCCTGCTCCACCCACGGCAAAAACCCGTGTAAAACACACCCAGGCACAATGGACTTACAAAGAGGCAACATTAAAGGCGTGCGCTGTCCCTCAAATCAGACAGAAGGACTGAGGTCTGGCTGCTGCCTGCTCAGGCACGCCGCGCTGCTCACTGACCGATGCGTCACCTCTTCTCCCGCAGACATGGAGTTCAAGACAGCTGCAGCGGAAACAAGTGAGCGCACTGCGTTTTACTAATTTCTGACATTTTCTCGTCAGCCCTATGCGGAGGTGACAGGAAAACTGTACGGTCGCTCATTTCGTAATCAAAAGTCGTAACTAACCCCTGATATCTATGCCCTTAACAGTTTATTCTTTGCTGAAAACCAGTGACGTTGAATCTAAAAGTACAAAGGTATGCTGTTCCTAGAGAGGCTGTCAAAGATTGTGGAAAGGTATAAGTCAGGAGGAGATTCCTCCTTCAGGAAAGAGACCCTCACACATCCGGCAAACTAGCTGTCATATATCGTCAGCAGGTGGCCCAGATGTCAGGTATCATCATCAGGTCTGCTCCGAATCGGGGCGGCGCTGCAATCCCCGATCGGCGACCTTAGAGTTGCCTTTTAGTGGAGATCTTTATTCCATTCATTGCCGGTCGGTGAGTGTAAGTGGGGGCCCTATTGTGATGTGCGTGGGAGACTAAGTGTGTTAAAAATAAGTAGTGGAGATCCTAAATAACAAATTTTAATAAGAGAGGTCCCACTCTTAATTAAAAACAATAACATGCGTAATCTTCCAGTGAGGGTGTCTGAATTACGCTCTAGTGAATAGTGGTCAACATGTTTCTTGCATCGGTCAAGTTGGCCGCAATTCTTCAGGACCAGAAAGTTCACACACTTATTGGTAGTGGTAGCAACTAATACTTACCACTGATACAGCACCCTAATAAGTGGTTACTTTGAAATATAAAATTGTTACGCCTGTAAAAAAGAGAATAAGGGGACAAAAGTACAAGTCAAGCAAGCATATTTGCTATAAACAATCTTGAGTTAAAATCGCCTCATGAACTGCACCCACGAGGTGTCATGCAGTATTGGTGATGTGCAAGTACATAACATGCTATATAGTGGCAGCCAAAATTCTCAATGACTTAAGTAATGCAATAGTCATGTGTGATAATTGTTACTGCAGAAATGGTGTGTTGAAGATGTCGAAATTTGATAAATTCGAAAAAACATGGGATGAACCTTAGTCAAAACTAAAAGGTAAATACCACTCACCCTGGTATCCCGGGCCTCTGATGGCAGCGAGAAGGCGCTGAGAAAACACTGAATAGTGCAGTGTTCTGTTGACATAAAACACCCCCCAGGATAAGGAGTGTAGTAATTAAATCAGGTATGTATAACTTAAACTTTCTCATTGTTTATAACAGTGCTCTCAGGTTTTTTCAAAATAGCAATGTTATTTAATATCCCCCGCGGGGGACATGTATCTCAGAACGATATCAACAAGATCGTGAGATCACAATAAGGACAGTAGTGCTGTCTATCTTTAGATTGTCATAATGGAAGGGTATTAGTCTTCCCTCTGTACTAGTAAGTAAAGAACTCAGCGGCGTCACAAGCTCTCCCCAGGACCGTAGTTGGTACTTACGGCAGTCCGCGATTCCGAATGCCTTGGTTCCTAACCTCCGTCCGCGCCAGCTCGGTGGACAACACTGATCACTGGCACGGAGCATACATAGGCACTCGGAGCCAATCAAAAGTCTGGGCTCATCGATACACTTCCAGGATGAAGCGTGTGCGGGATGTATACCCGTTATGATTGGTTCTCGTGTCCGGTCAGGTGGTTGTCGACAACCAATCGACGCTCAGGGGCAGGGTTGTCAACCAATGAGAGATAAATTACTAGACCCTAACTCGTGGCAACAGTCGCTAAGCAACAAGGTGCTGTGGCTGATATATCGATAATCATAACGCCAAGCTGATCGTAGCTGGGCATGAGAACATGGCGTTGTAGCTGGTTGGCTCGAAAACTCGAAGACATTGATTTATACGAGTCGAGGGATTTAAAAAGAGCCCCCGGTGTTGTCCTTGTGACAACACTCATCCGGTAACGCGTTTGCATTCTCAAGTCGTTTTACAATACTCGTGAATTGTGTGTGTCATAGGGAAGTTGGTGACGTAAACACAAAATATAATCCAGCAATTCTCATGCAAGTCATGGGTTATATTAGTAACAGTGTATTATGGGTAAACTAGATACCTGTCATACACCATTTCAGCAGGATAGGGGCGGGCCCTCTACAAAGGCTAACAATGCTGATAGGGTAACGGGTACTAAAGGTATCGAAGAGATGAAGACACAAGCCAACATATACCTGTGTACATGCTCATTAATGCCTACCCTATATCGGGCCAGCATAGTCTGAATAAATAATCTGTGACGTGAGGCACGTCCAGGGTGATCATTCCCAGTCTATAGTTCTGTATGTGCCAGTAAGTAGTTCATCGTCAGGATCAAGTATTCAGCAGACTGGACCACGGGATATCTTCATTCAATCCTACCTGGTGGGACGATAATCTCATAACCCACCTTTGTTCAACAGAGAACAATTTAGCTTTGCTAATGTTCTTAAAGGATTGGAGGACCGTCCACCGTAGAGAATCAGGGGAATGTTGTCAAAGAAATGTGTTGTCATTTTGGTGTTGACTTTGTTGCACCTAAAATTACTCCGATGTTCAATGGTTCTGGTTTTTACCGGTCTTGTAGTCATCCCTATACAGGGGAGATTGCAAGGGCATGAAATTAGGTAAATACAATTTTGGGTATTGCAATTTGTGTGGGTTCTGTATTGCCATGTGAACCCATTTGGAAATTCAATGTTTTTCATAACTTTGGTAAGAGGGCATACAACACACGTGCCACAAGGATAATGGCCCGTTACGGGAGGTAGGTTCCATAGAGTGGCCTGTTTGGTGTTGTTATGTGGTTTGGGTCTCGTGTGTAGAAGCCTGTCCTTCAGATTGGTAGTACGTTTAAAAGCAAACCGCGGGGTAGTCAATGAAAGTATCCCGGTGTTAAGGATATTCCAATGTTTCTTGATGATGTTTCTCAGTTTTGTCGAATTAGGCGTGTAAGTGGATACACAGGTAAGGCAATCATCACTGGTGCGTTCCCTTGGTTCCAGTAGCCCTTCCCTGTTGTTATTGCGGGCACGTTTAAATGATTTCTTTACATCATGACTTTGATATCCCCGTTGAAGGAGATTATTGGTCAGAATCGAAGATTCCTTTATGAAGTCGGGTAAAGAACTACAGTTCCTCCTAATACGGAGGAACTGTCCAAAAGGGAGATTTTGCTTAAGAGCTACAGGGTGGTAGCTATCAAAATGTAGCAAACTATTTCTATCGGTGGACTTACGATGGAGTGTGGTGCTCATCGTCTGGTCTTTAAGTAGGATCAAGAGGTCCAAAAAAGGGATTTGTTTGTCAGATATAGTATGTCAGATATAGTATGGGTAAACCGCAGATAAGGGTTTAAGGTGTTGACCCATTCACAAATCTCGTCACAACGGACTCGGTAACCTTTCCACAGAATCAGAATATCATCAATGAATCTCTTCCACAGTAAGATGTTAGACCTGTAGGGATTCGATTCGTGGTGAATGGCTCTCTCTTCAAATGCTGCCATATAGATACAGGCCACACTCGGGGCGAAGCAGGGTTTGACATGAATACAGAAAGGTTGTCTGTGCAGGTTTTACAGCGGTAGAGGAAGGTGTCTTTTATTTACAGCACACTCGCCCATTCAGAATACAACAGGTATGTTTTCAGGCTGTTTTCACTGCCGTTCAGCTGCCCAGTGACGGGCCTGCTCCCTCTGTGGCTCTGTTTACTCGGAGAACAATCTTCGGTGTTGTTGTGTGCGTTTCCTTTTGTAAAGTCCCAGAGGCTCACGTAATCAAACCAAAGCCCAGAACACCCAGTGCGACGAGGAAGATCCGTCGTTGTTCCCCATGTAGCAAGTCAATGAATACGCTGCTGTTTGTGAAAAAAGAAACACACGTACATCAACTAGAGACAGCATTTGTGCTGCGCTTCAATCCAGCAAGTCATGTTGCCTTTGCGATTAATTCTGCAGCATTATTGAGTGTATTTTTAGAAAGTCCGGATTAGAATTGCTGCTGTTTCGGGTTTTAGTCCTTCTAATCCAGTGGTGGCTGTGTTTTTAGCTCACATTTCCCCACACACTATCTATTCCCCCTCTTTCATTTTAACCAATTCTCCCAGTTCCTTACTTCAGCGACCTCAACTTCCATCTTGATATCAACAACACGCACACACACAAATTCTTTTACTCTTTTTGGTTTCAAAACAAGCTGACATAATTGCCAGCAGCCACACTGATCTACAACATACTTTAATCACGTTGGCTAAGCCAATAACTCTAGCTAAACACTTATAAGGACCCAAAGGCGAGGCCTATTGGCTATGCCAATGCTTGTTTTGTCTGTTTGTGGGCATGTTTTATGGTCTGCTGAATCGATTTTTACTGTTGATTTCCCTGGCATTAAAACAAACATTACTGCAAGCTCAAATCCATGCAGTCTTCCATACCTTGCAAAACCCTTACACAGCGTGTCTTTATATGCTCAAAACTTTCCCAGTTTGAAAATATGGGCCACTTTTTTAGCTATATAATTCACTAATGGGGGTAACTTTCATTTTGGTGCCAGGGCTTATTTTCTGTCTCAGCCCGACACTGTACAGAATATGTGAACACTCGCATTCTCCAGTGAGTGCTGGGTGCGTCACAGACCAATTCCCAGAAGAGGTTTATCACAGTGAAAAGGAAGTATTACTCAGTGACTGCAGGACAGCCAGGAGCACTAGATTTGCATGCTATATCAGGGGGATATATTTAATTGAAAAACACAAACAATTACTATGAAGCTTATCTACTACTCCAGATTTTGACTCTTGTTTTAAAACACACGGTATTACATGTTTGGGTGTAAATGGGGGTTTGTGACTTATTCAGTATTAGAATATAGGCACAAATACAGATCAGTAGCATGGAAGGGAGGGAACATGCTGGGTTCAGACTCTGACCTGTAGAATTTAGAATGTGGAGGTAATACCGCACTTAGGAAAATTGAACCTATGGGTATTGGCATTTACCTTGATGCTATTAACTTCTGGGATTACTGTGGTTTATATATGGAGGGTTCTAGTTAGTTGATCAGTGACAACATTAATGGAAGACATTTTTGAAAAATCTTTTAGTTGTAGTTGACTGTAACAAGTGGATCATTTGACATTACTTGTAATCATGTGACCACCTAACTTGAAATTAGGTGTGCAAATACCTTGTTTTCTGAGGGAAAATCCACATTTTGTCTTCATAAAATTTGAATTTACACTTTTAAAGTGATCAACTCTCATATAAAATGACATGAGTGTGGTGTACCTTTGTGTGTGTGTAAATTTCAACTCAACAGGGCAGGGATTGGGTGTTCCTGCACTGACTTGGCAAGTACACTAATAAGCTTGCAGGTTTGTAGATATTCACAAACACTTGCATATCACATTCCCCTTGGATAGAGTTGGAGATTTACTCCTGCCCATGGCAGAAGTAAATCCTTAACCAAGGTGGGAGTGTGGAAGTTTTCACCTCAAAAAGTTGCAATATTGAAAAGTACTTGCTCCTGCACATATGTTCATAGTTAACATTTACACTTGCAAAAAAAGCTTATGGAAAACTGCAAGTGTCACAGCTTTCCAATTGCGCCTTGGAAGTCCCCTCTAAATTCCAAAACAGACAGGAATTTATAGCAAACGTAGGTGCTAACCTACAGACAGTGGCGTGACTAAATTTGAGGGGGGCCTCATGCAAAGCACATGGAGTGGGCCCCCATGCTGCGGATCCAGTCAGGAGCTCTCAGACGAGGGACCCGCCGCCCATGCACAGTGCCAGAAGGGACCCCCTGGAGCTCAGATTCAGTGCATCATTATTACAAAAATCAACAGTGAACAAATACTGTTCCACCCACCACACTGAGAGACGGAAAAGGAAGAAAGGAAGAAAACACAGAAAAAGCCACCCCCCACCCTCCCATGGCAATGTCGCGCTGTGCCAAACAGGGTATCAGTCCTAAAGGCTAGTCAGCCTACGTAGAGGGCTCCGGTGCCGTTAGGCGTAGAAGGCGTAGGTATCTCAGACAGGACAGCTCCCGGAATTATTGTGCAAGATGAGTGAGGAATGGCTGTCATAGATCGCTGAAAGAGGAACCTTTCCCAGCTAGGGTAAGGGAGATCTTTTCCATGCCCAAAACGTGCCATAATCGTTGATATCACCCTGTGTGTGCAGGGATGCGGGGGGTTCTCCAATTAACTAATATGTTCTGTACGGCAGTGCTCTGTGCTATGGCTATCTGTTTCCCTCACCTGGATTTCAAGGGGTAGGTATGTGGATTTGGCACCCCCAGCAGGACATATGCAGGAAGCCTAAGGATTTCAGTGTCAAGGTGTTTGTCCACGTCATCTAAATTGCGTGTCCAGTAAGTCCGGAGGTATTCACAGTCCCACAGCAAGTGAACCAGTGTGTCCCTCTTCCCACACCCCTGCCAGCAGTCGGGGCTCTGTTTCGCGTCAGCTTGGTGGAGTCTTTCTGGGGTGTAGTACTAGTGATAGACTAACTTGGTGAGTGTTTCAGTGAGACCTACATGTGTTGCTGTGTAGCGCGCCCTATAACACGTCCGAGATCCCTTTCCCTACACGCACGCCCCACATGGTAAGTGTGGGTGTATCTGGACAGTAGTATCTTATACAGATCTGAGATCAACTTCTTGTCCGAAGACCGCCTATGGGCGGTTGCCAGGGTGCATAGCCCAGTGTCGTACCAGGAGGTAGCGCATGCGATCAGATTCTGGATGGCCGTAATCAGCCCGGAGCTGCGAAAAGGGGATAATGTCACCTTTGATGAATAAGAGGCCTAACACGCGACATCCGGTCTTTCGCCACAATCGAAAGGACTGTAAGCCCATCTCGGGGCTTAAGTCAGGATTATCCAAAATTGACGTAAGTGGAGAAGGGAAAGTCGTGAGGTCATGGTGCGTGTTAGTCCGATCCCAGACTGTGAGGATTGTGTGTGTCACCTGCGAAGCGTATAAATTGGGGGGGGGGGGGGCGGCGATGGACCTTCAAGAGAAAGGGAATTTTCATGAGAGATGTACCTGCGACAGCACGGTCTTGAAAGAGCCAGTGTTTCTCGGATTCAGCCCGGCTCCATTCGACTAGATGTCGAAACTGCGCAGCATTATAATAGAGACTATGATCTGGAATCCCAAGTCCCCCTTCGTGGGGTGGGAGTAAGCCTACTACCCATTTTAGTCATGGCTTTCACACCTGCCAGATGAAAAGAAAGAGTTCCGACTGCACTCTCCATAGCCAGCCAGTTGGGCGTGGCAAGGGGAGCGTCTGGAACAGACAGAGAATTTTAGGGAGGATCGTCATCTTAACTGCTGCGACATGCCCCAGCCATGAGATCTGGTGATGTTTCCACCTCCGTTGCTCAGTGCGTATGTGTGTGTGAAGGGAGTAATTAGACGTCCTCATGGCCTGCAAGGTCGGGGCCGGGTGGATACCCAGATAAGGAACGACATCATCGGACCACTGCAGGGGATGGCGGGCCTGCAGGTCTGCCCTCTCTTGGGGTGACAGAGAAAGATTCATCGCTATGGATTTGGTCAGGTTAACCTTAAACCCAGAAGCACTGGCAAAAGTGTCCAGTTCCTCCAAAAAGGTACCCAACGCTCTCCCTGGGTTCGCTAGGGTGACTAGCACATCATCTACGTAGAGACTTATGGTGTGTGTGTCCCTGCCGAAGCGGATGCCCGTGATCTGAGGGTGATCCCTGACCCTCTGCACCATGGGCTCCATTTAGAGAGCAAAGAGTAGGGGTGACAGGGGCACCCCTGCCTCGTGCCTCTATGAATAGGGAATGGGGTGGATGTGTGCCCGTTGATCCGTACAGTGGGAGATCTATAACAGTTAAAAATGTGCGTCCGCATCTTTCCCCCCAGGCCGATGCGGACCAGAGCTTGCCCATGGTAGGGCCAATGGACTTGATCAAAGTCTTTCTACGCATCAATTGTGAGAAGCATATAATTCCCGGGTATACGGGAGGCCTATTCTATGAGGTGCGTAACACGTTTCGTATTGTCACTCGTATGCCGCTGCAGTATGAATCTAGCCTGATCAGGGTCCACAAGCCCCTGCATATAGGGGGCAAGCCGGCTGGCCAATATGCCGGTATAAAGCTTCAGATCAACGTTCAAAAGCGAGATAGGCTGATACGACCCACAATCTGACTTGTCTTTCCCCGTCTTAGGGATGACAGATATCGCCGCTTCCAACATGGAGGTGGGGATCGCTCCGGATGCTGCAAAAGAATTGAAGAGCCGAGTGAGCAAAGGGGCGAGCGTTGTGCAAAACTGCTTTTAAAAGGCCGCGGTGTAGCTGTCGGGACCGGGTGACTTGCGCAGTTTCAAACGATCAATAGCTGTGATGACTTCCTCCGGTCTGATCTCCCTCTCCATATGGGCTGCTAGATCTGGTGTCAGGGTGGGGAGACGAGCCTGGGCCAAGTATGCATCGATATCCGCTCCCTCCGGAGTCTGTTCATCATAGAGTTGAGCATAAAAGTTGCGGAAGATCTCGGCAATAGCCGCATCATCCGAGCATGGCGTTCCTGCACTGTCCCTAAGCACCTGAACACCCTCGTGCAATCGGACCTCCCGGAGCTTATGCACGAGTAGGCGACCACATTTGTCCCCGCCGGTGTAAAAGGAATGCCATAACAGCATTGCAGCGTATTCTGCCTTATCCTGGTCAATAGCAATCAACTGTGCCCGGGCAGCTGTTAATTGTCGCCATATGCGGGGTGCCCCAGTACGCTGGTGCATCTGCTCCAGTTCCCGCACCTTCTGTGTCAGTACCTCCCTTTTTGCTTTACGGTCCGCATTGTTTGCGGAAGAGATGGCGATGACTACTCCCCTGATAACTGCTTTAAGGGCCCCTCCCATCGCGTAGAGAGAGCGATATCTGGACTATCATTGTGTGAGAGGTAATCCTCTAGTGCGTGCTGTATCTGGGCAACCATTTCTGGCCTGTGCAATAGAGTATCACGGAAGCGCCAGTGCCTGGCCGGACGCCGGATCTGTGGAAGGGCCAATGTGACCTCCACTGGGGCGTGATCGGACAGGGTCGCCACCAATATGTCAGCCGAGAGTGTGACATCGCGAAGAGCTTTGGAACATAGAAAATAATCCAGCCTAGCATAGGTTTTTTGGGCGTTAGAATAATATGAGAATTCCTGTGACTGAGGGTGTTGGATGTCTCTATAGGTCCGTGAGGCCTAGCTTGTGTAGTCCCATGAGCCCTGTGGGTGAAAGGGTGCCAACCTGGCTCGTGCGTTGTGTCGACCTGTCCATATCATTGTCAAACATCAATTTGAGATCCCCCCCTATTAATATGTGACGTTCCTGAGTTGCCGTGGCATCAGTAAGAGCTTCGTGTAAAGATCGTTCCTGACCTTCGTTAGGGGCATAGACAGATCCCACAATCAGAGTGTGGCCCCCTACAATAAACTGATAAGTGAGAAGTCTAACTTTTATCTCAACCCCTTTCTGCACCGCCTTCCCCAGGAAAGCCCTTGAAACTAGAATTGCCACCCCAGCGGTCTTAGATGGTTTGGAGGAGAAGAATTGGGTCGGGAAGGAATGAGACCTAAACCGGTGGCAGTCCTTAGGGAGGAGGTGTGTCTCTTGAAGGAGACAAATATCTGCCTGTGTACTCTCTAAATAGGAAATAAGCGCCCTGCATTTGAGGGGATTGTTGAGCTGTCTTACATTAAGATTGAGGACCTTAATCGAAGATGGTGGCATCTAATACCTAAAGCTGGGGTGATGCCAAATAGGAGCATCAGGACTACCAGGACCCCTCAGCACCAGCGCAAGAGCAGAGAAATCATAGCACCCCATGGACCGGGCCCCCCCCAGAAATAAAGGACAGCAGAAAGAGATAGGTAAAAAAGAGGATAGAGCAAAGACCCGCAAAAAGTGGAATAAGAAAAGCAAGGCACAACAGGTACCAAAAGGAAAAAGAAAATTCTTGAGTTCAGTCATTAGTCCGTCATCCAAGGATGAGCAGAGAAAGAGTCTATGGGATTGTAGAGTGGCCGATGGGAGCCTAAACCCCCTTCCCTCCAGCCCCCCGAGCATCAGTGGAAGGATACATCATGGTAGCCGGGCTCAGTTACATAGTCGATGTCTTGGCCAAGACTCCTGGCAACGCTTCAAGGGTGGCCTGCTGCTCCTTCTTGACCACCAGCGGATCCGGTCGTTGACCCCGGCGTCGGCAGCGCTGCTGTCTCCATGTCGGGCGGCTCTTGCTGGAACCCTGTTCCGAGCGCTCTCCCTCGTCAGTGTCCTCTGGGAGAGGGATCCCCAACAGCTTTCTTGCTTCAGACAGAGAACGGAGTTGGAACAGCTTCCCATCATGCCGGAATACGAGGCGGAACGGGTGCCCCCAGGAGTAGGAGATGTTTCGTTGGCGCAGGGTCTCCGTGATGGGCCGGAAGGACCTGCATTTTGTAGCGTAATGGCAGCAAGGTCTTGGTAGAGGACCAGCGACTGATTGCGGAAAGTGATCGGTTGCAGAGATCGGGCTTTACGGAGGATTTCTTCCTTGGTGCGGAAGTCCTGGACACAGACCAAAATGTCTGCTGGGGGAGCTGTCGTTGCCCTCGGAGGGCCTACTTTGTGCACTCTGTCTAGCTTAAGGTCAAAGTCCGGGGGATTGCCCAAGATATGATTGAAGAGTTCACGGTAAAATTGAACTGACTGTCATGGCTTGGTCCTGGGACCCACATCACCTTTACCCTGCAACGGGTAAAACGCAACTTGGCCTTCAAGTGACCGATTGTCACTAGAGGTTTTTCCCATTGACTGCAATGTTACATTTTTACTGTATTATTTTGCATTGAATTCTATTACTTCTTAAATCTATAACTCCAGTTGTATGTATGCTATTCCATTAGTTTTGGTGTCTAAATTAAGATAAAAACACTGGGGCGATTATAATGGCGGTGAGACCGCCACCTACAGCCTGTCGGTGGCGGACTCACCGCCATCGTGGGTAAGTTTCCCGCCAGCCATATTACAATGGTGGGCAGTGTGTTGGCGAATGGAAAGACCGACCGCCAAGCCTCTGACGGGCTCCTTGAGCCCCCGATTCATCGGAGGTAGCCATAATCCCTCCAATGGTGGCAGTGCCTGCCAGGCACCGCCATATGGATTATGATGTCCCTCCCCGCCAGCTGTTTCTTGGCGGTTTACCCACCATGAAAAGACTGGCGGAAAGGGACATTGGAGGCCTGTAGAGGGCCCCTCTTCCCCCCAGCCCTTGATTTTGGGTGTTATATCTCTGCACCATGTGGCAGGCACTGCATCATGCCTGCCACATAGTGCAGGGATAGGTTTTGTGTCTATGTTTTGCACTGCGGCACGTGCAGCAGCACGCAGCACCTGCTGCAATACAAAACATAGACATTGCGACCACCTTGGAGGCGTTCGCATTGTAATTTTATTTCATTGGCGGGGCCGCCGACATCCTGTTGGGCGGTCCCACCTCCGATAAGATGGCGGCATCCTAATCAGCACCACTATTTTTATAAATTGGTGTTGGATTTCTCTTGAGTCCAGTTAATTACTTATCGTCCAGGTTAGTACTCTGAAATGCTGAACACATGTTCCTCTATCAAAGCCTGACTGTTCTTTGCCACACTACCAGGGCTGAGCTAAGGATTATTAGTGTGATTCCAAGGACCATCTTTGGCGTATTGTGATACAATTACCTGGCGAGGACTAACCCCAACTCCACATAATACTCCACTTTCCTACATTTTCCTACAGCGGTGGGGATCCTGAACCTGTGTTTCACAGTGTCTCTTGGTCATAAGTAATTTTGCATGAGAAATCCACTTAATTGTAAAAAATTAAAATTCTAATTGGATTGTTATGGCCAAGTGTAGACCGACATTCCAATGATATATTTAAAAGGCTGAGGAAAGATAGGAAAAGGGTTAAAAGTGTTTTATAACTTTTTAAAAGGCCCCAACTGCCAAGTAAAACGTTAGGCACAATGGAGGGTGGTCAGAATCTCAACCTAACAGTCATACCAGCCATGAGGATCATGCATCTCAGGATGTTGTGCAAAGCAAGGGATATCAGCTATAAAGTGACAGCTAAAAAGGAGTAACTTGAGAAGCTCAGCTCCTATGAGAAAGAAAGGATAGAGTGGGAGGGCCATTCCTCAGAGGAAGAACCTGAAGAAGGTGAGGATAAAGCCCCAGCAAAATTGATAACTATAGGGAAGAAGGTAAAGTCCTTAACTCTCCACCCTTTCCCAGTGGGAAGTGACAGGAGTCCCTCTTGTGGACTCCCCATTGGCAAGGTTGGTGGAACCCTAGAGAGTGAGCTTGACCTACTCTCCCTGGAGGAGAAAAAGCTTGAACCAGAGGAGGGGAGACTAGCCTTTGAGGAAAGAAGGGTTAAGTTGTGTTGATTTTCATGATTGATCTGATACACAATGATTGGAGTTGATTAATCGTACAATCTACTGCAAATGATTTAATTTAATTAACAGATGTTACATGGTAGGGTGACATTAAATATTAAAGAAGTGATTGTTAGTATCCATATGGCGAACGTTTTGGATTCAGCCAGTTGGAAGCATCTTTGCAAATTATTGGCATCGGTAGTGCTTCCAGGTGATCCTCAGTGTAAGCCTGTACCAACCCGGTCATAGGCAATAGGATATCTGGGAAGCTATGGGTCACCAGAGTGCCTTGTGCATTCTTGTTCATGTTCCTGATATTGACCAAATATATGGATTCATTATTCATACCAAAAATATCATGTTTCTTGATATACAAATAACTATCTGTTTTTCGATGTGGATGTGGAATTTGTTTTTTATTAGAAAATGTAGAAGAATTTTAACTCACTTTCTGATAGAAAATGAATGGTGAAAAAAGGAAAATATTATTCTGTCCTCGTGTGGTCCTGAAATATTGTTGAATTAGTGCAAAAAAGAAGTGATGAATAGCTACATGTTTGCTTTCTCACAAATTGACAATGACCTGCGAGTAATTGACTCTTATGAATCCTGCCTATTGATCCTCCTTGATATGTCAGCATGATTGATCGTGGTGTTTTAGTTGAAACTCTGAGGAAATACAAGCCTATAGGAGGCAATGTCCTCAAGCGGTTGTTTGCAAATGGGGCCACCTTTATAAATTGGCTAAAATAGAAGACTCACTCTTCTTCCCAGCCCTTTAATTGAAGGTGGAACCCCAGCCTCCATCCTTGACCTACGCTCTTTAATATTAAATTAGAAACTCTAAGTGACTGACATCATGGTTCAGGCACATTCAGCTCCAGTGGTGCACAAAATATTGCACGCTGACTCTTCTCACTACTTGAACATAAATTGAACATTTGATAGAAGACCACATACTGCATAGGTCACAGACTCTTATTTTAAGCAACACCACCTCACAGCACCATCATTCCAAGGGTTCACCTAGGGAATTTCACCCACTCTGGTATATCCCACTTTCAATGCTGTCGTAAAGAAAAACCTAAGACACTTGCTATTTGGGAAATTTCTCTTATGTAGGCTACCATAAGGCTGTACCCTTATGATAGGTATCCTGGGGAGGAAGCCTTTTTTCGGGTCCCATGCTGCTGCTTCATTACACGTACTGTACATCCTTCTCTCTAGAATACATTTGCTTTAACCTACGTCTTATCTGTCTAAATAATAAAAATGTTGCTGATACTCAAGTTAGTATTAATGTAATGCCATATTTTCATTAATCACTAGCATCTATAAAGTACTCTAGTTCCCAATAGAACTAGGACTGCATTAAAAAACATACAAATAGACAAATAAAAATAAATACATAACCTTGAATAATAATTTGAACTTTTTGAACAATAATATGATGTGAATTGTATTGGCTGGATAAGGAAATTTAGCAACCAATTAAATATTTAGTGAAAAAAGATAGTAAATTGCCAACAGAAACACTACCCAAACATTTCTATAAAGTGGCTTCAAAACCTTGATTCACTGATTACAGATTTTATTTCAAGCCAAGAAATAGGATTTACAGACATCTATTAAAGCATTTAAACTGCATTTGGGAACACAGGAATCTTATGCACCCAACTAATTATTGATGATAGCTGTGGGCCTGAAAATAAGTGTTGTATCAGTCTTCAAATCACATAAAGGCATTATGAATGAGACATGGTAATAATTATATCTGGATTAAAGCAAATAATCTTTAAAACAATCAAGCTGTTGCATTATACTCCACTCCTGGCAAATTCAGGATTACTTGGCTCTTTTGTGAAATGGATGAAAAAGAAACTGGTTAAGGTCCATAGTTGAGTTACGTAGATATCCATAAAAGTGAATATTGATGGACCTTATTAAAATCCATTGTGCCAACAAATGCTCAGATGTATATTTCCAAATGCCTCATCAGTTACAGAATTAACTGATGATCATTTACTACAAATGAACCATGAATTGATATTACAAGCAAAGTGTTTTATGATAGCAGCCATGAGAAGAAATTGGAACAATCCAATAAATGTGTTAAATTCTAAGGGGGATATTCTCAAGAACGTGTGATAACTATCGCAAAATTTGCTTAACGCAACTTTGTACATCGCAGTCTATCGCTGGAAAATAACACTGTGCCAACGTTGTATTCTCAACCCGGTGGCACCATGTGATAGTCTCACGAAAACGCGCCAAATGACCGCGTTAAAACGAACGTGATGCCGAAAAAATGCAAAACATGAACGCAAAAAATGTGGCCAATCGTGTTACAAAAATCAGCGATAACCAGTGCCAGGCCTGCAATTACCACGCGTCATGCGGGAAAATGCACTATAAAAGAAGAACATAAAAAAAGGTCAAAGAAAATAAACTGCGTAGCACCATGGATGCAAACGGACCGAGTGCAGAGGACAACGCGAACCCCACAAGCCCCACAGACGAGCAGCAAGGAACCCCGGGCTAGGGGGAGGCCAAGGAGAAGAGGAATAGGAAGACGCAGTTCAGTCCGCAGGAAAACAGGATCATCGTTACGGAGGTGATAGGACACTACCAACAACTGGTCGGCACTCCAAACGTGTCATTGGCAACACAAACGGAAATATGTCAGTCCATCGTGAACAATGTGAATGCAGTCGGAGTGTCGAGGAGGTCAATGGAGGAGGTCAAGAGGCGCTGGCATGACGTGAAAAGCCAAACTAAGCAGAAAGTCGCTGCCAACATGAAGGCAGCAACGGCGAATGGAGGTGGGAGTCCTGTGCTACAGGAGGAGCTGGATGATCTGGAGGTAATGGTGGCCACAGCCATCAGTGTGGAGACGGTGCAAGGAGTTGGGAGTCCGGACACAGCTCAATTTGACCTGACCCAACAGCAACAAGGTGAGTAACGACCAGTGACTGGGGGGACGGGGGAGATGGGCACAATGGTACATATGCACAATCATGTGTAGCACACTGCACACCTACAATGAGTGTGGAACATGTCCCTGATACCCTTGGCACACTGCAGCACATAAAGAAACACCAAGTAGGCCCCCGTCCACTATGTGCACAAAGGGGCCCCCCTCCCTATCACCAATCTCACAACCTACCCATGCACATGTGCTGAATCCAGCTAAGCAGCAGCTTTGTGAGCCAAACTGACAATGCAAGCGACACTGCATGACCAATAGCATGGCTGCAGTCAAAATACATGACATGGTGCACGCCACAACACTGAGGTGGCCCAGTGTGGATCACATCCTCAAAGGAGCAGGTCACACTCTGACACATCCAGGTGCACATACAACCCCTGACATCAGCAACACATCTGCAGACAAACAATGCACAAGAGTACAACAAGCATTTGCAATGCAATAGGTCTTGCATTTACGCGAGTTTAAGCTATTGGCATTGTAAATGACAATGCCTTTTATTTATGTTTTAAAAAACAAAAGTAATAGGCATTGTCATTTACAATGCCAATAGCTTAAACTCGCGTAAATGCGAGACCTATTGCATTTCAAATGCTTGTTGAACTTGGTAACACTGTCTGAGCATTGGTTGCACCTCACCAGTACCAGTTCAACACCCAAATATACAAGTAAGCAACAGAAAGGAGGCCAGTCCAGCTTTGCAGAGTTCTTTCAGCAAGAGTTGCTGCACCTTTAGTAGCTTTTCAACCGTCTGAGCTAGAAACAATGTATTATCTTTAAATCTGAGAATTATGCAGCAAATGATGGACTATGTGGCAAATACGGTAATTCTGCAACTATGTGAAAATCGCGGCGGCCGCACAAGAATCAATCGCATAGTTTCCGTGTCCCTGGTGATAGGGCACCAGTCACGACCTCCCCAGTACCTCAGCTGTAGTGAAATGTGCCGAGTCTGGGTTCACTAATGGTGAAAGTGCCCATGTAGTGTGTCACCGCCAGGCCGCATTGTTCTGTGAGCAGCGGGTTGATAGGGGCTCATGCGTGGGACAAGGTGCGGTTCTCTTGACTTGGGGGCAGTCGGACTGGTTACACCAGGCACCTTGCACCGCTTCCTCCTCCTGGTGGCAGATACCAGTGCAGATCTGGAGGGGTGAGGAACATGTTACACCTCTGCCCTTCTCGGTACAAGGCGAGACATCTCTGCCCGCGTCGTGCCCTCCCGCCTGGCACTGAGCGGTTGCACTGCGCTTGATGGAGGGGCACAGAGCGCCCCTGCTGGGCATTCTCCTGCTCTCTGCCAGCTGGACTGCCACAGAGCAAACCATAGTAACAGATGCAATGTGTATATGTTTTTATTGCGCTTCATCTCCGGTATATGTGGCTTCTAAGCGTCTCAAGTAACGCGGGTTAGTGGTCTTTTCACGCTCAAATGTTTTAATCTTTTGTCACTTTTATGTTACTTGTCATAGGGGCATATTAAAAAGCGGCAGCGATAATTATCACTGGCCGCGCCTAGCGCGAGTTTCCCTATTGCCGGCTATCGCTGGAATTCACCGCCAAGCTACCACTGTATTTACAACGCTTAGCGCATTGGCGATGAAAATTCCAGCGATAGCAGGGAAATGTCCCAACATCGCTGGAAAACCAGCGATGTTCCCTGCAAAACAGCAATGACCATGCTGATACGACCCTGTGGTCGTAACCCCACATTCCACCTCCCATGCAAAGTATGCCTAACACTGGATTTTAGCAGACGTTAAAATCCAGCGTTAATGGCCGGTTAGCGCGATTTTGTTTATCGCTACGCTGGCCGGGGCATTGTTGTAAATATCACGAAGCTGCCTTCGTGATATTTTCCCATGTAGTCAAATGAGGCACGCCTACTTTGCATCTCATTAACAATGCGATGCAAAGTGGGTGCTAAATCACGGAAACACGCGCTAGCGCGTCCTTGCTAATAGTGCGATAAATTTATCGCCGCTTTTCGTCCGAAAACGGACGCTAAAAGGGCGATAATTTTATCTCCTCCTCTTGTTAATATGCCCCTTCATTTCTTAACCCAATGGCATTCTTTTTATCGACCTCGGAACAAAGACAGCACGAGTTGTCCCGGGTGTGATGTCGACCTCTGACCTTCACGCTACTCGAAGTTATCTGCAGAGGGACTCACTGAGCTATTTCACCAGCCAACAACCGGACGTGCAAGGGGAGGTGAACGCACGAGGGCCGAGATTCAGGCACTGAGGTGTATGAAATAAAGTCAGCGTCGCTCGCTCCTCGCAAGAAACCCATGAAGACGCTGCTTCCTTACTCGGGGACAGGGAGAGACACAGCCACTCACGCAACACGAAGTGTTCGGCAACAGGACCCGAACCCACTGAGCTATCTCAACAGCTAAAACGAAGACAGAGTCAGGGAAATCACCTGGGGTGGATTCAGTGATTGGAGCACGTGGAAAAGCATTTTCACTTCTCTTTGCCTCTTAGCGCCTGGCAGATACTACAGGGAACTCCGAAAACCGAATGCTTACTTTGCACTTGAAAAATACGTGACATCATTACTTAATGACACTGGCTTTTATCATTTTAGGAAGAACGAAAGAGTGAATTCTTACAGAGTTTCAAAACGATGATTGTCAGGGTGCACAAAAATATATCCAATGTCTTCTTAACCCATAGAGCAATCTCTCTAGCTAAATTGACAAGCATTGATCTCTTACCTTTATGGTGCCATGTGTTTCTAAGTAGAAACACATGGCCCCATAAAGATAAGAAAGTGCTTTGCGACAGACGCAAAGCAGGCCACCGAGTCCAGCTCGGAGGCAAAAGGGCGTCTACAGAAAACCCTTATTTCCAATGGCAGGCCACCGTTTAGAATAAATGGTGACGCCAGCCAATGGAAATGAGGGGCGGGGCTTAAAGCCCTCTTCTGAAAGTCCTTGTTAACAATAAATCTCGCGAGGTGAGCAGCACATGCGCTGCCACGCGAGACCTAAAAAACGTCCAAGAGCACAAATGACCCAAGTCGCCAACATCTCTGCACCGTAAAAGCACACAAGTCAAAGACACACCTCCTCAAAGGGATAAGAGGCCGCTAAATCAGAGCTGCAGGGGCGACTCCCCCACAATGCAGCACACACACAAGCAATCACAGCACATCCACATTGACGACAATGTGGTACAAGGTGCAACACTTTTATTACAGAACAGAGGACACAACTGGTGCCGCTTGTGTGTAGAAACTCCAATCACATCTGGCATAGCAGGACACTGTGAGATGAAAATGTACAAGTACAACCTCACATCCGTCATGTAGTCCAAATGTCCACTGTCTCACGTCAAATAGCCACCAAAACAGCCACAATGTACATTGTCATGCAGTCTGTATGTAAACATCTACAATGCGTCAACATACATGTGACACACTGTTAACCTGCATCTCCCCTTTACATTGCAGAGGGACAATCAACACCTCCTGCAGAGCAGACCAGACATCTCTTCAGTGATGATGAAGAGGACGCCCTGGACATTTGCTCAGATACCCTCCAACAGCTCATGGACAGCCTCCGCACCCCACCACCAGGAGCAGTGCAGCCCAGCTGCATTGAGGTGACCCCCACCCTCTGCACAGACCACACAGCAAGAAGCACCCAGCACCTCACGAAGAACACATGCCGTTCCAACGCCATGTGTTAGACTGCCAGAAGGAGCTGGCTGAACATGTGCGGCTGGGGTTCAAAATCATGGCAGCCAAACTGGATGTCTAAGTCCCATCAGGGACCACTTACAATCCATTACGGACACCCACAGTCCGTTCCATGTTCTACAACAATCCTTGGCTGACCTCGCTGGAGCCATTACTCGAATAAAAGAACTGTCTAGTCAGACAGGCCCCAGAGATGACAGCACGGAGTTGACACAGCTGCGGAGGACAATGGAGAACATGGAGTGGATGCACCAGCGAGATGTAGCTGGGATATTCCATGCCCTGCAGATCCTCATCATGGCATTGCTGCCACAGAGCCTGTCCCAGATGACTGCTGCAGGAACTTCAACACCACACATCTCCGCCCCCTGATGTGTCAGTGGCACACAGTGATGCATCCATTACACCTTCACCCCCTGATGTGTCAGTGGCACACAGTGATGCAGCCATAACACCACCACACACACCTGACACACCTGACACAGAAGACATATCAGAGGACTAAGATGTGGATGGTAATGCCTGTGCGGAATGTGGTTGTAGCATTCATCCCCGCCATATGGCCTGTTCCTGCTTGGTTCAGCCCTCTGCATCATGCGCTGGAACAACACATTCCACTGTCCTCCAAAACACTCTGCGACATTCACCTGGACCCCGACATGGACTGCCATATCTGCTCTGGTTAGCAAGGACACAGAAATCAGGCTGCGGACTGAGCTCTTCCTCTTCCGATTGACTAATCATTCAACTGAGGACTCTGGTTGGCCCTCCACTGGGCACCATGTAATGTGGTATTTGCATGGCCATGTACTGCTCCCACGCCACATTCCACAGAATGTGAATAAAACATTCCAAAACACACAGATGTGTCATGTCTAGGTTCAATCAAGTATAAAAGTGTGGATGAATGTAGGGAGATTGATTGCACAAAAATGTACACCCTGGGGAATGACATCAATGCGAATGTTTGACCCTGACCCACATGGCCAATTAGATGACTGTGAAGGTGTAAACTAGCTGTGGCCTCATTGCTCATGAACAACAATCTCGCAACCACCCAAGTAGCCCCACGTCCATGTATTATATGGGCTGTGTGTAAAAATGTCACATTCGGTAGCAGGCCTGAAGTAGTGTCCCCCATCACATGTGACAACAGAACTTCTCTTTGCATACCAACTCACACTCAACTGTGTGGACACTGCCTGTTTTGATGGGTCACATTGATCCACATGGCAAGACGTTGGACACCATACTCACATTGCAGAAGATACGTAAGTGCACAGGTCTACCAGCAACTATCCCAACCACAATGTCTGACTCACAGAGGTGGAGCTGGCAATGGGGACTCACCCCTAAGTGGAATGCGTCAGTCAGTCCCTCCCTGTGTACGGACAATGCACATTGAGGCAGACGATTTGTCATTCTAATCAACACTCATCACAGTTGAACACTAGTGAAGTTGCGTTGACTTTATGGGCATGTGCGTGTCAGTACGTGCAAGACAAGGGCCACAACATGCAGACAATGCTTCCAACACTAACAGGCAGCATAGGAACATGTAGAGGTGCAAGAAATGGGGAGTCAGAAATGAACCCCAATCATTACGGATGGCAACGGTCTCAGCCCACTTTGCCTTGCTGGACGTGTCATGTGATGTTTGGCGTATGCTCATAGCCCCGTGCAGGGGGCACGACTCACAGCCCATGGGATCTGCATAGTGCTGTACCACCGGACTGCACATGTAATACTACATTGCCATGTGTGTACTGTCCCTCCAGCAGTATGTCAGATTTAGGAACATTGCCAAGCGACGCTGTGCAGCTCCGCCCATGGGACTGACTCACCTTGCACAGGTGTGTGTCAACACGCATAGGTGCATGCACATGCATTCTGAGTCCTGGCGAATGCAGCCATGTCCAGTGTTGTGGTGGGATATGTGACCACTTCTCCAAGATGCAACACGGTGTTGGGACCTGTGCTCTGGGTTACGATCAGTTGTGGCTGCAGGAACGTAGTCACTCGTCCATGAATGCGAGCGCAGCTTCATGTGCAATCAGTTCTAAGAGTATGTAGTTGTCGAGTTCAACGAACATGAGGACGACCCAATGCATTAACTGGTCTGGACAGGTGTTCTCCGTCCATGCTGTTTCACCAATCCGCAACACAGACCAATAGGGGTGCGCCTTGATGTGGCCACGGCACACAAGGATTTGTACAATCTCCCATGCCCAACTGCCAGCACATATGTCAGATATCAAAGCATCCCAAGCACGGCTTCACGGTTACACTCCTGGTCGTGAGCCAACAGGGGGCGCACACACAAGTCATAATCCAGTTCAGCTACCGTTGTGTTGGATAGGCAGACGTCCATGGGCCACTCGAATGTGCATGATCGACAGTGGAAACAGGGCTGGACGCAGATGATGTACGCAAGTCGGAAGCTCAGACGGTAGCTGATGCGCAACACTGCCAGTGGCACTGCCCCCAACAAATGCAGCATTCGGTCACGGTACAGTTCCATGTGACAGGCGTTGTGCATGTGCCCCGGATGTGCTGCCATTGCGTTTGTGGCTCTGGTAGTACCGGCAATCTTCTGACCTGCAGCATTTATGTGGATGACATGCCACAGCTCGGAGCAATGAGTTGTATGTGTGTGCAACGTTTGGAAGTATGGGTTTTTGTGTACGTAAGTGTCAAGGGCATCTCATGCAGAAGTACCTCAAGCAAGGACTTATGTGTGTGGGGTGTGGATACGTTGGTCTTTCATTGACGCTGTGCGTGGTGTGGGAGTCATCAGCATCTGCAATGGTATCTCTCTCAGGGGGCGCCAGCCGCAGGCCAGACCAAGGTCGGAGGAACAGATGTCCTTCCGCCTTCTGTATTGTGACAATGGACGTTTCATCCCTAATTTTAGTCTGACTACTGTTTACATTCTGGGAATGTGATGTGGCTTTCGCGGTGGAATTGATGCTGGGCCCTAGGCTCATGGTGCACCAATGGCGATACACACAAAACATTTGGCATGTATGAGGCAAGTGTCCAGGCAGCATGGCGCTCCTTGTACTATCTCTCTCCCTCTCTCTTTTTCTCTCCCTCTCTTCCTCTCTCCCTCTCTTCCTGTCACTCTCTCTCTCTCTCTCTCTCTCTCTCTCTCTCTCTCTCTCTCTCTCTCTCTCTCTCTCTCTCTCTTTTTCTCTCTCTCTTTGTCTCTCTCTCTGTCCTTTTATGAGCTCATGACACACCTTCTCATCTGGAATTCTGTCTTGCAGGCTGTGATTTACAGTTAATTTTGGATCTAATATTTGCTTTGGAAATTCATAGATGAATAAATGATTCTCCTTTTTCTGGCCACACATGAATGTTAATTGTTGTGATTGTGCGAAATCAGGCGAACTGTTTTGTTCATGATTTCGTAAAGTTGATGTGCAGTATCTTTGTCCGGGGAGGGGGGGGTGCCAGGGGTAGGGCCACGGGCGGGGTCCTGGGTGTGGTGGCGGTGGGTGTTATGGCCCTCTTGGGGCTACGAGCTGCATGATCAGTTGCTCCATGGCCTCTGTTGTTCTTCAGGTGTGGCTCTGGGCTTGGCTCCCTTTTCATGGTGCAGGTTGTCGTCCAACTTTACACCAGGTCAGAGCAGGTGTTAAATCCCTGCTGCTAACGCGCCTTATCGCCTGTTTTGTAAACTTATCGCCGATCTGGCTGGTCGTTGTGAATGTTGCGATGTGGTGTTGTCAAAGCTTTTTCCACGGGAACACCTACTCTGCATCTCATTAGCATTAGTTGCCGGGGCCATCGATGGCGATATTTTTTGCGACTGCTATCGCGGGAAAACTGATGGTATGGGCTGTTAGCACCAGCTTGTGAATAGGGAGATACATTTATCACCACTTTGGCTGAGATAAAGTGCTGCTAACTCGGCGATAGGTCCTTGAGAATATCCCCCTAAGGGTTCAAAACAATGTTGCTTTGCTCAACAATGTTTTTGTTTGTGTGCATGAGCGGAATTACTGATGAGTCTTATAAAAAATGTATTCTTCTAATATTGTGCGTCAGAGTACAAGCAAGTTTGATCATCTGTATATCTACATGGGCCTAGATATAACGCTACTGCTCGCACAAACTACAGCTGACAAACTGTTTACATGATATTAGATTTGGCAAATACACATACCCCTTAGAATTCCCCATGGCCCTAATGCAGGCCCATCCGGCCCCACCCTTCGGGGGGACCAGTCACCCAAAAGCCTATGAATATCTGTGAGAAATATGAGACTCAGGGGTCCCTGAACGCATTCTGTTGAGGACCCCCTAATTTTGTGTTCTGCCACTTAAGTTCCTTTTAATGAAGATGCAGCATTGGTTGCGGTCCGATCTAACAACATTGAAGAGAAAGCTTTTTTTAATTTCAAAGTGTTTTTATTTATTTTTATACAGAAACATTAGCATATCTGTTACAAGGTTAGTCAGTCGCAGTTTATACAACAGTGTCCTAAGACATTATGACACATTTGCTTAGCTAACCCCAGCATGACGTTATTTACTGAAAACAAGAGAAAGGGTGACAGAAAAAAGGCAGGAAAGAAAGAGGTGGAAGAAGAACAAGGAGACAGGCTCTGAGAGTTACATATTCTTGTAATTGCTTCCTTTCTTGGTTTTATCAGGGGCACACTTTGAAATGTGCGTGTAGCAGCAATCTGAAGACCATACAGCGAACTAAGCAACAAGCATCTGAATGTGTTTCCACTTTCCAGTCGGTTTATGGCGTAACTCTCTTAAAAAAATACATAATAAACTTGAGTGTTTGAGGCAATTTGAATTTTTGTTCCTCACATACAGTAAGGTAAGGAGGAGCAATACACAACGCAGCTAAACTGGAAATATTTCGTTTATCGACAATGGGTGGGTAGGTTTGATCGCAAAGAACCGAGGCATAAATTACATTCGTGCCGGGTCAATTGTTTAAAAAACGAAATAGAAAAAATACCCGAGTTACCAATGGAGGCAATGAAATGTGGAATGCAAGAGAAAATGTTTTTTCTGACGATTTCGTGATCTTTATTATCTCATAGTTCACGTTTAGTGCTCGCTTGACGTTACTACTTTTAGACAAATGCTAGTGGCAAAATGCGAGCGAACACAATTTGCATTTACAGTAAAATGTGCACTTGTGCAAAAATGTATAGCGATACCATTTGCCCTGATTTTTCTTTTTATGGGTCTAAATAACCCGGTAGTAGTTATGAAAGCCTACAAAAATAAATTAATTTTGACAGAAGATGCTTGTAGCTGATGAACCTAGTGTATATAACTAGTCCCTTAGTCTTGCAACATACATTAAATACACGTTTGTTTTAAAGTGAAATATCAACTTCCCATTCAATATGCATATTATATTTTGTGAATTTAATTCTAAGCTGCTTCAGAGCGAGACTTTTCATTTCTTTAAATGTCATCATCAGCAGGAAATGAACGTGCTAGTTTCGTAAAGCCACAGGCACCACAGTTTCCATGTACGCAGTTGATGGGCACTGAACAGCTGATGTTTCCTAGAAGCTTTCCATTTGCCAGGTTTATTACAGTAATATTACGCAAGGATATGTCAGTAAAGAGAACTGTTTATTTGTCCTGATGAACTATCATCTTAATATGTGAGTTGCTTAAGAATTTGTATACCTCGCTCGGTCGCTGTACTTGTGGTCCAGTGAAAGGACTCTTCCAAAACTTCCCCTTGTGCTGTGTGAAGGTCGGGTCAGAGTCTTGCAACAGTCTCAAAGATGCACCATCATTGAAGAGGAAAGGGAACTTAATAGACGAGGAGACAGGCGTTATTGTCAACTTGTAGCTGACCACTGCAGGAACTTCACAGTCTGCCTCTTGCTAACACCAATGGAGAGGAGAAGGTGGCCACGTGTCAGGATGCCTCAGACGGGGGTTATTACATATGGGGTGGAGATGAACATGGTTGGGGACTTCTACAAAAAGTGGTCAAAACAGAGATTTCAAAAGTAATGCCTAGTAGCAGACCCAGATAACCTCTCTGTATCTCCCTACTGGTCCAGCATATCCTTTTGTCCATGCATCTTGACTAGCTACAAAACCTGTTCTGAGGAGTACTAATGCCAGACCAGTTCAATTCTTGAACAGCTTTTCCTGTCCACACACATCCTTAAATGTCACAGTGTCCATGTATGAATGACATGTCAGGCCAACGATAGGCACACCGCAGATGCCTGTGCTACACAGGCCCCAGTACACACCAAAGCTAGAAATATGTCTTAATAGGCCTATGCTTCCCCCATCCCATATCCATACGTGCTTCTGTAAAAACAGCATGCAAAAGAAACAATTGATGGACGGAATGGCGAACAATGCAAACATTCACCCCGAGTCACAAAGATCTGGGTTCAATCCATCATTCTTTTGCTCACCACACCACCCCAGTTTGGACCCAGCCATATGTAAATCAGTCTTGACCCTGTTCCTTGTGGCAGCAGTCCAGCCCAAATCGCCAAGCCAGGTTCTCCCTGGACCGAAAACAAGCATCCTGGGACCGATTTCAGGGCATCGCCCTTCAACAGACAGGCTAACTTGAATCCAGTGGTGTAGTGAGCAAGGGACCCACGTCTGGGCATACCCTTCCCACTTAGGGCGACATATGCAAAATAAACAATTGATGGACGGAATGCTGAACAATGCAAACATTCACCCCCAGCCACAAAGATCTGGGTTTAATCCATCATTCTTTTGCTCACCACACCACCCCAGTTTGGACCCAGCCATATGCAAATCAGTCTTGCCCTGTTTCTTGTGTGAATAGTCCAGGCCGAACTGCCAAGTCAGGTCCTCCCTGGACAGGAAACAAGCATCCTGGGACCGGTTTCAGGGCATCACCCTTCATCAGCCAGGCTAGCTTGAATCCAGTGGTGTAGTGAGCACGGGACACACGTCTGGGCATACCCTTCCCACTTAGGGCGGCATATGCAAAAGAAACAATTGATGGACGGAATGCATCTGTAAAAACGGCAGCAGCCGCTCCGCAAGTGCCAGAGCCATAGCCAGAACCAGAACACCACATCTCTATCACCCAGCCAGGTATATGCTACAAAAATATCTGTCCCTAACACATTCAAGTGACATTTTCAACTTACATAGACCAGTGCCACCGCTGGTACTACACCAATGTAGTTAATCCATCCAAGTCACCACAGATTTACTCAAGAAATGATATGATTGAAACATCCATAGGGACATATATACGCCTCATGTCACTGTTACCATTACAGGGTCTGCGTTGCAAGTCCCACAGCCACCTATCAACACATCTACTGCGGTTGCCCGGTCTGCAGTCATGTGTTCCGACCACTCACAGCAGATGGATGACATGGCATGATAAATCACCCTCCAATTCAACCAGTACTTGTCAAGGCGTACCTGGTTCTGTACACTGAGTAGTTATGCTCACTCAAACATCACGCCAACAGAGGCACAGGGGTAACAGATATCTAAAATCTATGTAGTGGTTGTGTCATCATATCCAATAGCTACTACATTAAAACCCCACTGACGCCTCGTCAGCGGTAGTAAGCCTTGATATTTCCACAATGAGTGTCACAAACCACCAGGCTGTACTAAACAATGAGTGTCTAACAGCTTCTGCTCAGTGTGTAATGGACAACTTTGCTATGTACTAAATGAATAAGCATTGACTCCTAACATGCCACATTATGGTAAGCAACAAGGACGACTGGTAGGTATGCCCACAATTTAATTGTGATAATGTTTTTATTTGGGAGGCCACTTTTGTTCATAGAGATAAATATCTTATGTAACCTTGACTACCAATTTGCCATTCGTATTCCGCACAGCTAACCAATGACCCTATTGAAGCACTGTCTGCTATCAAGATCTCAACCTTGATAAGATACAGGGCCTCATTAATTAAGTTTTGCTGTAGGGCAGCACCGCAGGCCTTCCTGCTGTGCTGCCCTACGGCAAACAAAAAAGGGCAGGAATGCGCTGTATCTATCAGGTACGGCAGATTCCTGTCCTTTTCCCCTGCGCTGGTGCACCAACGCAGCCACCTTTGCACCATGATGCAAGGGTGCCTGCATTGCAGGCATGATTATTTTTGTGCAGAAAGGAAAACCTTCCTGCACAAAAACAATCACAAAAGGCTTTTTCCTCTTTCTATGTGTGCTGCACAGTGCAGCACACATAGAAAAAGGAAAACCGAGGAGAAATAAAGATATTTATCCTTGTTGTGCCTCCCTTACGCCTCCCCAGAGGGAGGCTTACGTTTTTGGTGCTGCCTCAGAGTTCCGATTTCTTGTAAATCTGGCACAGTGTCAAAAAGCCATGGATGTTGCTGGGAACACCCCCAGCAACACCCATTGCACACCCCTCTTCTCAGACCCTATTACTAGTCCCCGGTCACAACACTATCCTGCAGCTATCAGACCACATCAGCTGAGACTGAAAGCAGTACCTCATTCTTCTGCCGTGCATCAGGTATGTCTGTTAGCCCGGACATACACTATAATTTTCTACATCACAATGTCCCACCATGACATCACGGCTACGTGTGCATCTACAGTGTTCAAGATTTTATACTGAACTGGTTCCCTTCTGTTTAGATACAGTCACCACACCGAAGATAAGTGGAAATATTCACACTGTGTCCCATGACTCTTTTATGTCTCATTTTACTGTGTTACAGGTGCACCATTAATGTCCAAATTACACTATCAGACATAAATAGACAAGCATGTTTTTCCATTCCTTTACAGGATCTGAGGACTTTGAGCCTGGTGATGATGATGATTTTGCATTCGCCAATGAAGGACCCACGTGATCAGAGAGGATGAGGAAATATTTGGCTCCACAGAGGATTATACATCTACTACCTTACTTTAGGTTACTAGTTTCCCTCGTTGGGCAATCTTCCATATTGCAGGTCCTCGGGATAAGTCCCAAAGGCTGCCGATGAGTTTCCCGGCTACACAGGGTTCAACGGGCCCCACTATGTATGGGTACCCAAGTTGGGTCACCAGTTTTACCATCTAACTGAGGGCAACTCCTGTGTTCTTTCATAGCAACTGCATTACCCAGGTCAACAATTGGGCTTTCCCATACTGCAGTTTTCATGATGCAACCTCCCAGAAGGGAGTCATCCATCTTGTCAACTATGTGGAAGAGTAAGGCGGTCACACACATGCTCTCTATCAGGATGTCATGCAACAAGGCCTACAGGATAAGGAGGGGTCCATCTGGTCACACTTGGTAGACATAGACATCCACCTGTGGGACCAATCTCAGGTGATGAAGAGACACATCCAGACCCTTGAAAATGT
Organism: Triturus cristatus; assembly: GCF_964204655.1. Lineage (NCBI taxonomy): Eukaryota > Metazoa > Chordata > Amphibia > Caudata > Salamandridae > Triturus > Triturus cristatus. Next base: position 793,105,782 of record NC_140592.1, on the reverse strand, counting down.
CCACCACATGTCCAAGAACATTTTTCCGTTGTATCTGGGATATCTCTGGATAGCAAGGGAGGACATGCAAGATTGCAGAATGATGGCCTACAAATCATAAAGGCTCTTGTTAATGGGGGCCCCTTCATCCTGGAGGATTTAGTCATTCCAGTTGGGAAATCTAGTGGACTACAGGTGCTGCAGAGTTCTCTTGCCGCAGTCACTCATTGACCTCTATACCACAACCTGATCCTGGACCAAACCAAGGCCCTGTGTTACATAGCTGGGGATGAATACAATGAACCATAGGACAGGCACTACATCCACCAACCCCATGACCACACTACTTCCCACTAATGGTCAACATCCTCACATCCTTCTTGCGTGTTTCTCAACCCCAAATATGCATATTGGGTTAGCAACATTTCCCACAGTGCCTTTCAACAATGAACACTCACCTTTACACTTCCTGTCGTCTCACGAATGCTTGTGTCCCAAAATTATTATTATTATTAGTTTTATAATGCGCATGGCTTCCCCAGCAATGAGGCGTCCCAGCGCAGCAGCGAGAACCCGGGAGCGAGAACCGGAGCAGATCAACAAAGGGTTAGATGATGGAAAGGGGGAAGAGCCACGTCTTCAGGGCCTTGTGAAAGGTCAGATGGCTAGGAATAGTTCTAACTGAAGTCGGGAGAGAATTCCACAATTTTGCTGCTAGGTGTCGGAAAGAGCGCCCCCTTCCCTGGCTCTCCGCACCCGAGGGACACAGACCAGAGCATGGTCGGCGGAGCGCAAGGGGCGCGTGGGAACGTAAGGCTCCAATAGATCCAGGAGGCCTGACGAGGCCTGCTTTGCAAGAATTTTATGTGAAATACATAGTGCTTTAAATTGAATGCGTTTGCACACTGGCAACCAGTGAAGTTTCGGAAGCACATGGGCAACCAAACAATGCTTGGGTAGAGACACCAGAACCCTAGCTGCAGCATTCTGGATCCTCTGGAGGCGGTTGATACTAGCCCTTGTTGCTCCCAAGTAAAGGCAGTTCCCATAATCCAATCTGGCAAGAACAGATGATTGGATGATGGACTGCCGCACCGATGGGGGAAAGAATCCAAGCAGTGGTCTGAGGCTCCGCAGGAGACCGAAACAGACCCCCGCAACAAACTTAGTTTGTTTTTCGAAGGTTAGACCACGGTCAAACCAAAAACCAAGGTTCTTTACAGAGTCCTTGGGGACTGGGGCAGGCCTCAGACGTTCTGGCCAAAGAAGGTCAGTCCATAACTCCCTATCCTTACCGAAAAGCAGTATTTCGGATTTCCCGGAGTTCAGCTGAAGGCAATTTGCTGCCATCCAGTCGGAAATAGCCATTAGATCAGCCCTGTAGTTGTTTAGGTTGGTGGAACTTTTTTTAGAGAAGCTGATCATTAATTGGGTATCGTCGGCGTATGAGACCAGTGAAAGCCCCCTTCTCTTGGCCAGTGCCGCCAATGGGCTGACATACAGGTTAAATAGAAGTGGGCTTAGTATAGAACCCTGTGGTACTCCCTGGTGCAATGCACACTTTTGTGAGGAAAATGGGGGAGCCAGGACCTGAAAAGATCTCTCTGACAGAAAGGATGTAATCCAGGCCAAGGCCGAGTCCCTAACCCCGATGTTCTGCATGCGTCTCAGAAGTATTTTGTGCGATACAGTGTCAAATGCGGCACTCAAATCCAATAGGACCAAGGCCGCGGAGTCACCTGCATCTAGATGACTTTTAATGGTTTCAGATACCACCAGGAGCATGGATTCAGTGCTATGTCGAGGACGAAAGCCATGTTGAGTGGGGTCAAATAAAGCATGTTGCTCGACAAAGCCTGCCAGGTTAGAGTTCATGTCTGCCTCCGTCACTTTGGCCAAGAAAGTCAGTTGCGAGATGGGACGGTAATTACTAGGGTCGGATGCAACTAAGGAGGGTTTTTTCAAAAGGGGGATAACTTTGGCATGCTTCCAAGCTCAAGGGACTGATGCCGTGAGAAGTGACCGGTTGACCACTTCAAGGCATAGTTCGTAGATGGAGGGATACAAAAGACGGAAACAGGTGGGAGTCACTGGGTCCGCCGGGGAGCCTGACTTGATTTTGGAGCTGAGAGACGCAAACTCCAGAGCCGTAATAGGAGGAAATACCCCCAAGCTATGATCATTCAAAATCTCAACCCCAGAGGGGGCCGGCTCTTCAGACAGGGAGAAAGTTTGTGGGAGTCCCTGGTAGATTATTAATGAAATATGTAGCTGACGCACTACACTGGTTATCAGAGGTGATTGGAGAACCCTCATTACCACCGGATTTCTTCATATTGCCCAATAAGGAAAAGATTGTCTTAGTAGGGTTGGAGCTCACCGTAATTTTATTGGCCACAAAGTCGACCCGCGCTCTGCGAATCTCTTTGTGGTAAGACTTAAGGGCTGCTTGATATTCAAGTTTGGCAGTCATATCGTAGGAGCGCCTCCAAGCGCGCTCCAACTTTTTACAGTCCTTTTTGGTCACAGAAAGGGCCTCGTTGAACCATGGGTTAGATGGCCCTCGCCCGATCTTACCCCATTTTTCAGGGATATGGGTGTCCAGGCCCGCCGTCAGCCAGTCCTGATAACACTGGTTTGCTTCATCCGCGCATGCGGGTAGTTGCGGTTGGTGGCTAGAAAGCCAGGCGGAAAGAATCTCAGGGTTGAGCTTATGCTAGGCACGCTTTAGGATCTTCATGGGGCGACTAGGGTCAACTTTAATTGTAAATTGTAGGGAGAAGGTGACCAAAAAATGGTCTGTCCAGACCTGAGGGACTGGGGAACGCATAATGATTTGGGGAAGGTTAGAAATGACTGGGTCCAAAACATGGCCGGCTACATGGGTAGCTTCAAGCACGCACTGCTTTAATTGAAAGGCTTCCAGATCAGCCAGGAAACTGCCAATCTCCACCTGTTCAGTGCTTTCAAGGTGGAGATTGAGATCACCCAAAAATTTGAAATTGGCAGTCTTGCTAGCCAGATGCCCCACTTTATCAAGAAGGTCCTTTTTGAAACTGGTCGCTGACCCAGGGGGCCTGTAAATCAAAAGACCGGCTAAAGAGATATTATGGGTTAGCCCAATTTTGATTGATGCGCATTCGCAGCCTATTATGGGTTCACTCACTAAATTGGTTTTATATGATTCTTTAACTATCATTGCCACCCCACCACCTCTTCCCAATTCTCTGTTGACAGATTTCAATGTGTAGCCATGCGGAAGAGCCAGCCATGGTATTGCGGTGGCGTCTTGGTGAAGCCAGGTTTCCGCGAGAAAGAGAAATCAGTTAGAAGGTCCAGGATCTCAGCGTGATGTTTTTATCAGCGAGCGGCAGTTGAGGCTAAGAATTTTAAATAGCTTAAACCCAGAAGAGCAAGGAGTCGGTTGTGCTGGGGCTAGTTCGAACGGGCAGGACTTGCAGTGAGAGGGTAACTCAAGGGGGGACCATGGGGATGATGGGCAGGAAGTGCGCGCCAGGGCCAAGAGATCTTCTCGTGAATACATGATAGGGTCAGACCTACCGCCATCCATAATGCCAGCGCCCAGCGCCGACCCGGCGCGGACGGGCGCAGACGGGCTTGCCTTTGGCGCGCCTTCAGCGCACCAGCAGCGCGCCCGCTGGGTGGTCGCGGCTGTGAGTTCATTTATGGGCGAATGGGAGGGTCCGGCCAGGCAGCTGTATCGCCGACTTCCCCCCTATCCAAGATGGCGTAACTATTCCAGCCGTCTCGGGGAAGTCAGCACAGGAGCCCGGTCTCTCCCACCACCAAGAACCAACAAGGCAGATCACAGGTAAAAATACACAGAGGGGATTGCTAAGGTCCCTGTATTTTGTTTAAAACCAATAACACAGTAAAAGAGGGGTTAACCCTGACAGATTAAAAGCATGTGCCAAATGTGCAAAAAACGCAAAATGTAAAAGACACTTAATCGCCAATACCGGATTAGCGCTTCGCTCCGCTTGCTCCCGGCTCAAGCCTCAGGAGCTCACTGCTAGCGCGGTCGCGGCTGTGAGTTCATTTATGGGCAAATGGGAGGGTCCGGCCAGGCAGCTGTACCGCCGACTTCCCCCCTATCCAAGATGGCGGAACTATTCCATGAAACTATATTATAAGAAGCACAAAATGTGTAAAACAATAAGATTTATATGGGTTGTTCAAAGACTGGTCTCACAATGACCTTCATCCTTGCAATCTGAGGGAAGCAGAATGTACACAGCATTAGAAACAAAAGACAGACTAGCGGAAGAAAAAGTAAGGGAAGTGGGAGTAGACAAACAGAAAAACAGCAAACAGGCAGAACAGAATAAAAAACCTGATGGCAACCATCCTATGGCACGAATAGGGAATGGGAGCATGGGAGCACAAAGGAGAAAGCCAACAGGGCATCTGGCACTGTTGTGAGCCTAGGGGTGGACCCCGGAAGAAGCTGACCAGTGGACATCACTGTGGCTCAGGGAGGGAGGCCGAAGATGCAGACATAAGAGAGTTGAAGGAACTTGATTGCAATACTGCCTTCGACCCCGATGAAAGGGAGCAGACAGACACTACGGCCCAACCACTCAACATCCATGACCTACCACCAACTACTGGAGGAGGATTGTGGTGTCCAAGGTGTGTACCAGGGTGGCCCTGGTCAATGAAAACATAAAGGATGTGGTAGTCATGGCAAGATACTAAATTCCAATAAACACCAAATAATAAAGATAAGGACGCCTTAGGGTATTAGTTGTGCTATACAAATAAATAAATAAATAAATAATACATAAAATAAGGACGAGGAGGGAGGTCTAGAGAAATTAAAAGAGATAAAAAGTGGTATTAAGAAAAAAGAAGTGTGACAGACAATAATAAATATGAGATATTTCTCAAGACTCAAAGAAAGAAACCTCATAAAATGTTTATCCTGGCACTTGAGACAGGCAACCACATAGGAAGAGGTATTACGCTGTCAACCTTAAAGAGAAGAGAAGGCATGTTGCTTAGTCAAACAAGGAGAATCTGGAGACGCAAAAGAAACAGTTGAAATACTATATTAGGATACAATAGTCTTCCATTTTGACTGAAGCATCCAAATCCCACAATAAAAAATGTAATCATCCGCCGGAATCCCCCTCAACCCAGCCTCACCGCCCCACTGCTGTTACCTGCACACACCGCGACAGGTATTGAGGCCATTGTTCACCAATTGGCTGAGGGCCAGAAAAAACTCAGGCTGAACAATTGTCTAAAGTGTTTATGGCCTAACCTGCTACTATGAGCAGACTGGTGGATGTGCTTGCACAACCTAGAGGCAATCTATGGTAATGCAAAAATGTACTCCTGTGGGGGACCCTAATGACTTTTTCATAAATTTTGAATGTATTGCACAGGGTGCAAACTGGCCTTTAGAGAATTTGAGAAACTAGCTGTATTTGCTCCTTGTGGTGGACATAAAAGCAGCTTCTCTTTTCCCTCAGTACACGACCACCATTAGATGCAGTATGTTTGAGGTATGACATCGCCTGTGAAGAGACCCGGACAGTAAATCAGTCTCAATTAAGAAATCTGCCTGTAGTTGCAACATTTAAGGAGTTGGATTTAATCCCTTGATAACTTCAAAACTGGAGCATCTCTCCAACATGTAATCTTGGATACCAGCGCTACCTCTATGATATATCTACTGCATAAACATTGAAATTGAATCCTTAACCGTGCTGAGGGAAAATTAATTATTTATTTAATTTTCCCCCAGCATCGTCCCTCAAAATCCCCCCCCCCCCCCGCGGACCTACCACCCCACCGCTGTAACTTACATGGGCCGCGGCTGCTTAGGACCCTCTGGAATTTTTTCGGTTGGTCCTAGAGTTCTGTGTGGACCCTGACGATACCCCCTCCACTCACCTTTATACAAACAAAAGGTGGTCCTGATGAAGATGGTTACAAATTAGAAATTCCATGTGCGTTGACCTGGTTGTATTTAGTGCCTGACCTGCAACACCATAACGGAAAATGTTCTTGATATATCTCTGCCGTTAATTTCAGCAGTGTATGCAATTGGTTGGGTAGTATAAGTATGAGTGGCGATAATGTTAGTTTGTCGGTGTGTGTGAGGTGAGAATGGTCAGGTGGGGTTGACTTTAGGGGGTAGCTTTCTTTGTAATAATTAACTCATTTGTCGTTATATCTGTATCATTGTTTATTTGTCTTATCTGCGCAAGACAAATATTTTTTGTGTTACTAGGTGGAAGAATTGTATACAAGAATTTATGGATTTGTGGTGGTCTTACAACATGTTTTTAAGTATGTATGTAATCTTGTAGAACACAATGAAAAAATAAATTACTGTTGGTAAAGTATATTAACGAGTTTTTACAATTTAATAAAATAGATAAGCAACAGTATGCCTATGCCTATGACTCAATGAATAGAGTTATGGTCAGCCCATGGAGCCCTAGCAGGCCCATATAGAAATAATACAGGTCATGTGGGAGTGTTACTTGGTTTGCATTGGTTTTTCCCCCTTACTCCTAGACCCATAAAGTATTTTCAGGGGGTACCTTTCTTAGATAGGATCATAAAAATACCCTATGAATTGACAGATTCCACCTGAACTACTCCCTATGTGATTATTTAAAAGGCTGTTTTAGAACATATGGCCATAGAGGAAGAATACTATACAATATGATATAGCTAGGAATTAAGCATACCAGGAGACAATCCTTTTGCTTTTCTTTTTAAATGAATGATTTAGAGAATAAGTAATTTAGATTCAATGAGTCCACCAAACAGTAGACAAGATTTATTTACAGAAATGTATGAATGCTCTTCCCCTTACTAAACAAAAATAAGTGAAACAACACGACAAAGTAAATCTGACTACAGCCATTGAAATGACTACTACCTTCTATCAGGCTAACGAGGGACAGTAGGAAGGGCAGTAGAGGATTGGGGTATGTAAGTCTGTAGTAAAGAACACCTTTGTTCACCCTGACTAAATAATTCCTTAAGAGAAGATAACAATTAAATGTGCACATGAGGATAAAAAAGTACTCCTTGGCTGGAATGGAAACAGTGAGATCATCCACAGATCACGCTTCCATACAGTCACAGATGGGGGTAATCTCTAGTCTCCTAAAGGACATGATTATTGAGATAGACCCACCTGTATTTGACTCCTTTATACACACACACCTTCCCCCTAAACCCCAGGTTGGGAAGGCCCAGGAAGAACCGGTGTAAAATCCCAAAATCTAGAAAGGAAAGAAGGGCAGAAAAAAAGAGCATCGAGAGTCCTTATTTGGCACGTCTCAGGAGCCTTGGAAGGAGAACATTGATTTTAAGATATCTCAAAGGAATTATCTTCTTTTGCAAAATGCCTGGAAACAAGCAGGCTGAGAATAATCCCAAAGGTAGGAAGTCATTTAGTTGAAAAATGGAGTTACTTTGCAGGAAGGTTAACACTACATCTACATTACAGTTAATAGTGCCTACAAATCTCTCAAGAATATATTTTATTTGCATGTCCCTTCTTTTACTAGGACATTTTGAAGCAGAGAAGACTGAACCCTCCATTTCTGAACACTTCTACTGGACAAGGATGTTCTGGCACATACAGAAGCATTGTACAGAATGTTCTACTTACCAATTAATTAACTCCTACAAACCTCCAAAAGGACTCCAACAAATGCCTTTTATTGATGCTCCATTCCAAAGTGTTGGGAAGGATTTGATTGGGTCCTTATTTCCATCTAGAAAATGATACAAACATAGATACTAGATTACTCCATGAAACATCCTGAAGGTTTTTCCATTAAACAAACCACAATCAATCAAGTAGCTAGGGCCCTAATAAATGTTGTTTCTAGAATACAGTTTCCCAAATAAATTATTACCAACCAGGGCAGTCCCTTTGTTTCAGAGTTAATGAAAAAGATGTGTCAAGAGTTAGCGATCAAATATTTATGAATATACAGATTGTTGGAACATTACAATACCCTAAAACTAACCTGATGTGGGAATGAAGATTGAAATTGGGATAAAATGACTCCTTTAGCCCTGTTTGCTATTCAGTGCCAACCATAAATCAGTTTAGGATTCTATTGAACTGAGTTACTGTTTGGTTGAAAGCCTGGAAACTTGCTAGAAAGAAAAAATACCCTGGGAAGAACAAGAAGGGGAAAATAAAACCTTAACGGAGTTTGCTTTTTAATTACCAAATAGTTTTGGGACTCTTAGACAGCCAGTTAAAGAAAATCCAGAGAAAACACAAGTTCAACAGCAAAATGCTAATTCACAAAACTAAACTGAGAGAATTTTATCTGGGTGACTAAGTACTCCCAACTATTCCCTCCAATAATCAAAACATGCTGGCTATGTGACAGGGCCTTTATAAGATATATAGGAGATTAAACCAGGTGACAAATAAACTTGGTCAGGATATAAATGAAAGCCAAAGTTTCCACAATAATCTTCTAAAATAATTGGAATGCCCTGTCTAAACAGAAACGGAGGAGGCTTTCTCAATATCAGATTCAGATTCTTTAATGGAACTAAATATTTTATCCCAAACTTAGCGGAACAGAAAAACTGGGGAAGGTGTTAATCCTCTTTCGGAATTGTTTTTCCAAAGAACCAGGGAAAACACAATAAGCAAAACATTATATTCATACTCACCCAGGACAGATTGCCAAACAAAAGCCTTATCTCTTTCCTGAAGCTGAACAGAAAGTGATTGAAGAGGAGGTAGAGAAGATTTTAAGTTTAGGAGTAATGGAACTCTCCAACAGTAATTTGAGTTCTCCTGTTCTATTAGTACCAAAACCCGAACTGTATCATTCGGTTCTGTATTAATCTTAGCGTAGTAAAATCAGATTTCCAAATTTGATGCTTTTCCCTTGCCCCACGGTAAATCAGGTCATTTGCGACCACTAAAAAGGGTTGTAGCATGTACAAACCCTATTTTGTGAGTCGGTAACCTATTATCGACTCACAAAATAGGGTTTGCAAGTTGCTTTCAGGCAGGGGCTTGCCAAGGACTTCCCTTCCTAATAGCTAGTCGCAGGGGGATGCATAATTGTTTTGCGATCGCAAATGTGGTTGCACAGCAATCACAGTTACCACCAATTTCAAATCCAGTCGCAAAGGGAAAGGGGTCCCCAGGACACCATAACATACTAGAACAACTATGAGTCTCAAAAAATAGAAGACCTAGATACAAGGATAAAGGTAATGCTAGAGTTTAGAAAAGCTGTGGATTCATTTATGCATATATGTGTGTATGCACTGGAAATAAAATTCCCATCATCAACCTCAAGAGGTTAGCTTCATCATCTGGGAATGGAGGACGGCAAGAGTACCATATTCTACTTAGCAATTAGTAGATTTTGGTCTCTTATGTGTCCCAGACCAGTGGATGATATAGTTGTTATTTGATGATGGATAGATGTGTGGATTGCAGTGCTCGTGAAACGTGATGTTGTGGGGGTGCTCGATAAAAATTGTCTAGCAAGGCACTAAACACATTTTATTAAATCGCTGCCATGTTAGCAATAACTAAAAACAGTGCTATGACAGTTTAAACAAATAACTGTGATGACAAATAGGTCTACATGTTTCTGCTACCGGGTGAAATTCACCCAAGCATTCCTCAGGACCAAATAAGCTACTGCAGAAATTGAACGGTGCTCGAGTGAGCGATAAAGTGAATGATACAACCTGGACCCAACCGAAGGGCCAAGGAACTCTGTGGGAGGTAATTTTCCTCCGTTGACCTACAGAGATACAAACAGAAAAAGGGGGGGAGAAAACACAGCATGGCACAAACCTTTTAGAAAGTAAAATTCATGAGGTCAAAACTTTTAGCATCCAGTAATTGATCAAGTATGCAAATACTCTTAAATATATCAAGACTATATTAAGTCTATGTTAATTGAATGAAGTGAGTAAAGGTTATGGCACTTACCCAAAATGTTGTGGGTGTGCGCCTCACCTCGCCTGGCTACTGCTCAGGTTAGGGGAGGCCCCGCTCTGTAAGGGAATCAGAGGGTTCACAATGTATTTTTGCTCGAAATGTGAGCTCTTTTGTAAAAACCGCAGGCGCTCATTCCGCGATGTGCCAGAAAAGACTAACCCCACATGATGACATTCGAGGGCTACAAAGCGTCAAAAGGATAGTACCTTCAGGTAATGCGAAGTGGTCGCCATGGTAACAGTTGAGGTGAAAGGCTCCACTACCCAAGGTAACTAACTCGATATTACCGAACGCGATATACTTCTTTGTTACAAGATCAAATGAAGAGAATTACTGCTCACCTCTCCGTCGGTACCTCGGAGTGGAGCTGAGCTCGTAGGGGAGGCAACCAGCGGGGTGGAAACACTCGGCTAAAGTAAAGAAAGCCGGTGTTGGTTGTCATAGCAACCCTGTGGGTGAGACGCAGGGGAATTGCGTCACCGCTTCGCGCCAAACGAGTATGGGAAATGTAGTTCATATGAGAGGGCGTCATAGATAGATCGTTAGAGAAACAAATCTCGTACAAATTGCTTGATTGGACCGATAGCAAAAATAAAGCGATATTCTGCCTTGTCCATTAAGGTAACGAGAGTTTCAGAAAGAATGTGTATGTATACACATAAAGAAGGCAGCCGCTCGGGTGAATGTAACCAAACACAAGCCTGAATAGATGGTGTCATGGTGTCATGGCAACCCTGTGAGTAAGACGCAGGGGAATCACGTCCCCGCATCGCGCCAAACAAGTATGGGAAATGTAGTTTGTATGAGAAGGCGTCATAGATAGATCGTTAGAGAAGCAAATCACGTGCACATTGCTCGATTTGAACGATGGCATATTAAGGCAATATTCTGTCTTATCCATAGAGGTGACAAGAATGTCAGAAAAAATGTGTATGTATACAGGACACCCCATTGTGTTTGGCAGCAACAACATTTTTTAAGAGCAGGCAGTGGTTCCACTGACCCCTTCCTGCCCTTTTAAAATGAAAAGAAAACTGTACAGTTTTTTCTTTTAAATGCATCCCACTTTCCGTCAATGAAAACAGGCAGCATTTAAAAAAAAGTTGCTTTATTTAAAAAGCAAACACACACATAGTGGTCAACTGTCCCCAGCAGACCACCATCCCTGTAATATTGCCCAATCCCAATGGGTCACAAATAGCGATCTGCCTCATGAATATTGATGAAGCAAATCATTTACATTGGGAATAGCTAAATGTGTCTGAGACACATTAGTACATTCCATTTTGTGAGTTGCAAATTGCGAGTCGCAAAAATTGCAATTTGCAAGATGCAAAATGGAATGGTCGTACATCTGGCCCAAGTCTTCTCAGGATTTTCTGGGTTCTGGTTGTTTTCTAAAGGCATGCTCATTGTTTAACAAAGAAATGTATGTCTTATTTTTCAAACTACATAAAGCACTTTTCTGCAGTTGTACCTTCCACTGCCATACATTTTCCAGGCCAGACAACATGAACATTTTATATATAAAACAAAAACACTACACTTTCCAAAATCGTATTTTCCTTTGATTGGTCAAGCTGGGTCCAAACGAGGTCTGACTCTATTTTAAATCTCAGCACAGACATGGTATGTGTTTTCATGTGCATTAGTTAAGTGCTTTTTGTTGACATGCTGTTCTCTGATAAGTCTGGAGGAAACATTACTTACACATTTAACTGTTCAAGGTCTTTCCTGCCTGTACCTCTATAAGTCTATGCATTCATAAGCTTGTCATTGTTTTGTATGTAACTAGATTTTACTATCATATCTGTTGACATTAGCTCAAATATGGATTCATTAATATATTATTGAGTTCAATATTTTTGAATATTGCTATGTTGCACTTAGTTGATTTCTGCAACATTTAGCTCATTTTATTCTGCCTACTTGAGATGTTCTGTGCTTTTTATTATAAAAGAACAATCATTTGGAGATGAGCCAGTCTGGTTTGCACCAGCTCTTTGAGAGCAGATTCTTGTCAGTCTGTCTCCTGCTTAGGACTTAGAATATCGTCTCTGAAAGTCCCATGAGTCTGACGGTCCTTGGACCTCCAAACTTGTAATCAAGCCCTGAGTGCTGTGAGAATCTGTGTTAAATCTAGAGTTATATGTGAATACTAGTGCAGACCTGCGTGGTGTTATGGGGTCTGCAGGGTTTCTGTCACATTGAAAGATTTCTTAAAAGTTCCACATTTGTATACATATAGGGCCACATGCATCAACGAGAAAACTGGTCGCAAACGGGCAGATTAGCAGAATCTGCCCCTTTGCAACCGGTATTTTTGCATTTGGGATGCATCATCCCAAATGCAAAAATCGCAATTTAAGGAATCTTTAAATAGCGATTCCTTAAATTGCGATTGCATTTAACGAATCCCAAATTGAGATTCCTTAAATGCAATGCATTAAAGTTAAAATATGAGCAATTTCGCTAATAGGGGTCGCAAATTACCATGAAGTTGAACTTCATGGTAATTTGCAAAAACTTTGAAAAATGCACTTCTGTGCATTTTTCAAAGTTTCATGTTGCGCACACACATGCCCTTAGAGCATGTGTGTGTGCAACATATGTGCACAGATCAATTTCAGGGGTGCAATAGGGTGTCATTTTGACACCCTTGCACCCTTGAAATTGCATGAGCAATTTGCGAATACCTACTGGTACTCGCAATTTGCTCATGCAATCTCCAAATCATTCCTATGGGCCTGGAGGCCCATAGGAATGATTGGGATGGCATTCCTTAATTGCGACTCGCAATTTGCGAGTCGCAATTAAGGAATTTGTAGGAATCGCTATTTTTATAGCGATTCCTACATGCATAGGCTTTTGCAATTCCTTAATTGCGATTCCTTAAAAATCGCAATTAAGGAATCGCAAAAGTCTTTGTTGATACATGTGCCAGATAGTGATTTGCTCAATTGAATGGAGTGTTGGTATGCATGGGGTTTGCATACAAGTTGTATCTGGTGCATATACGGAGATTGCGCACAAGTTCTTGGTTTGTGAGTGTTTGGAAATTGCATTTAATTGTGTTCCTGACATTTACTTTTGTCACATGTCTGAAATTATGATGTGGTTGTATGCTAACAAGTGGAATGTTTATGTGGGTAATTATGATAGTAGAGTTATCTGGAAATGTGTGTTGAGTTGAAGTTTGGTTACTTTGAGTTTTGTGGTGTTGCTACTTATATTCTTTCTCTATTTTTGTGCTTAGAATGTGCAGACATGGGGGTGTTGTGGAAACCCCATGCCAAATGAGGCTTGAGGTTTCTGACATTGATTGTGGCATGAGTTGGTCTCTTTGACAACTTTTCTGTGTGCTTGAATATTTTTGTTGGGTGCAGTCATGAGTGGTTAAGCGATCATGCTTGAGGTGATCTCACGAACTGTGGTTTTGGAGTTGTGCAAGGTTAGTCATAACCTAGTTGTTTTTTTGTACTTTGTAATTGATGTGAGGCTTTGGGAGTCTCATGTGTTGAAAAACACCATAGTTCTTCTTTATCCTTTGGTGAATTGCCATAATTGATATTGTCATTTCTTTGTATGCATGCATGGGTGTTGGAGAGTGTAACAGTTGACCCAGATGTATTAGTGAGTAAGTGTGAACAGCTGTCCTTTTACTGTTCTTGTATAGGGATTTAGGTGTCTTTGATTTGTTGCTTTGCAACAGAGAGAGATACATACTACCCTGTGTGTGTCCTTCCTCTTTTTGTAAGAACTGGTGGCTAAAATAGAGAGAGGGAATGGTGCTTTAATGGAATATTGTTGTGTTGAGTAGAAACATGGGCACAGTGCAAGTTGGCGAGTGGGTGAAGCATTGGCAAACCCTTAAGAGATGAAGCTGCACCTAGGGGTATTAGCTGTAAATAAACTAGATTTCATAAAGCCTGCAGAGTTTTAATTTCTTAGTAAAGTGAAAGAAGGAAATACTGTTATACGGTTCCTACAAATTAAGTAGGACTGTGTATATGTACGCCGCAAGCATCAGCATATGGGAACTCGGTTCATACACATCATCAGGAAATGTTGACCTAGGAAGAGTGCCCAATCTGAACCCCTAAACTTATCAGGGTACCTGATAGTAGGTCCGGCCAGGCAGCTGTACCGCCGACTTCCCCCCTATCCAAGATGGCGGAACTATTCCATGATACTATATTATAAGAAGCACAAAATGTGTAAAACAATAAGATTTATATGGGTTGTTCAAAGACTGGTCTCACAATGACCTTCATCCTTGCAATCTGAGGGAAGCAGAATGTATACAGCATTAGAAACAAAAGACAGACTAGCGGAAGAAAAAGTAAGGGAAGTGGGAGTAGACAAACAGAAAAACAGCAAACAGTCAGAACAGAATAAAAAACCTGATGGCAACCATCCTATGGCACGAATAGGGAATGGGAGCATGGGAGCACAAAGGAGAAAGCCAACAGGGCATCTGGCACTGTTGTGAGCCTAGGGGTGGACCCCGGAAGAAGCTGACCAGTGGACATCACTGTGGCTCAGGGAGGGAGGCCGAAGATGCAGACATAAGGGAGTTGAAGGAACTTGATTGCAATACTGCCTTCGACCCCGATGAAAGGGAGCAGACAGACACTACGGCCCAACCACTCAACATCCATGACCTACCACCACCTACTGGAGGAGGATTGTGGTGTCCAAGGTGTGTACCAGGGTGGCCCTGGTCAAGGAAAACATAAAGGATGTGGTAGTCATGGCAAGATACTAAATTCCAATAAACACCAAATAATAAAGATAAGGACGCCTTAGGGTATTAGTTGTGCTATACAAATAAATAAATAAATAAATAATACATAAAATAAAGACGAGGAGGGAGGTCTAGAGAAATTAAAAGAGATAAAAAGTGGTATTAAGAAAAAAGAAGTGTGACAGACAATAATAAATATGAGATATTTCTCAAGACTCAAAGAAAGAAACCTCATAAAATGTTTATCCTGGCACTTGAGACAGGCAACCACATAGGAAGAGGCATTACGCTGTCAACCTTAAAGAGAAGAGAAGGAATGTTGCTTTGTCAAACAAGGAGAATCTGGAGACGCAAAAGAAACAGTTTAAATACTATATTAGGATACAATAGTCTTCCATTTTGACTGAAGCATCCAAATCCCACAATAAAAAATGTATTGCTTTAAGAGACTTTTGTGCGAATCGTAATTTACAGTGAACCCTATGCCCTACTTTCCACAAGTGGGGTCCAGAGGTGGGATTTAACTTAAATAGGCGTCTGGATAGAGCAGCCGCGGTCCGTGCAGGTAAGAGCCGTGGGGCCGGGTGGAGGGGGATTCCGATGGATGATAACGAGGGAAAATTAGTTATTTATTTAATTTTCCCTCTGCATCATCCGCCGGAATCCCCCTCAACCCGGCCTCACCGCCCCACTGCTGTTACCTGCACACACCGCGACTGGTATTGAGGCCATTGTTCACCAATTGGCTGAGGGCTAGAAAAAACTCAGGCTGAACAATTGTCTAAAGTGTTTATGGCCTAACCTGCTACTATGAGCAGACTGGTGGATGTGCTTGCACAACCTAGAGGCAATCTATGGTAATGCAAAAATGTACTCCTGTGGGGGACCCTAATGACTTTTTCATAAATTTTGAATGTATTGCACAGGGTGCAAACTGGCCTTTAGAGAATTTGAGAAACTAGCTGTATTTGCTCCTTGTGGTGGACATAAAAGCAGCTTCTCTTTTCCCTCAGTACACGACCACCATTAGATGCAGTATGTTTGAGGTATGACATCGCCTGTGAAGAGACCCGGACAGTAAATCAGTCTCAATTAAGAAATCTGCCTGTAGTTGCAACATTTAAGGAGTTGGATTTAATCCCTTGATAGCTTCAAAACTGGAGCATCTCTCCAACATGTAATCTTGGATACCAGCGCTACCTCTATGATATATCTACTGCATAAACATTGAAATTGAATCCTTAACCATGCTGAGGGAAAATGAATTATTTATTTAATTTCCCCCCAGCATCGTCCCTCAAAATCCCCCCCCGCGGACCTACCACCCCACCGCTGTAACTTACATGGGCCGCGGCTGCTTAGGACCCTCTGGAATTTTTTCGGTTGGTCCTAGAGTTCTGTGTGGACCCTGACGATACCCCCTACACTCACCTTTATACAAACAAAAGGTGGTCCTGATGAAGATGGTTACAAATTAGAAATTCCATGTGCGTTGACCTGGTTGTATTTAGTGCCTGACCTGCAACACCATAACGGAAAATTTTCTTGATATATCTCTGCCGTTAATTTCAGCAGTGTATGCAATTGGTTGGGTAGTATAAGTATGAGTGGAGATAATGTTAGTTTGTCAGTGTGTGTGAGGTGAGAATGGTCAGGTGAGGTTGACTTTAGGGGGTAGCTTTCTTTGTAATAATTAACTCATTTGTCGTTATATCTATATCATTGTTTATTTGTCTTATCTGCGCAAGACAAATATCTTTTGTGTTACTAGGTGGAAGAATTGTATACAAGAATTTATGGATTTGTGGTGGTCTCACAACATGTTTTTAAGTATGTATGTAATCTTGTAGAACACAATGAAAAAAGAAATTACTGTTGGTAAAGTATATTAACGTGTTTTTACAATTTATTAAAATAGATCAGCAACAGTATGCAAATGCCTATGACTCAATGAATAGAGTTATGGTCAGCCCATGGAGCCCTAGCAGGCCCATATAGAAATAATACAGGTCCTGTGGGAGTGTTACTTGGTTTGCATTGGTTTTTCCCCCTTACTCCTAAACCTATAAAGTATTTTCAGGGGGTACCTTTCTTAGATAGGATCATAAAAATACCCTATGAATTGACAGATTCCATCAGAACTACTCCCTATGTGATTATTTAAAAGGCTGTTTTAGAACATATGGCCATAGAGGAAGAATACTATACAATATGATATAGCTAGGAATTAAGCATACCAGGAGACAATCCTTGTGCTTTTCTTTTTAAATGAATGATTTAGGGAATAAGTAATTTAGATTCAATGAGTCCACCAAACAGTAGACAAGATTTATTTACAGAAATGTATGAATGCTCTTCCCCTTAATAAACAAAAATAAGTGAATCAACACGACAAAGTAAATCTGACTACAGCCATTGAAATGACTACTACCTTCTATCAGGCTAACGAGGGACAGTAGGAAGGGCAGTAGAGGATTGGGGTATGTAAGTCTGTAGTAAAGAACACCTTTGTTCACCCTGACTAAATAATTCCTCAAGAGAAGATAACAATTAAATGTGCACATGAGGATAAAAAAAAGTACTCCTTGGCTGGAATGGAAACAGTGAGATCATCCACAGATCACGCTTCCATACCATCACGGATGGGGGTAATCTCTAATCTCCTAAAGGACATGATTATTGAGATAGACCCACCTGTATTTGACTCCTTTATACACACACACCTTCCGACTAAACCCCAGGTTGGGAATGCCCAGGAAGAACCGGTGTAAAATCCCAAAATCTAGAAAGGAAAGAAGGGCAGAAAAAAAGAGCATAGAGAGTCCTTATTTGGGTCGTCTCAGGAGCCTTGGAAGGAGAACATTGATTTTAAGATATCTCAAAGGAATTATCTTCTTTTGCAAAATGCCTGGAAACAAGCAGGCTGAGAATAATCCCAAAGGTAGGAAGTCATTTAGTTGAAAAATGGAGTTACTTTGCAGGAAGGTTAACACTACATCTACATTACAGTTAATAGTGCCTAAAAATCTCTCAAGAATATATTTTATTTGCATGTCCCTTCTTTTACTAGGACATTTTGAAGCAGAGAAGACTGAACCCTCCATTTCTGAACACTTCTACCGGACAAGGATGTTCTGGCACATACAGAAGCATTGTACAGAATGTTCTACTTACCAATTAATTAACTCCTACAAACCTCCAAAAGGACTCCAACAAATGCCTTTTATTGATGCTCCATTCCAAAGTGTTGGGAAGGATTTGATTGGGTCCTTATTTCCATCTAGAAAATGATACAAACATAGATACTAGATTACTCCATGAAACATCCTGAAGGTTTTTCCATTAAACAAACCACAATCAATCAAGTAGCTAGGGCCCTAATAAATGTTGTTTCTAGAATACAGTTTCCCAAATAAATTATTACCAACCAGGGCAGTCCCTTTGTTTCAGAGTTAATGAAAAAGATGTGTCAAGAGTTAGCGATCAAATATTTATGAATATACAGATTGTTGGAACATTACAATACCCTAAAACTAACCTGATGTGGGAATGAAGATTGAAATTGGGATAAAATGACTCCTTTAGCCCTGTTTGCTATTCAGTGCCAACCATAAATCAGTTTAGGATTCTATTCAACTGAGTTACTGTTTGGTTGAAAGCCTGGAAACTTGCTAGAAAGACAAAATAACCCTGGGAAGAACTAGAAGGGGAAAATAAAACCTTAACGGAGTTTGCTTTTTAATTACCAAATAGTTTTGGGACTCTTAGACAGCCAGTTAAAGAAAATCCAGAGAAAACGCAAGTTCAACAGCAAAATGCTAATTCACAAAACTAAACTGAGAGAATTTTATCTGGGTGACTAAGTACTCCCAACTATTCCCTCCAATAATCAAAACATGCTGGCTATGTGACAGGGCCTTCATAAAATACATAGGAGATTAAACCAGGTGACAAATAAACTTGGTCAGGATATAAATGAAAGCCAAAGTTTCCACAATAATCTTCTAAAATAATTGGAATGCCCTGTCTAAACAGAAACGGAGGAGGCTTTCTCAATATCAGATTCAGATTCTTTAATGGAACAAAATATTTTATCCCAAACTTATCGGAACAGAAAAACTGGGGAAGGTGTTAATCCTCTTTCGCAATTGTTTTTCCAAAGAACCAGGGAAAACACAATAAGCAAAACATTATATTCATACTCACCCAGGACAGATTGACAAACAAAAGCCTTACCTCTTTCCTGAAGCTGAACAGAAAGTGATTGAAGAGGAGGTAGAGAAGATTTTAAGTTTAGGAGTAATGGAACTCTCCAACAGTAATTTGAGCTCTCCTGTTCTATTAGTACCAAAACCCGAACTGTATCATTCGGTTCTGTATTAATCTTAGCGTAGTAAAATCAGATTTCCAAATTTGATGCTTCTCCCTTGCCCCACGGTAAATCAGGTCATTTGCGACCGCTAAAAAGGGTTGTAGCATGTACAAACCCTATTTTGTGAGTCGGTAACCTATTATCGACTCACAAAATAGGGTTTGCAAGTTGCTTTCAGGCAGGGGCTTGCCAAGGGCTTCCCTTCCTAATAGCTAGTCGCAGGGGGATGCATAATTGTTTTGCGATCGCAAATGTGGTTGCACAGCAATCGCAGTTACCACCAATTTCAAAGCCAGTCGCAAAGGGAAAGGGGTCCCCAGGACACCCCATTGTGTTTGGCAGCAACAACATTTTTTAAGAGCAGGCAGTGGTTCCACTGACCCCTTCCTGCCCTTTTAAAATGAAAAGAAAACTGTACAGTTTTTTCTTTTAAATGCATCCCACTTTCCGTCAATGAAAACAGGCAGCATTTAAAAAAAAGTTGCTTTATTTAAAAAGCAAACACACACATAGTGGTCAACTGTCCCCAGCAGACCACCATCCCTGTAATATTGCCCAATCCCAATGGGTAACAAATAGCGATCTGCCTCATGAATATTGATGAAGCAAATCATTTACATTGGGAATAGCTAAATGTGTCTGAGACACATTAGTACATTCCATTTTGTGAGTTGTAAATTGCGAGTCGCAAAAATTGCAATTTGCGAGATGCAAAATGGAATGGTCGTACATCTGGTCCAAGTCTTCTCAGGATTTTTTGGGTTCTGGTTGTTTTCTAAAGGCAGGCTCATTGTTTAACAAAGAAATGTATGTCTTATTTTTCAAACTACATAAAGCACTTTTCTGCAGTTGTACCTTCCACTGCCATACATTTTCCAGGCCAGACAACATGAACATTTTATATATAAAACAAAAACACTACACTTTCCAAAATCGTATTTTCCTTTGATTGGTCAAGCTGGGTCCAAACGAGGTCTGACTCTATTTTAAATCTCAGCACAGACATGGTATGTGTTTTCATGTGCATTAGTTAAGTGCTTTTTGTTGACATGCTGTTCTCTGATAAGTCTGGAGGAAACATTACTTACACATTTAACTGTTCAAGGTCTTTCCTGCCTGTACCTCTATAAGTCTATGCATTCATAAGCTTGTCATTGTTTTGTATGTAACTAGATTTTACTATCATATCCGTTGACATTAGCTCAAATATGGATTCATTATTATATTATTTAGTTCAATATTTTTGCATATTGCTATGTTGCGATTAGTTGATTTCTGCAACATTTAGCTCATTTTATTCTGCCTACTTGAGATTTTCTGTGCTTTTTATTATAAAAGAACAATCATTTGGAGATGAGCCAGTCTGGTTTGCACCAGCTCTTTGAGAGCAGATTCTTGTTAGTCTGTCTCCTGCTTAGGACTTAGAATATCGTCTCTGAAATTGACTTCTTTGTCATATTTCCTGATGCATTTTTTTGAGCCTTTTGCTAATTTCCCTATATATGATGAGCAATAACTAATATTATTTTTGCCTTCTGTGCCGCACTTATTTTATTTAGTAAACCTTCATCGCTTCTAACTTTTACTGGTCTCTAGAAGGTTTATTTAATTGACTACGCAGATTTATTTGCTGACTATCTAATATTCGAGGGATGCATTGCCTCATATGTTCTGGAGGACAACACTGTCCCCTATCCTGCAATGGCCCTTTATCTAAGATTAACTGGTAAGATAGCCTCAACAATGTCATAAAAAGAGATATCAATATAGATCATAAAGTGGTTCCACATAGCAAGATAACTACAACAGATGCAAGATAGTGACCTCTAGCACCTAGGAAATATTGCCATAATATCCATAAAAGGTGCTCTAAATTTGTTGCAAAACAACAGCATGTCATTTTTGGTAAGTATTATTTTTTTCCATAAACAAAAGCCTGTCATTTTCAGAAGAGTCACTCCTGATTTGCAAGCAATAATAAACACACCCTTTAGTTTTCAGCAGACCACATTTATGTGATCAGTACTCATTTTGAAAGCCACTTCCTAAGAGGTAGGTACTATCTTGAATGACTAGATGCTCGCTTTACCGCTCGAAGTTTTTTTATTAAAGACACTACAGTTAGGCTTATCTGGATTAACTTTTCTTGAGAAACATATTAGTGAATGCAACAATCTAACTTCCTAAATTTGTGTCACATTTCTTCTGTTGCAGCCTTGTTTTGCATATTTTTCCTCAAAGAATTTCTGAAATCTTTCAGGGTACTGCGGTACATCTGGAGGTCAGAATGCTCCGTTTCAAATTATTTCTTTGACTTTATTTGCTCAGTAAAAGGTACATGCCTAGTTGTACTTAAGCAACACCAGTTGCCGATGTAGAGTAGTCTGAAGTCATTCTTCAATAAAAATCAGAAATGCCTGTGGGGATAAAGTGAATTGCAATGGCCAAAGACACATTGTGTGTCAGATTACGAGTGGGACGCTTTTAGGTGTGCTGATATCATGTGGCCAGAAATAATACTTCAGGCTGATGATCCCCATCCTAAATCCACTAATTACGAGTTATCCCCACAGAACGGGGAATAACCGAGAGGACCAGTTTTTTCCGGTTCAAATTTTGTTCTTAATTTGCAGTTCACTGTGGCTTAATGTTCCCTGGTAAATAGGAGAAGGCGGACCTGTTCCAAGGCGGAATGGTAAAGGAAGTTTCAACAGTGACAGAAGTCAAGCCAGGCTATGGGCTGCTAGGTGGAGAGTCTTCCATGGTCCCCATTGCTACAAGAGGATGATTAAGTGGACCAGAGTTGGACTGCATTTGCTGTCTGAACAGCATGCAAATTTACCAGTCTTATTTTCCAACTGGTAAATTGGGCCTAGTGTACCCGCACTTGGAAAATCAATGTACTGCAACACTGGGCCATTTGCAATAGGGCGGAATGCATTCCCACCTGGGATAGTGCTCTGCCTGAGTAGTAACCTGTCCCTATGTATTTATGCAAGTGGAGACTTCAAACTACTTCACTGGACCCTATTCTCAAGATGTTTATCAATAGTAGTGTTAGCAAAGTATGCACTCTATGCTATTATTATGAAAGAAAATAATGCATTTACATTTTTATAAAAAGAATAGAATTATTAAAACAAAAAAACCTGATTTATGCTTGGGCTGCTCAACAGTCGGGGATGCTTTGATTGTACTAACATGGACTTTTTAGAGACGCACAGGACCACCCCAATAAGAGACCCTATATCCACAGGTGCAAAAGGACATAACCGAATTAGTGAACAAATACTTAACTCAATGGTGGATGTACTCTGCTTTAAGTTCACATGTTTTGAATAGCACTGCCTGCCCACATACACCTAGAGCAGAGTGGAGAGCTCACTATGATGTCTTATTGCACTTGAGAAGGCAGACAAGAAAATGATAATAGTGAATTTATATATAACAAGCCCAATAAACTGATTTGCACTTAGTGTCTGTATAACAGACATTAAGATAACCAAAGCCTACAGCATTGACTTTATCAACCATAAAAGTATGAAAGCCTGATCCACCCATACCGGCAATGTAAAGTTACTCAAAGATTTCTTCTGCATACACTCAATCCACTGGGCCATCTACAGAGCTGGAATAAAGCAATTGTTGTGTCTGCTTTTGTGGCAAGCACTAATCTTTCTGTTTTGATGTATAGAGTGGATTCCTGTGGTGTTTGTATGTGCTTGTCTTTCAATGCAGGTTGGAGTAGTTCTAAGTGTGACCCCGTGGAAAAGTTGGCAGAGGTCGGTACCTTTGTCCAATAAGGGACCCTTCTTCCTAGGCAGGATAAGGGGGATACACTTAAAAAAAACCCTGCTCACCCCCTCGGTAGTTTGGCACAAGCAGACAGGCTTATCTCAGAGGCAGTGTGTAAAGCATTTGTGAACACATACAGTAGTACAGCGAGAACACTACAAATGGACACCACACCAGTTTAGAAAAATAAGTAATCTTTATCTAAACCAAAACGACAGAAATCCACAATACTTTCCTAAAAATATGATTCTTGAAAGGTAGAAACAGTTCTGTTCCAACAAAATGTTGGATGCTGCACTTTTGCACAACGTACCTTGGTTGCGTCGAAAAATGCAAGCAAAAAGGGTCACAGGGAAGGTGATGCGTTGGTTCCTTACTCTGAGGGATGTGATGAGTTGGTTCCTTACTGCTGCGCAGGGGAGACAATGCATCGGTTCCTTACAGGAGAGGAGGTGATGCTTCGGTTTCTTACTGCGTTGGGAGGTGATGCGTCACTTTCTTACGGCATCCTCCAACAATGCGACAGACTTGATGCTTCAATGCGAGGCGTGACAATCCGGTACGATGCGAAGCGTGAAGACCCAGGATGGGCTGCGATAATTTCAGCCGTGTCCCCTCGATGCATCGGTTCTTCCACAACAGGGCCTGTGCAAGAATTGGTGCAGTGATCTCGGACGTCGGAGATCGGTGCACAGGATTTGTCGCAAGGCAGACAATTCAGCTGCGAGCAGACGCTGCATCGATTCTTCGTCAGCGGCCAAGTGTCGGAAAAATCTTTTCGCAGCGCTGAGATGTGTCCACAACAGGTGATGTGTCGATTTTCACAGTTCTTGCAGTTTCCAGTCCCAAAACAACCTCCAGAGGTCCATAACACTGGCAGACACCTCTCAGCAGGTCAGAACCCCCAGCAAAGGAGTTCAAGGGGAATGGGTGTGAAGTCTTTGTGTCCCTGAGACTTCAGAACAGGAGGCAAGCTCAATTTCAAGCCCTTGGAGATCTTCCTCAAGTAAAGGCCTTCTCCTTTCCTTGGCAGAAAGTAGCCACTGCAGGTCAACCCCAGAAAGCAAAGAGCAGAGGGGCAGTATTCCTCCTCAGTGTCTCTAGCTCTTCTCATTGGCAAAGGTTCCTCTCGATTTCCAGAAGTGATCTTTGAAGTCTTCTATCCCTGAGACTTCCAGCAGGAGGCAAGCTCTACTTCAAGCCCTTGGAGGAAACTCTAACAGCAGGATAATGAAAGCATAGTCCAGCCTTTTCCCTGCCCAAAACAAAAGCAACCATTGAAGGTGAACCCCAACATCACACAGCACAGGGTAGTACTCCTCCTCCAGCTTTCCCGGTTCTTCTTCCTGGCAGGTTCCTTAGTTCGGCAGTAATCTAAAGCTCAGGTGTCTGGGCCCCACTCTTTATAGCACGAAATCCTTTGTTCTCTGGTGGCAGAGAAGCTCTTTGCCCATCCAAAACCAGTTCTGTCCTCTCTGGTGCAGCTGCCCGGCAGGAGAAGGAGACAGCATTGTCACAGGCAGACCAGCCCATTCAGGTGTGAAAGAAATCTTCTCACTCAACTCTGAATGCAACCCAGGTCTATTCGCCCAACCCTGACTCATCCAGGAAAGGCAGGACACACATCAACCCCCCACCCCCCCAGGTGGCCAGCTGAGAGAATGCACATCCCCAGACCCTGTCTTTCAAAAGCCAGTCAATCCACAAACCAGCAGAGCCATACAGGATGGCTAAGCAAGAAAATACCCACTTTCTAAAAGTGGTATTTTCAAACACACAATATAAAAATAATCTTTACTAGAAGATGCATTTTTATATTTGAGTTCAGGCATACTAAACCCCACCTTTCAATCTTGTCCCAATGGGAAGTTATATTTATAAGATGTTATAAATAAACTCCCATTCTATCCTATGGGACAGATAGCCTTTCAATAGTGAAAAACGAAATTGGCAGTATTTCACTATAAGGGCATGTCACACACATCAGGGCATATCCTACCTTTCAAATACACTGCACCCTGCCCACAGGGGTACCTTGGGCCTACCTTAGGTGTGACTCACATGTCAGAAATGGGAAGGCTAGGGTCTAGCAAGTGGGTGCATTTGCCAGGTCAACCTGGCTGTACCAACTGAGCACAGATACTGCAATGGCAGGTCTGAGAAACGTTTGCAAGGCTGCTTGTGTGGGTGGCACAATCAGTGCTTCAGGCCTACTAGCAGCATTTGAGTTACAGGCCCTAGGCACACACAGTGCACTGTACTAGGGACTGAGTAGTAAGTCAAACAAGCCAATCATGGAAATACCAATGTACCCCCCTGCATAAATCCCCATGACATGAGGCACCATGGGGTCCTGTAGAGCCCCCTTAGTTTCCTCACCGCCAGCAGTTTCATGGTATGAACACCGCCATGAGAACGCTGGCAGTGAGAAAACTCATAATATACTTGAAAGGGCTGCAGCAGCCCTGCCAAGCATACTGCGGCCTCACACCGCTGCGCCACCAACAGGGGACACAGTTCCCTGGTGGTTGCGGCAGTGCAATGGAGGTTCAACCGCTAAAGTTGTAATGCAGCGTTCGGACCACAGGTGTGGCGGTGGCTGGACCTCCACGACCACGTCCCATGAGTCTGACGGTCCTTGGACCTCCAAACTTGTAATCAAGCCCTGAGTGCTGTGAGAATCTGTGTTAAATCTAGAGTTATATGTGAATACTAGTGCAGACCTGCGTGGTGTTATGGGGTCTGCAGGGTTTCTGTCGCATTGAAAGATTTCTTAAAAGTTCCACATTTGTATACATATAGTGATTTGCTCAATTGAATGGAGTGTTGGTATGCATGGGGTTTGCATACAAGTTGTATCTGGTGCATATACGGAGATTGCGCACACGTTCTTGGTTTGTGAGTGTTTGGAAATTGCATTTAATTGTGTTCCTGACATTTACTTTTGTCACATGTCTGAAATTATGATGTGGTTGTATGCTAACAAGTGGAATGTTTATGTGGGTAATTATGATAGTAGAGTTATCTGGACATGTGTGTTGAGTTGAAGTTTGGTTACTCTGAGTTTTGTGGTGTTGCTACTTATATTCTTTCTCTATTTTTGTGCTTAGAATGTGCAGACATGGGGGTGTTGTGGAAACCCCATGCCAAATGAGGCTAGAGGTTTCTGACATTGATTGTGGCATGAGTTGGTCTCTTTGACAACTTTTCTGTGTGCTTAAATAATTTTTTGTTGGGTGCAAACATGAGTGGTTAAGCGATCATGCTTGAGGTGATCTCACGAACTGTGGTTTTGGAGTTGTGCATGGTTAGTCATAACCTAGTTGTTGTTTTGTACTTTGTAATTGATGTGAGGCTTTGGGAGTCTCATGTCTTGAAAAACACCATAGTTCTTCTTCATCCTTTGTGGAATTGCCATCTTTGATATTGTCATGTCTTTGTATGCATGCATGGGTGATGGAGAGTGTAACAGTTGACCCAGATGTATTAGTGAGTAAGAGTGAACAGCTGTCCTTTTACTGTTCTTGTATAGGGATTTAGGTGTCTTTGATTTGTTGCTTTGCAACAGAGGGAGATACATACTACCCTGTGTGTGTCCTTCCTCTTTTTGTAAGAAATGGTGGCTAAAATAGAGAGAGGGAATGGTGCTTTAATGGAATATTGTTGTGTTGAATAGAAACATGGGCACAGTTCAAGTTGGCGAGTGGGTGAAGCATTGGCAAACCCTTAAGAGATGAAGCTGCACCCAGGGGTATTAGCTATAAATAAACTAGATTTCATAAAGCCTGCAGAGTTTTAATTTCTTAGTAAAGTGAAAGAAGGAAATACTGATATACGGTACCTACAAATTAAGTAGGACTGTGTATATGTACGCCGCAAGCATCAGCATATGGGAACTCGGTTCATACACATCATCAGGAAATGTTGACCTAGGAAGAGTGCCCAATCTGAACCCCTAAACTTATCAGGGTACCTGATAGTATCAGCAATCTCAAACATGACCACTTTTAAGACCCAAGGAAATTGTGGAAACAGATCTAACCTTTTGTTGCTTACTTTTGAATGCCCAAGGTAAACACAAGAAAGATACAAATTGACTTTTCAAACATTTATTGAAACAATAGTATTCAAGTATAGAAAGAATGTGCTGCGGTTATTAGCAGAAGAAACAAAGCATTGTAACCCAGCATTACAAGAATGGTGAAAAAGTTAAGCAGTTCAACCATTATGACATTATTATTTGATTACACTCCGACCTAACACTACCCAAACTATCGAGACATAGTAGTAGTACTCTCTGCCATATACATTGTGATAGTCTGACCCCCATACCTGAGTATGATGTGTCAGAAAGCCAGCCTGTGTAGAACAGCCTATCTATTGTGCTTTGCAGGATAGGGGTCAGAGTCAGTAGGACTACATCTCAGTCAAAGTGCGTCCCGTGCTAGGACAATCCCAGCAGAAGTGCTCCACTGCCAAATGTAATGCAGAGGCCGTTTATATAATACAAGAACTGTTCCAATCACACTGTGTCAAAGGTGCAGAGCTGATGTGATGGTTTGTCTCGAGCCTTAGAGCTGTCTCCAACCGGACAACAAAATGCAAGGGCATCGCGTTCCATGTGCTTAGCCTTGGATCGAGTGTACGAACAACATGATAATAATACTTGCTAAGAAATGAACTACATGTATATTAGTTTCTCAGTACATTATCATGTAAGTGTAAAACATGTAAAAAGTCGCATTAGAAAACGATGTCAAGCTAAAACGTGAAACTGAAATGGAGACTCTGATCGGGCTCTGTTTCAGAATGTTGGGTGCTGCATTGTGGAAAACCTGTCTGGCTGGGTGACACAGGTGTTTGTAAATGATGATCGCTGATGTCCTCTGACTATACAACTCAGACCCACTGCCTTTGAGGATGCCTGAAGGATCCCACAAATGAATGGACAAAATGTATGACAATTAAATACTTAGAGTACTATATCTGAGTTCACCTGACCTACAGTTCACTATTCATATACAACAGCAAAGTGTCTCTCTTCAGTAGCTTGACTGAGATCAGTGTTTAACTAATTAAAGATGATGAAAAATGCAGGAAATGAACATGAAAGAATGCTGTTAGGATATTAAGAAAATGAGTTCTAAACAAATATATTTATTAAATGTAATAAAAATGATCAGGATCTTAACAAATGATTAATCTCTTTTTAATTAGCTTTATTTTTATTTGCTCACTATTTAAGCTTATTTTTAGTTAAGTTATTTAGCTAATATTCCTTGTAAATGAGTGTTTGTTGCTTTCCTAACTCTGCAGAGCACTCAGATATATATTTTCTAATAAAAACATAAGGAAGATCTCTAGCAAAGTACAGACAGTACAGTTGGGTGCTAGCGAGATGCCCTATCTGACATTAGTTGGCGGCTGATCATAGGCCCGTCAGTTGACTGATTGTCTCAAAAGTCTGCTGTTCTGAGTAGCCTCCTGAACTATAGTCAATTCAGTTATCCCCACAGTCATGAAACAGCATCCTTTTGAAATACACTGGGTATTTTTTCCAAGAGGATACCTGGATAACATAGTATATTAAACTTGATTCTAGGGACTACAAGAAGCCAGTGGATGACTTTCAGGGTTGGATTCATCCAGTCATGTTTTCGTAGATTAAAACACATGTTGAAGTCTGGTTTTAAGCATTGCAGCCACTATCTGTGAGCTTCCTTGTTGAGCATTGTATGAAGAACTTGTTTTAATCCCTCTTGTCAAAATAAGAATTTCATGTGTGCAGAATTCTTTCCTGCCCAAGTTGAAGCAGTCAAGAATAGATTTCAGAGACTGGTTAATGATTCCATTCTGTGTCTACGCACTTGGGAAAAATGGGAGATCAATCAATCAGCAATTTGTAATTTGTTGCTTTCCTAACTCTGCCGTGCAGGAACTGGTGTGAATGCATTTAGGGCCCACTTTGTTTCCTCTCCGCCACGCTTTCATGTTGGTGGAACAGCCATGAAAACCGTGGCAGAGAGGAAACCCGTAACATGCTTGCCGTGACCGCGGTGGTCCTGCCAAGCTTATTGCGGCCTCATGACCACCTCAACACTTCTAGGGAATGGCAGTTCACTGGCAGCTGTGTTGGGGCAATGGAGGTCTGACCACCCTAATTGTAATAGGGTGGTTGGAAGCCCAGTCTCGTAATAGAGCCCTTAGTGGGTATCCCTAACTTGATAAGTAGAAGCAGCACAAGCACAGCAAACAGTAGCAAGGACGATTGATAACCTCAAGTGAAGTACTATTATGCATGTACTAAAAGACATCATAACTTAGGAGCAAAAAATACCAAGTTGTTTGCTAGGGTTTTGCTTTAGAGAAATTGGACCACAGTTTGAAACACTCCAAACCTCCCATTAAAATTTGAATTTCAAATTTTGTGTATATTTTGGTACTGAACTAAACAAAATACTTCATCAGTTTTATATTTGTGTGATGTTTACTTGTTTCTGTCGTTTTATGTACTGTGCTGCGGTTTGAATTGTAGAAAGTTCTTAGGCGGGAGTTCCCAGCTACCAATAATATTCAGAAGGGGAGCAGGGAGGGGGGGGGGAAGGAGGGGTCGACAGTAGTCAAATTTTAAAGACTCACTACTCTAGACAACGCAATTTTCTCAAACGTGGTCTCCCAATTCCCTGATGCGCTTCTGCCAGGTGTACTACGGGATCAGGATACATCACCTCATCAACACAGCCTTCATAATTTTTGATTTTTAAACAAATATATAGCACATATCCTTGCCTCTTGATGTCCTCGGTAAAGGTGCACTTTTGTTTAACAGGCTACAAGATTATTTTAAAGAGTACACATTTTTCACATCATCAACATTTTCAATCTCATTATGGTTTGTTGCCAGTTCTTCTAGAAAGAGTTTAGCTGCCGCATTAGCCATGTTTTGGTCTCGCCTTGGCAGCGCTTGCGCTGCATGCGCTGCATGCTCTGTCTCAACGAGACATAAAGTAATCTAGATGTTGGCTGAAATTTAGTGTAATTTGTCAGGCCGCTTGCCATTGGTTTAACTCTGGCATTGCTGTTGTAATCTTGCTTTCTGTTGGCTGTTGATGGCATACCTAACTTCTGTGTAGTCCAGAAGCAGCAGCGCCTAACTATAATTTTCCTCCGCAGCAGCGCTCTGCAGGGCACACAGGGAACTTTCTTTTTAAGGCACCATGTGGCTTGTAAGGCGAACGCGCGCTTTTCAGCAGCGCCCGCCTTACAAGCCACATGATGCACGGGCGCGTGCTCCAGCAGCGCGTGGGGATCAATTTGCTGACCTTTTATTTGGTTTTCCCCGCCCCCTACTTAGCGTGAGGAGAATCTTGCGCCACAGCTTGTTCTTTTTATTATTAAACCAAACTACTGCTGACGGACAGCCGCAGCTCCCCACCCCCCCTACGGAGGCTGACACCATGCAGTGACGTCACAGTGATTGGCAGCTCTGCCTGTGCTGGTTCCGAAGAGGGGGATGGACCGGTCCCTCGCCACAGCTCGAAGAGGCAGCAGCTCTGCCGAGTCGTTGTGTGCGGCCACCATCCCTCCTTCGCTGGGCTCTGCCTGCGTCTCCGTCTCTCCAGCCGGCTCTCCGTCGGTCTCTCCTCCGGGCTGGCCTTGCTGGCTGTAGGTGAATGTTTTGTGTGGGCTCCAAGGCAGGGATAATGTGCCCGTGCAGTGCCGGTCTCAGCACTGCCCGAGGCTTGTTTTTATTCCGTGCGCCATGCGTGTCTTTAGTTTCACAATGCCGGCCGGCAACGCACACAGCACTTGCTGTTTTTATTGCCTCCCCTCCTCCCACATTCTCCATGTTCCTTTAATGTCCCTCCGGCCCTCTCCGTGTTGCACGGCCCCACCCTCCCCCTTCTACGAACAGAGTGCAGCCTATCGCACAAAGCATATACTCTTACTCTGGTGGTCCGACCATGCTCCATGCAGGCCACGTGGGACTTTCCTCCAGGCTCTCCTATCTCCTCATCCGGTTTACAGCATGTCCACTGCAGCTGCTATTCTAGCGTCAAACCCGGAGCCTGACATCTAGTATAACAAGGTAAGGCATGTGCAGTATTGGCGCTAAATACACTGCTGTGCTGTAATATAAAATGTAATTGTGTCTTTGAGTTTTACTAGACGATAAATAGCAGATCGTCTGTGCCCTGAAATCACATGGATAAAGTTTGACTCGTCAATCGAATGCTCATAGGATGAAATGCAGGCCACAATGACTATGCTATAGCAGACATGCTGGTACTCTTTGTAGTAAGAGCTGTTCACGAGCAGTTTGTGTTGAGCCATGATGTGGTGTATTGTGTCACTTGCTTTCTCTATGATCGTCCTTTGCTTGTAACATGTGAGTTTGATAAACTAGTAGAGTAGTGTGTGTAGTGAGCAGTACAAGCCAGTGC
This sequence comes from Triturus cristatus, assembly GCF_964204655.1. Taxonomy (NCBI): domain Eukaryota; kingdom Metazoa; phylum Chordata; class Amphibia; order Caudata; family Salamandridae; genus Triturus; species Triturus cristatus. Next base: position 793,074,454 of record NC_140592.1, on the reverse strand, counting down.
ATCAGGACAAGTGCAGGATTTGAGGACAGTACTAGAGAGAGTCTATGTTGCATTTGTTCTTCTATTAGATGTATACTCACACCTGTCGCGGTCCGTGACAAAATTGAACTTGCACTGCATTTGGGATGGTGCTATGTTCAGCCAAGCGTTGTGATTTTTAAAAATGCACTAGTGGGTAAATCTGTTGATTTGTCATGCATGCAAGTCTTCTGCGGTTGCACACAGGTGCCTAAAATCATAATGTATGTGAGTGGTTCAATTTGCATGTTTTGTCCAAGACAAAAAAGGAAATGGAGGCAGAATTTTTTTCTGTGCACACAGCATGACTTGTAGAACATAAAGCATAATAAAATCAAGTTAAGATGGTTATAAGTAAGATATATGTTTATTGTGTCATACATTTAGTCATTCAGAACATTTTTCATATGAATAAAATGAATATTTGAATATTCATTACACATAATTAATTTTGAACGCAGCCTGATTGTCTTTATAATATGGTGTCCTTTCCTTTTCTCTCCAAGGTGCCATAGTACCCTCAAAATCGGGTGTAGTTAATTCTAACAGTAACCGTTTTGTCACTTCCTCGCATAGGGTGATGGTGTCGTATTTGGGTGCCCCAGTTACGTCTCAAACATATTTATAAGAACAATTCAATTCAACCTACATATTTCCACTTCAAACCACATATATCCACTACACTACAAAGAAAAACACCTAGATGAAAAACATTGTAACTTACAATACTAATAGCTCTAACTCTCGGCAAATGCGAGACCTATTGCATTGTAAATGCTTGTTTTTCTTGTGATCTGCTGCATACTTCAGTGACATTGTTTGCATTTCTGCTAGAACTATTGGCAGCGGTGGCTTCTGCTTATCAATGAACACTTCGCTGTTGTGTCTGGCACTTAGATGCAAGGGTGAAATCTGAAAGGTATTTAGTTGCTTCATCAGATGTGAGATAGCCTTTGAGGCTTGAACTTTCACCTGTTTCGCATTTCCCAGACACTGCTTTCAAACAACAATTCTGTAAATAAACAAAGCATTGGATATTGCTTCTTCGGTTTATATTCTGGGCAACACAGTATCCATATATAAAAGCAGTATCAAGCACGGTCCACCCTTCCACCTCTAATCCCCAACCCACCCCACCACACAGAGTAGAGAAACTTTCTAGAACCACAGCAGAGTGGAGCATAGAACATTAGCAATACTCAAATATAAATGCTTTAGGCAAACTCCAACCTCACTGACATCATAACAGTGCCCAAGTGGTGAAGGTCTAAACCCTCCATGCCAATTTAATCCTTGGCCTTTCTACTTAGACTACAAAAAGGTGCAGTACCTCTTGTCAAACAATCTCACATTAATTTCCATAAACATTTTAACGCTAAGCGAACTGAGGCATTCAACTGTGTAGAAATCAACAACAAACATAAATACAATTCAGCTTTGTAAATATTGGTTTCTATGTGCTCCAAGTTTTTTTCTAGTACTTATGTGGTAACTAAGCTCTTGAAGTGAAATAGTTCCATTTTCTTTTACAGATTTTTTTTTAAAGTCCGAAACAGCAATAAATAAAAATAAAATATTCTATTAGCAATATTCGCATTTTCTTGAACAGTTCTTAAGTTTAGATAAATAAGATAGCTCAGTGGGTTGTAAGGCAAGCACAGCGTAAGGTATCACATACAAATATTGTGAAGAATTACACATACACTATAGACAACAAAGACTGCAATAAAGAAAATCACAATGGAGGGAGGTGGCACTGGAGTGGCATGCAATAAATCACAAACATGTTGAGAATAATACATATACACAGTACAACAGAGTGCAATGAACACAACAATTTATGGTCAGCTAACACTAGGCAGTAGCCAGAGCGCAATATAAAGAAAGACAAACATGCTGGGGCCAAAGCATACACTATCGTGGAGAGTGCAATCAGCACGCTCTGTAGGACACAAGGTAGAGAGGGCACAACATAAGGAGTACACAGCGCACAACAGCAAACAATGTGAGAGCAATGTACCAGTACAGTGCAGTAAAAAGTGCAATAAACACCATCTTATTTGTGGCAGAGGGTATATACTGGGCGCACAGCTCAGGGATGGCGCAGCCAAAAGACAACGTGTAAAACACGAGATTAACATGTTGAGAACCACAGATACATATGGAACAAAGTGCAACAGCCTTAATCATTGATAATGCATAGAAGACAGATACAGAGAAGACAGAGCATTCAGAAAAACAGTTTATGAGCATAAGTACCAGTAAAAGTAGGAAACAAGCACAACAGATTACCACATTTTTTTATTCACAAAGGTGGCCAAGGGTACGCCTGGAGGCTTACCGCAGTCAGAGGTTTCCAGGTGTACCACTGCGAAGCCTTTGTAACTTCCCATTTTCTCACATTTCAGGCATTTGTGTATGCACTGTTCAGCGTGATGTACAATTCCACATGGGAGTATGCTTTCTCGTGGGTTAATGCTTTTATTTAAAAAAATATATTTTCTCCACACAAAAAATGCTTTTACCCTATCCCTAAGAGCCCATCCATTTTGCATCTGTTCCATTCTTATTCCATCTCTAGAAAATTATTTAGGGCCTAATTGTGAGTTTAGCGGTCTTGGAAAATGCCGCCACACCAGCGCCCTGCTCCAAGACTGCCAAACCCGTAGTCAGTCTGCCCGCCGGATTACGAGTTGTAATTCTGGCAGGTGGTCCTGTGGCAGCGTCCCCCCGGCAGTGCCTTTCTAAGGCTCAAAGGAGAGTCATAGAAAGGCAGAACCATGGGAGTGCCACAGCACGTTCCTGCACAGGGAGAAATGCACCATGTCATGCATTACCTGTGCCCAAGAACTAGGGCCAACAAACATGCAGGGGTGCACAACATGTGCCCCGTGCACAGAGGCTACTGAGTTGCCTCACCGCTAGCCTTTTCATGGGGGGCTCACCGCCATGGAAAGGGTCTCGTGGCCAACTCGTAAAATGTATGGCGGTACCACATTGGCACCACCAGCATATTGCGGTTTTGTGGCGGTCCGACTGCCAATCTCAAAATACAGAGGTCAGACCGCAGGTACCGCGCTTGCCACACCGGGCCCTTAGTCTTGGCCTTCAGAGGTGGTAATCTCAAAGTTTTTCCAGGGTAGAAATGGGGTTAAGGGAATTTTTTGAATAGTTGTTTGTTGATGTGCACTTATTTTCAGGGAATTTCTGTTTCTGCACTCATGAAGTAAATTGTTTTACAAGTGTGTAACCAACTTTTAGAATTCCAAATGTGGTTTGATTTAAAGGTTTGCTGCACATGTTAGCTACACTTACAGACATAAATGATTTTACTTTTTTATCCAGCCTTATGAATACAGAGTGCAATAAATGCATGGAAATATGGGCAGGGGTGCATGGAGGACTCAGCACAGGGAGGATACAGTGCAAGACAGCAAATACCTACATGTAAGGTGTGGGTTATATGACACAATATCAACCACCAAAACATCAATTCACCAATTCACTGCAATACCGCCCAAAAAATTAAATTTACCAAAATATTGTCACTCTATGCACAAGCAAGAAAAGCAAAAATATCAACAACAAAATATTGCTGTTAAAAATATATATTGTACCATAATATCAAACGCAATATAATGTTTAAGAAAATGTAATTAACACATTACAATACACAAAACAACAAAATTATTGATTACAACAATATTGACAACAAAAATATCATTAAAATTATTCCAACTAATAATTATCATAAAAAAATAAGGAACACTAAATTTCTTTTCACATATTCCAATAACCATATAAACTCAATAAGTTACTAAAAATGAAATGTAAAACCAAATTCACAAATAAATAACTCTCAAACTAATTAAATAAACACTGTAAAAAGCACGAGAAAAATCACTATAACCCAGCCCCAAAAATGCTTCACGTAGAAGACAATGACACTCGGCCAGATTCTAAATTGAATTTTCAGGAACTACCCTATATAAAACAGACCACTTATACGAGAATGTAAGTAAAATGAACCCATTAAAAGTATTCAACCAAACTATTTTACTAATGCTTAACTTAAAATAACCTACTCGAATACACATTTTTCTTTGTATCGTACTGCACCATACTTTAGGTATCATTACGAGAAAACATAAACCAACTGTGTCCTGGTAAAAAAAGCCACTCATCCAAATGACAAAGTCGACAAACAGAATGCAAATGTAAGTACACATGATTAAACTTTCAACAACTCAAAACCAGCACATTTCCAAAATAAACTATCAACCAAACATCCCTAAAATGTGCATAAGTATTGTTTTAAATGATAAACTAAATCAAACCTTCTCTATTCAACAGAAAAAACCCACCACCTGAGCGACATCTCAACGAAACACAGGAAGCAGAAAAAGCAGCATGTTAAAAAGACAGCAGGCATATATGCATAAACTGTAACCTGTTAATTGCATTTCAAACTGTTAACTATAAATTACAGCAAAACTCCTTGGTTCTAAATTGTCTGCACACAGAATAACAAACACAAAAACAAGGAGGTACTGACAAACTTACAACAGACCTTGCTAAGGGAAAAATCCCTTCAGGACGAAATCCCTCACCCACCTCAGGTGGCATGCTTCATCATTTGGGATTCTCCTCCCAAAGGAAGACTTAGTTCCTCTGGGGGCTACGACCCCCTCTCTGAGAGGGAGGAGCACAGGGATGTTTTGATTCCTACTCTGACTGGATTAGTAAATCCACCAAATGAGAATAGTAGTGTGGGTGAGGGCGCAGCACAAAAGAATAGAATGAGTTAAGTGATAATAAAACTAGTTAGGGAGAACTAAATGAATGCTTTATTTGGAAGCTCTCACTGCTAGGTTTAAAAACAGTGCACCTGCGGTATGGATTTAAACTACATGCGTGAGGTGAAAGTTTGTGGTCGACATGTTTCAGCCGTCAAGACCCTATATCGGGCAAGGCTTTCTGCAGGACCTCAGAGATGCTGCTGCTACGTGAAAAGTGTAACAAAAATATATTTGGGAAAAACAAAAAACAAGGAACCAAATATACTTGCGGTTCCTGGTGTGTGGAAAATATCAATACCTATTGTGGGTAGATACAAAAGAAAAAGTCAGTGGCCTTGAACAAACAAACAAAGACAATCAGACAACAAAGTAGGCCGATATGACTGATGCCTACAGATTGTACTAGCTATGTGTACATATAAACAAGAACACAGAAATAGTACTCCATGCTTACCCGTAACAACTGGGTATGGCGCTTCACCTCAACCTGGCGACAGCTTAGGGGATGGGGCACCGCTCTAAGATAAAAGTTATGAATGTATTTTAAGTATGCCAGTGTCAATACACAATGTTAACACAAAGTATAGTAAGATCTAAAAAGCTATGTGCCCGATGTGTAGAGGGCAGGCTAAACTCACAAGTGGAGGGAAAGTCTAGTCAAGGGGTGGCCCAGAGTCTGGTAGTAAAGAAAAGCAGAAAACCACTCAACCCCTACATAAGTCAACCTGCGAGAGTTGGTGCACTAAATCCAACCTAGTGTAAGAAAACCAAGCGACCCAATGCTAGTAACTCAAACGAACAGGCTGTACCGATGGTAGTTTGTCTTGGGGAGTGTAAATATCCAGGTTAGTCAAAACATTTGAATAAATACATACTGGAAAACCAGCATGATGGCACACTCTCTCTTAAAAAAGGAAGAAAGGACCAATGACAGATGATGGACATGGACACACGAAGACAGATATAGTAAAGTGTGTCAAAGTGGCTATTTTATGTCATGCATCTGCAGAAAATTACTCGTATCTAGCCCTCAGAAAATGCCCAAGGTGCGAGCGTGCTCATTCCATGTTAAAAGACCAACATAGCAACGGGGTTCCCATTCTAAGGCAGACAAGCGAAGAGACACGCTCAGGAAAATTGCGGGTAAGGGCGTCTAAAGTGACTAAAGATTTTAAAAAAGCGCCTCGGGCCAAGGTTACACTTACCTTTCTGTCGATACCCCAGGCGTGTAGAGTCTGCGACCAGAGGTAAGTGAACTGGCTCACGGACATTGCTTAAATAACAATTATATCAGTTGAACTCAAAACCGGTGCAGTGTCTAACTGATTGAAGGTAGGAGTGCGCATGTGCAGTAGGGAGCTGTACTATTCAACCGCGCATGCGTACCCCAATGTGGAACACCTGAGAAATGTTGTATATACGTGGAGCTGTACTATTCAACCGCGCATGCGTACCCCAATGTGGAACACCTGAGAAATGTTGTATATACGTCAATCCTGGCTGATCTAAAGCGCAAGTGTGATGCAAAAATGCGGTTTGAGGCAAGAAATGTAATTATCAGTATTTGCAAAAAGCATATTTAGCGATCCCCATCGAACGTGGCACTCAATAAAAAGTAGTCGATTGACTCGTGCAAGGTGAAAAAATATATGAGTCTCGTCAACAATGACCAAAAACAGAAACGAGGAACAAAACGCTTACTAGATGCCTTCTATCGTGCCCCACCAACGTTATCAGCATGGCAGACACCAATGAACACAGGATGGATCACCCTTTAAAACATGCCCTTCACTATTCACACAGATATACACCATATATGGTGAATATCATATCAGCCATCAGTAACATACCGCTCATTTACACTCTTCTTCCCAACAAGTAAAGTGTTTTTAATTGTAAACTACTAAGCCAATTTTTTAAAAATCACAACAGATGAGCAAGAAATGATACAAGCAATTTTAAAAATCTTACCTTACAATGCCATACTGTCGCTATTACCATTTCAATCAAAGCATTTGGAGATACCTCCAAACATTGGCACTAAGTGTACATTATGCAGCAAACACCCTATTTGCTGACGAAATAAAATAAATTGATAGTCCTAGCAGATATACCTGTTACGGAAGTGGTTAACCACTATAACTGCCTTATAGAATACCCCTACTACAAAACTCAGGAGGAAAAACTAAGTCCCTAATTGATTATTTTGAAGACACTTGGGTTGGCAGACTGCACCACTCTGGGCACTGATGTCAACTCAAGTTTCAAATACCGTGGTGGAATGACTATGACAGCACCATGGCCCAAGGAGACAAAACAAACAAAATGGTGGAAGGTTGGCACAAACCCTTCCTGGCCAAAATAGGCCAAAAACATCCTTCCCTAAACCAATTCCTAGAAACCGTAAGAAAAGAACACAGCTACCAAGAACTAAAGATAGAACAATGTTTAACCCAAAAATATCCAAACAGACCAAACAAATGTACAAAATGCTACAATGCAAAGTAAACTCTTTATAAATAACAAAGGTCACCACTACTTGCAAGCAGAGCAAGAACACTACTATAAATCACCTAGCAGTCCAAAATTAATTGAAATCCAACATAAATCTATAGAAAGAAATATAACATACTGTGTAATTAATACATATCCAACAATACAGAAAAATAAAAATCTTTTAGAATAAAATTAATTAATAAATACATCAAAACAATAAATCATTTTTTTTCTGAAAAAGCCAAAGCAACAAACACATAATTAAAAATACAAACATTATACAGCACATTTTTCAAATATGAAAATATTATGTAAAACAACAAACATAGCAAATATTTCTTGCTGAAAATAAAAAACAAAAATTTAAATAAATGTATGGCTCTGTAGCTGGTGTCCATGATACTTTCCCAATAGACCAAAATCAAATCCACACAAATTAGGAAACAATAACCTGAAAAAGTGCAAAAATTAAACACAGAGAACTTAAATCCATAGAATCACTTCAGAGTCCTAAGAATCCGCCATGGAAAGGCCTGTAAAACCCGCTATCATAATATGGATGGCAGAGCCTTCTAGGCACCGCCACCATTTTATGCCCCAGCTCCGCCCGGTCGGCAATCGTAACGATTGCCGACCGGCAGAAAAGCGGCGGATGCACTTTGCGTCTGCCACGATGCCCCCCGCCATAATAATATGGGTCAATCCAGTTGGGATGGCGGGTGGATCGCCACCACTGAGCCAGCTGTGGCGATCTGCCCGCCATCCTAATGACCCCCTATATTTGGAAAAATATGAAATGGTCAGATTAACTATGGATAACTCTGGAGTTAAAGTATGTTTTGTTCTCTGAGGCACTAAATCATTGCTATTTTTTGCAGCTGTCTATTTTTTACTGTGTGCTTTAAAAAGTAGTTTATTCTTGTTTTTATCGCTCTATTTAGATTGTTTTAATCTGCAATCTTAACACTTAGTAGTCTAGTTCTTTGTGGCTGTTAATTAGAAGTATGCAGGGCAGCGCATGCACAACAATACCTCTGGGAGGAAAAGCTTGTTTGGCACTCTTAGGGCACTAAATCATTGCTATTTTTGCACCTGGTTCTTGTTAACTATATGTTTTAAAAAGTTGTTTTTTCTCCTATACTCGCTCTGGTTAGATCTTTTTTGTCCAGCTTCTTGAAAGTTAGCAATCTAGATTTCTGTGGCTGTTAACTAGAATCTTTATAAATGCGCAGGTCATCGCCCAACTGAGGGCAGGGCCAGGGACACTGCCTGTTGTCATTACTATTTTGACTTGGAACTTGGAACAATGTAAAACAAAGCAGTCTTCCTCATGATCGAAAAGTTGCTGAAGCCTTGTGGAGAACAGGCTTGCCTAGAAGACCCCCTGTGGAGCTTTCTCCGGTCATTACCCCACCTAGTTCTCCTCTGTTTACTTTTCGTACTCTGTTTGGCCCTCCTAACTATTTCCACCATTCCCTACTCATAACTCTCCACAACACAAGGTCCCTGAGTAAGCGTGGCACTGACATCTACAACTATCGTGTCTTACTGAAACCTGGCTTGAGGAGTCATCTATGCTTGCTATTTTGGAGATGTTACCCTCTCAATACATCACTTTTAACACCAATTGAGACTCACACAAAAGAGATAGAGGAGCTGCTGTTATTGGCAGCTGTGCCCTTAACGCATCTGCTGCGATCTGTACCACGATTCCTCAAGTTGACAATATGAACGTGAAATTTTCATTTCCCTCTTGCTGTCTAGTGTGCATGATTGTACATAGTCCACCATTATTTCAGCCCAACTTTACTGACTCCTTCTTTACATTAATATCCAACCTTGGTACCTCATATAGCCACCTGTTTTGGTACAATAAGTCTCCTGCTAATTCCAAGGACAAAGAGTTCCTTGATCTCTTGTCTTTGTTATTTTTCATTCAACAGAAACAATTAGCCACGCATACTAAGGGGCGGGGCATATTCTGGATTTGGTATGGTCGCACAATACACCTATCAACAAGGTATTAGTACTCCCCTGTGTCAGGTCAGATTACACCTCATTAAATTTGAAGCATTGCTGAGAATGGCACTGCATTGAGTAATGCGTGCCCGAAGACCTTGAGCAGGGTGAATCTGCAGGGAATGGCTAAAAGCTTCTACAAAACCTGCCCAGTCCCTTTATTGAACAGACACCTGTGTTTTTTGTTTTAACTGGCTGCAGAACGCCCTTGTCCCAGAACGTACTTAAATGATGCCGCCTCCTGCTAAACACGCTTTAGGGTTCAATGATGAACTTAAAGCAGCAAAGGTCAAGCCATGCTGACTTGAAAGTCAGTGACGTAAGAGCAATGCCTGTTTAGAAAGCAAACGTTTTAGTGAGGGCTTGAGTAAGTATAAAAGCTCACTCTTTGCCAACAAATCCTCTTTCTATTCTAACCACATTAATCTATTAATTGCTTTAGTGGCAAATAAACCCAAGGAAACTTTTAAGATAATAAACAAATACACTTGTCCCAAGCAAGAACCAGGGAGATAGAACCTCTCAAACTCTGTGCGAAACACTTAACATGTTTTACACTGAGAAAATTAAATCAATTAAGGATAGTATTCCTACAACTTCTCTGCTGTTAAAACCTGAGGAGAATGTGTCTTGCAGTGACATAAAATCTTAGTTCTTCTCGAGCATGAGTAAGGTGAAATCTGGCTCCCCTCTGAATCCCTGCCCCCTACCAACATGTGAGCTCTGTCTGCCACAATGGTCAACCCTCTGTTAGAGCTTCTGAATCAGCCACTCTCTCAGGGCATTGTCCCTGGCTCACCATTATCTCCTTTGCTGTTTAATATTTACATCTGCCCATTGATCTCAGCCCGGGCTAGTTATGGTTATATTCTGCAACTATGCTGATCGCTCTCAGCTCATCTTATGGTTTGAGGGTACTGCCCAGTCTCATCATTCATTTCAATCTATTCTGAAGGTAATTTGGAACTGGATGGGCACTAACTTCCTCACGTTAAACACTGATAAGACTGAGCTGTTCATTCTTAACCACATGATGGATCTCTGGGCCAACACCTATTGGTCCTCTAAACTTTGTGCCCATTCTGTCCAATGGCTTCTGCCAAGAGCCTGGATGTTGTGGCAGATAATCAGCTGTCCATGATCCTCATATCAAGGCTCTTCATGGTGAAATGCTTTGACCAACTGAAATCCCTTAGTAGGGTTGTTACTCTTCTGCTTCCCGAGGCCTTGAAAGAGACTACTGCAGTAGTAATTGTGTCCTGCTTAGAGAATGCAAAGGCCCTGTATTTGCGTCTTCCTGCAACTTATTTGCACAAGCTACAAATCATTCAAGATACAGCAGCGAGGATAATCTGTAAACTGCAAAGACATGCGCACATCTCTCCTGCCTTAATGAAGCTTCACTGGCTCCCCGTCAAACAGAGAGCTTTTTTAAAACAGCTTGTATTATTTAAAAATCCATTCATGTCCAGGCTCCAGCCTTTGTAGTAAGCAGAATTAAGAAATATGTTCTTACTTGAGCTCTCTGGTCCTCCCTTGTCAACAATTTGAGGATCCTTTGGTTCAAGTGACAGAGAGCACGGGACAGGAGCTTCTCTGTCCTAGATCCCAGGTATGGAACTCTCTCTCTTGCTCATTCAGGCTAGAACCCAAATTCCTGAGGTTCAGGAAACTTTTGAAGGCCTGGCTGTTTAAGCTAGCTTTTGATTAGCCTGTGCCCTTCCTCCCCTCCCTTCTGGTTGTTATAGAGCCAAGAAACATGTGGGTGTATGTGCACAACATAAGTTTTCTGAACATTCATAACATAATATAACAAAACATTCCCACTCCAAACCAAACCACTTTGAGGAATACATAGGACACTGGAGAGGCCAGTTTTACGTTTCCTACCCAAACCAAATCATTTTAGGAAAGGTGTCGAACACAGGGGTGGATAGATTTACTATTCCTACTCCGGTTTAAACCACTTTACGAAATGTGTTGGACACTGAAGGGGTAAAAAGTACTATAGCTACTCCAATCTAAACCATTTTGTGAAAGGTGTTGGACACTAAAGGGGTCAGATTTACTATTCCTACTCTAATCTATACGACTCTAAAGAAAGTTCTGGAGAGTAAAGGGGTCAAAATTATAATTCCCACACCAATCAAAATCATTTTAGGGAAGGTGTTGGACACTGGAGTGGTCAGGTTTAATATTTTCAATCCAATCTAAACCACTGTGAGGAATGTGGTGAACACTAAAAGTTTCTAAATTAATATTCCCGCTTCAGTCTAAACCACTTTGGAGAATGTATTGGATGCCGAAGGGGTCAGATTCACTGTTCACTCTCTAATTCAAATCATGTTGGGGAAGACGTTAGACAATAAATGAGTCGGATATACAATATCCAATCCAATTTAAACCACTTTGGAGAATGTGTCGGACACTAAATGGGTAAAAAATACTATTCCCTCTCCAATCAAAACCATTTTAGGGGAGGTGTTCCACACTGAAGGGGTAAAAACTACTAATCCCACTCCAATCTAAACCATCTTGGGGATGGCGTTTGGCACTGAAGGGGACATATTTACTATTCCCACTCCAAACTAAACCCCCTTGAACTCCTTTCATAAGTAAGGTTATTGTTTCAAGCCTTTACTCTTGCCAAGTAAGGGGTGTATTCAGGAAGCCCAAAGCATTTGGAATGCCTTTATGACACTGCAAGTAGACCCAGGTGTGAAACTTTGTGAGTGTCTTTTTAAAGGAGAATCTGTAAAAATATTAGTTATAAAATCTCACCTTAACCCCTTATTTCAAGGGGCTACTTAATTCCAATAGCGTCAGCAAAAACAGGCCCTTTGAAGTTATGAATATCTTTCACCCAGAGATTTCACCTACTTTAGCAGGTGGAGTATTTATGTGAAACACAGTGGGAATTGGTACCAGAGTTATTGATTCCCCTGGCAATTACCTTTATCTCATATAAGAATCAGGGCCCCACACATTATACCTTGTAACACTCTTCTCTTGATGTTACTTATGCCACCGGTATTGGTAACTTGGAGGCCTAATTCCAACTCTGTGGACCTCGGATTAAGGCCCTTAGTGCTTTAGACATTTACTGTCTAGATGGAGAAAGGTCAAAGTCCTGCTGAAAGGTTAGAACAGAGTCCAATGGTCTCTTTTCTAATGGTGATGGGCAAGCATCCTTCGAGACTGCAACTAGAAACCATATAAAGATGAGGGGCCCTTTTTAAGTTTGGCAGATGTGGGATATCACTTAAACAACAAAAGGATCTGGCTATGCAGGGCAACATCCACTTTTGTACATAGGGCTGGAGTTGGGGGGTGTCCACCTCTACCCAACAGCTGGTCTAAACAATTTCCCAGTCTAAACCAGTCCTAATTACCCAATATCTTAATTGTACTTAAAATGTAACTCAGATCACTTAGCACATACACATCCTAGACTGAAACAGGTGTATGTAACCCACAAAAAAATATGTGAAGGTGAGAAAGTACCTCACGTGCACTACACCAGAGGAGATACTGGCAGGTTCTCACCAGCTTGCCCACGTTTTATCATCATTGGTAGCTTTATCACCTGTAGAAAAGAAATTGTGTCCAGTGTAAAGAAAAATAATGAAAAGGTGAAAAACAGTGATCTATGTATCAAAAAGAAGACCCTGTGTATGTGAGAGATAGTATATATCTCAAAATTAAAATTGAGTTAAGTCTCATGTATATGGCTTGACCCTTTTTAATAAGAATTATGAGCTTACTCAACAGTAAAAACACAGCATGTTGTAGAGCAATTCAAAGTAGGCCAACATGTTTCATTGCCTGTACTTTATTGCGGCAATTTCGTCAGGGCTCGAGGTCTGCAATCACCTCACTGAACATCTGACTTTATGCATAAAGTGACTAACAAACAAACAAACAAAGAGACAAGTGTTCTAATTAAAAACCACCAACCAGTTGTGACATCCTACAAAGCAGGTACTGGTATACCAATTCAGAGACTGAGTCAGTTACCCAGATATTGTCAGTTTAAAATTATATTTAACCAGGTGGCAGCCACGGGCCCTCGTACCAGCTCCCACCATGCCAGGGGGTGTATATCTTATACACTCAAACCCCTATTTTATAGAACCTCCATTGCTTTGAATGTACCTGTGAAAATATACATGCCATCTTATTGTGTCAAAAAGGGCAATATTATCAGCCCAATATTATTTTTGAGTCTATAAAACACATTCCAGTTCATTTTGTAGTGTCGGAATAACGGCTCCATTACTCTCACCGCTTATACCCAAGGTCTATATGCGAAATCCAACCTTCGTTTTTGTAAAACCTATTTCTCTGCCTAGGATTAAGGCATCCATTACCCATCATGTCTCATTGGTGTCGCAAGTTGTACCCATCAAGATACATGTCACACCAAACACTTGCCACTTTTACTACTCTTAGGGATTTACCAATTTTGATGACAACTACTGCTGAAACGCGACCCAACTTGCGGGTAGTAAAGTATTGAGAACATTATTTTTTTAAAACAAGCACACTACGCAAGTCTCTCCGTATATATCGCCTTACTGCCTTCAAGACAAAAACAGGTTTCCCAGCCGTTTCCAATAGACCACATTGCTCGCTCCACTCGGCATCCCTGCAAGGGGAATCAAACGAGCAAGCGAGCCAAACATGCACACATACTCTTACTGCGTTCGCACGTGTCTCGAGCTTTGTCTCGTTCCGGCGTGTAGACGCGGGTCGGGTTCTGCCATTTAAAATGCCTCTACCGGAAGGGATGCGTCATGTGACCTCAATCCGGTTCTCTCACATCATCAGAAAACAGATGCTCATGCAGGCGCCATCTTTAAATGTTAGCCCCATCGCATCGCATTGTATTTAGATACTTCTTTTGCACTAAAAAATACCTTCAAGTATACAAATCGACATGCTTGTGCAATTACAAAAACAAGCAGCAGCGCTTGCCCTTGGGGCCCAGGAGTGGTTTTACGATACTCCCCAGTCATTTGTGCTACAGTGCATAGAGTTGGCTCTGACACAAAATTACTTCAGCTATAAGAACAAGCTGTTTTAACAAGTGTCCGCAACATCTATGGGCACAACTTTTGCGCCCAGTCTGACCTGCATTTATGTGGGTCAGTTTGAGAGTACCGTGAGAGAACCGGAGTGAGGTCACATGACGCGTCCCTTCCGGTAGAGGCATTTTGAATGGCAGAACCCGACCCGCGTCTACACGCCGGAACGAGACAAAGCTCGAGACACGTGCGAACGCAGTAAGAGCATGTGTGCGTGTTTGGCTTCCTTGCTCGGTTTCATTCCCCTTGCAGGGCCGCCGAGTGGAGCGAGCAGTGTCGTCTATTGGAAATGGCTGGGAAACCTGTTTTTGTCTTGAAGGCAGTAAGGCGATATGCAGAGACACTTGTGCAGTGTGCTTGTTTTAAAAAAAAGAAAATCTCAATACTTTACTACCTGCGAGTTGGGTCACATTTCAGCAGTAGTTGTCATCAAAATTGGTTAATCCCTAGGAGTAGTAAAAGTGGCAAGTGTGGGGTGAGACATGTAGCTTGATGGGTACAACATGCTACACCAATGAGACATGATGGATAATGGATGCCTTAATCCTAGGCAGAGAAATAGGTTTTACATAAACAAAGGTTGGATTTCGCATATAGACCGTGGGTATGAGCGGTGAGAGTAATGGGGCTGTTATTTCGACACTACAAAATGAACTGGAATGTGTTATATAGACTCATGAATAATATTGGGCTGATAATATTGCCCTTTTTGACACAATAAGATGGTATGTATATTTTCACAGGTACATTCAAAGCAACGGAGTTGCTATAAAATAGGGGTTTGATTGTATAAGATATACACCCCCTGGCATGGTGGGAGCTGGTACGAGGGCCCGGCTGCCACTTGGTAAATATAATTTTAAACTGACAATATCTGGTTCTCTGACTCAGTCTGTGATTTGGTATACCAGTACCTGCTTTGTAGGATGTCACAACTGGTTGTTGGTTTTTAATTAGAACACTTGTCTCTTTGTTTGTTTGTTTGTCAGGTACTCTATGCATAAAGTCAGATGTCCAGTGAGGTGATTGCCGACCTCGAGCCCTTGCGAAATTGCCGCAATGAAGTACAGGCAATGAAACATGTTGGCCTACTTTGAATTGGTCTACAACATGCTGTGTTTTTACTGTTGAGTAAGCTCACAATTCTGATTAAAAAGGGTCAAGGCATATACGTGAGACTTAACTCAATTTTTATTTTGAGATATATACTATCTCTCACGTACACAGGGTCTTCTTTTTGATACATAGATCACTGTTTTTCACCTTTTCATTATTTTTCTTTACACTGGACACAATATCTTTTCTACAGGTGAGAAAGCTACCAATGATGATAAAACATGGGCAAGCTGGTCAGAACCTACCAGTCGCTCCTCTGGTGTAGCGCACGTGAGGTACTTTCTCACCATCACACATTTTTTGTGGGTTACATACACCTGTTTCTGTCTAGGGTATGTATGTGCTGAGTGATCTGACTTACATTTTAAGTAAAATTGAGATATTGGGTAATTAGGACTGGATTAGACTGGGAATTGTTTAGACCAGCTGTTGGGTAGAAGTGGACACCCCTCAACTCCAGCCCTATGTAAAAAAGTGAATTCTGACCTGCATAGCCAGATCCTTTTGTTGTGTAAGTGATTTACGGGTAGAGGGTGGTCCGGCTATAATTTTCCCCTCTAAAGCTCCTTTGTCTTAATGAGATGTGGGATGTCAGCCAAAACATGGCAGATAGACACGACTACCAAACTCATGATTTCCCTAGCCCCATATGGTGGTGGAGGAATGGTAGGATTTTTTTAAGATGGAAACCCTTGCTCTGACAGCCTACAGGGCCTCCAGGTCACAGTGAAGGTCTCCCAACCCCTTTTAGGATTGGGTGGCTATCCCTGGCTTTCCCTGCCTCAGACCACCATATGAGCTACTGATGTCTTAGGCAGGGAAATTAATCAATGACTCTGACTCACAGTGAGAAAACTCTATGCACATCAGGGGAATTCCTTTAGGGAATTTATTTTATGATTATTTATAATTAGCTAAGTGGGGCTCAAAGATATTGTGCCTGCTTAGCAAACTGATCTGTGTCCAGTATATCTGCTGTACTGGAAGATGCATTGTAGGCGGTGAGATCTCTGCCAGGCAGGTAGAATCTAAAAAAATGGCTATTAATCCTTCTCCAAGGCAGCAGAGGCAATGGCCTTTGCTAACTTTGGAGGCTACCCACCAATATCGAAATGATCTCCTAGACATGTGACTCAGACCGTCTTGGTATTAACCCAGCTGCCACTAACTCTAAGTGTCGGTTCACAAAATCAGCAGTGATTTTCACCATATTAAAGAGGGTGTGGTGGCATCTGTTCTTGGCTCAGTGACAGTCAAAGACAACTAATTTAGAGAAACAGTGCTCCATGACTCAATGCCGATATGGCGAATAAACAGTTGAATGGTATTGAAAGGGTCAAGGATGGGTCTAATTTGGGTACTACCCAGGTGGTCTCCCAGGGGCCAGAGCACAACGCAAGAGTTCAGTGAAGAACTTGAAAGCTTTAGTCGGATACTCCATTTAAGGGAAATTCTGTCCTGTTTGTTTTTCAGAAGTCTTCTTGTGCGATTTATCCCACATCTGATGAGGGGCTGAATTTGTATACACTTCCGTTATTCACTGAGTGAAATTAACAAAGTGACAGATGGTCTTGGAGGGCAGCCTGAATTCATCTATGTTTTCCCAATTCGTTTTTATAGACTACATTATGTATTTATAAATAATTAATAATTAATAAATTAATTTCATATTCCTGTAAACTAATTCACCACTAATCCTTTTTTTGTTCTGGAGAGCGTGCTACTCGCTGAAAAACACTTTAACATTTCATCAGGGGTAGCCAGCGCTATATAAATGCAAACCTTTCCCTCTTCTATCCCTCCACCTGCCTTCTCAATTCAAATAACAGATTAACGTTTCCACCGCTCAAATTAATGTCATATTCCACTATACTAATTCACCACTAATCCTTTTGGGTTCCGGAGTAGCGTGCAACTCGCCGAAAAAGCATTTCGACGCATCATCAGGGGTGGTAAGCGCTATATAAATGCAGCTACAATACAATAAATGATATGCATGCAATAGATGCATAAAGAGCTTAAGAGGAACGTATGACAGATATAAATAACATGTCAGCAGCGTAATATTCCATGGCATTTAACAAGTAAAGCCAAATTTCAATTATTGTGGAAGGGAGAGCCAATGAGAGTAAAGACAGAAGAAACAAATGAAAGAATAACACATCCCCAACACCCACACTTTGCAACTAGACACTGTATGCACTCAAGGGACCAAGCCTTACAAATACTACAGTGGGATTCTTCCAGGAGCTCACGTGGTTACATGTATTTCAAATCAATATATAAAATAAGTGGTGACGGTTCAGGGAGGGCGAGTATCAGATTTACCTTTTAATGCTTTTAAGATATTGTCTCATGAGCCCAGAGGTGGACCTTTATTATTTCTCTGACGTAAGGTCATTAAAGTAGCCAGGTAAGCCCTTGACCATTTCAGAACATCCTGGATGAATCATCTAACTTCCGGTGCATTTTTGACTTTCCAACACATCCCTGTGTTTAACAATGTCACTGCTAAGATGATGAACCTATAAGTCTGTTTCTGAGCTTCAGTTCTGAGAAACGAGCCCAACAAACATTACTTGGGTTCTAACGGTATGTCCAGATCAGTTATTTATTTGATGACATTTACTATATCACCTCAGTACCAGAAGCGGCCACTGCAGGTTAGAGGGTGGGGCGGGGTCGACAGACGACGCAGGGGAAAATTAAACAAATAAATAATGTTCCCTCGTTGTTGTCTGTCAAATCCCCCCCCCCCCCCACCTCAACGCTCTTACCTGCACGGGCCACACCTGTTCAGTATGCTTGTATATGACAGCATTCTCAGTCCATATGGTAAAATCAGGCTTCAGCCTGCCGACACCTAGGACGAGTGGAGTAACGAAACTTGAGGAGACCCCATGAAAATTACATGCAGGGAGCTGCACACTCTCCGTATTCAGTCAGGGGCTCTCAGGCTTGGGGCCTGCTGCCCATGCACAGTGCCGAAGGGGGGCCCCATGCAGTACGGGGGCTGCATGGGCTATTGTTACACTATTGCTAAGGGGAGGAGGCAGCCACACTCTGATGCACTTCAGAGATTGTATAAGAAAATAAATGGGTCTGATCAATGTAATTGATTTGTGTGAATTTAAATTGTGCATTTTTAGTAACTGATTCAGGATATTCTAATTTTTCTAGTGTGAATTTAAATTGTGCATTTTTAGTAACTGATTCAGGATATTCTAATTTTTCTACAAAGATTTATGAGACACCTTCCTTACCAATATACTACCCCTCCTACACAGATCTGGCTTGAGGTGTCTCCACCTGAAACGTCAGGTCTAGTGATGTGCACATAATACACACAGCATGTGCACTGTTCCCAAGTGTTTATTGCAGAGAGTACTTCTGAGGAGACCGGTACCTCTGGGATGCAGGGCCAGGTCACGCAGACTGCTGTGAATCGTGCAGTATGTGCCACGAATTGCCCAGCACTAAGATTACATTTACCACTAAGAATGTCAAATGGCATATGAGTTTCATTCGCACATAAGTCCCCCACAGTGTGAACCCCGGCGTCCGACCTGAAATGAAGATCAAAAAGTTTAGCGAGTGGAGAAAATCGTGACCCCCCCCCCTCCCCCTCCCCACGGGCCACATGTGTATCCATGCCAGCAATATTTGCAACTTTTACTCCATATGGAAGTTTTTGCGAACCCGCCTTGAAGTCTAGCAGTTTTCAACAATGGGAATATGGGAATCCCCCAAGACACACAGTGAATTTAGTTGTGTCTCATTAATTCGAGTCTCCTACACATCTTGCAAGCTAGATCAGCTGCGCAGTCGGGTAATCAGTTCCAGGCACAGCATTCCAATCCCCCTCATTCTCAATGGTAACGCCATCTCCCCCTCCGCGAGTAGCCTGAGACCAACACTTGCCTTTGTGTTTGAAGAACTCTTACAGAAGTGCTAGGCCCCTCCTGGTATTTCATGATCTGACCTCAAAAACTAATTTGGAAGTTGGCAGTCCATGGAGTAAGATTGAAGGCAAGGTGAAATATCCTTACATTTCTGAGGTGGAAACAGGCAAAGACATTGCTGAATAATTGCAACTGACCGTGGTTGGGGGGTTGACTCCAGCGTTTGATTATTCAGCAATCGCAGATGGTCTCTGACGCTATATCATAGATTATGAGGGGGCAGAGCAGGACGTTCATCTGTTTTTACTCATTCACTCTAAGAGGAAAGTTTTTCAAAAATAATTCCAACAAAGTTAATTCTGCATCCCAGTGCAATGATAAATAATTGTAATAAATAATGTGTAGGTTTATATAGCCCGGCACATCACCGGCGAGGGCATCCTGGCGCTGCCAATGGGTACGGGGAGATTCAGTGATTTGCCCAGAATCACGGGATGTTGAGCAGATGCCGAGACGCAAACCCGGATCCCCAGCTCCAGGGTGGGCAGCTCTTGCCGCTGCGCCACATTCTCTTCCTATCAGATATGTTCAGAGAGATGGTCATTGTTGGTGTTAGATGTGTCAGTTATTGGATCAGTTTCCGTAAAGGTGTATGTGGGGTGAAGGCCAAGTGGGTGGGGGTAGGCATTGAGTGGACAGATATTTTTGAATGGCACCAGTGAGTAGTGTTGGGGAGCCAGGGGTTAATGTTCAAAGAAACACCTGCGGATGCAGAAGACTGTCAGTGTTACATAATGCATCCTTCTTCCAGGACCCTTATCTTCCAACCTCTTCCAAGATCATTTTCATCCCTCCCTTTTCCCTTTTTCACAGTTATTCTGCCTCTCTTCCTCGCCTCTTACTTCCCAGCCATTATCGCTCTTTTTCTGGGTAAAAGTTGCTTCATGAAAAATTAGTTAGGAGCCCAGGAAAATAGTCCATGTGCCTACTACCTGCAACCATCGGCACATATTAAGCATTGATTAACTGTAGTTGTTTTAGTTAAGGCTAGGGTGTGCTGAAAGCAATGAGAAGATGTAACCAATCAAAATAGGAGTAGCTGCGATGCAGCTAATTCAACCCCAAACCTTACAAGCATTGGCATAGCCAATGGGTCTCGTCTTTGGGGCCTTATAAGTGTTTAGCCAGAGCTATTGACTTTGCCAATGTCTTTAAGCTGTGCTGTAGAGAAGTGTGACTGCTGTGCAGCTTGCTGAAAAGTTTTAATAAAAAAGTGTCAGAAGCATTTTTGTTACCTTATATATGACCAAGAAGGCATTATGTACAACTGAACGACCATATTAAAAAAAGTATTTGCAATAAAAAAATGTCATCAGTTTTCTTTTGTTCTTTCAATGCTGGCAACTTGTTTCTGCCTATTCCAATGGTTGTTTGTTAAAGCTTTTTTTTGAGGGGGCATAAACAATCGGAGGGTGAAGGTTGGGAACTAGTGCCTGTATTATAACCCTAGCAGCGGCCAGATGCTAGGGGAGAATCAACAGATGCCAGATTCCGAGAGCAGGCTGAGGTGGTGCTGAGGAATGCTGAGGTGGTAGTGGTGGTGGTGACTGGTGTGGACACGATGCTGAGGTAATGCTGAATGATACTCAGGTCTTGCTGAGTGATGATGATGTGGTGGTGCACTAGTGCAAAGGCGATGCTGAGTGATACTGATGTGGTGCTGAGTGATGCTGTGGTGGTGCTGAGTGTTGCTGTGGTGGCGCTGAGTGATGCTGTGGTGGTGCTGAGTGATGCTGTGGTGGTGCTGAGTGATGCTGTGGTGGTGCTGAGTGATGCTGTGGTGGTGCTGAGTGATATTGTTGTGGTGCTGAGTGATGCTGTGGTGGCCCTAAGTGATGCTGTGGTAGTGCTGAGTGATGTTGTGGTGGTGTTGAGTGATGCTATGGTGGCCATAAGGGATGCTGTGGTGGCCCTGAGTGATGCTGTGGTGGTGCTGAATGATGCTGTGGTGGTGCTGAGTGAGGCTGTGGTGGTGCTGAGTGATGCTGTGGTGGCGCTGAGTTCGTTATACTGTGCTTAAAAACTGTTGTGTAAGGGGAGCTGATTTCCGTGTGAAGCGCTATAATGCCCTTGGTTCAAGTTTGCGCTATAATTATGCGGGACAGGCAAGCGGGTGTGGCCTAATGTAATGTAATCGGACAATATCAGGTGAAAGTACTACGTATTCACAGCTCAGGGAGTGCTTCTTCTTATGACAAATCTCCTAATATCACACCCGTTGCGGCTAAGGCTGCGTATGTTAGAACTGGGTAACTAGCTTAGAATCTCAGCTCAGGCGCAGCATCTTGTGATTCCGTGCAAATCGCTTCGTTACACTGTGCTTAAAAACTGTTGTGTAAGGGGAGCTGATTTCCGTGTGAAGTGCTATAATGCCCTTAGTTCAAGTTTGCGCTATAATTATGCGGGACAGGCATGCAGGTGTGGCCTAATGTAATGTAATCGGACAATATCAGGTGAAAGCACTACGTATTCACAGCTCAGGGAGCGCTTCTTCATATGACAAATCTCCTAATATCACACCCATTGCGGCTAGGGCTGCGGATGTTAGAACTGGGTAACTAGGTTAGAATCTCGGCTCAGGCACAGCATCTTGTGATTCCGTGCAAATCGCTTCGTTACACTGTGCTCAAAAACTGTTGTGTATGGGGAGCTGATATCCGTGTGAAGCGCTATAATGCCCTTGGTTCAAGTTTGCGCTATAATTATGCGGGACAGGCAAGCGGGTGTGGCCTAATGTAATGTAATCGGACAATATCAGGTGAAAGCACTACGTATTTACAGCTCAGGGAGCGCTTCTTCATATGACAAATCTCCTAATATCACACCCATTGCGGCTAGGGCTGCGGATGTTAGAACTGGGTAACTAGGGTAGAATCTCGGCTCAGCCGCAGCATCTTGTGATTCCGTGCAAATCGCTTCGTCACACTGTGCTTAAAAACTGTTGTGTAAGGGGAGCTAATTTCAGTGTGAAGCGCTATAATGCCCTTGGTTCAAGTTTGCGCTATATTTATGCGGGCCAGGCAAGCGCGTGTGGCCTAATGTAATGTATTCAGACAATATCAGGTGAAAGCACTACGTATTCACAGCTCAGGGAGTGCTTCTTCTTATGTCAAATCTCCTAATGTCACACCCGTTGCGGCTAGGGCTGCGGATGTTAGAAATGGGTAATTAGGTTAGAATCTTGGCTCAGGTGCAACATCTTGTGATTCCGTGCAAATCGCTTCATTACACTGTGCTTAACAACTTTTGAGTAAGGGGAGCTGATTTCCGTGTGAAGCGCTATAATGCCCTTGGTTCAAGTTTGCGCTATAATTATGCGGGACAAGCAAGCGGGTGTGGCCTAATGTAATGTAATTGGACAATATCAGGGGAAAGCACTAAGCTCGGGAATTGCGTGCGCGCTAAAAGTAAATTAAAAAAAACACGCGAGTGGTGCGCGCACGCGGCAAAAGTGAAAGCAGCTGCAGCGTCCAGATGGCGGCTGTGCGCGTGCCTGTGCGCGTAACCGCAAGCTTTAGACCACAAGCAAAAGCTTGTGGTCGGATATCTGAAGCGAGCAGCCATATTGAGGGTATTGAAGGGTTGCAGGCTAGTTTTCGGCAACAGCTGACGCCATAAATGATAGTGTTAACGCCCGTCTGTGCCCGTCCGCGCAAGTCCGCGCCCAACCGAGTCCAGAGGCCAAAGATTCTGCCCAAATTGAGGTAAATACATCCCATTTGACCCACATATCATATTCTGCTAAAACCCTGCTTACAATCAGTGCTCACGAACAAGCGAAACGCTGAGCATACATATGTTGTCCTCGGAAGTTCTCTAATATTCTGGAAGGTCCAGTAGCTTGTAGACACTGTCTTGTCCAAAGAGATTTGTTGGCAGGCAGTGCATCAAACTCTGGGGAGAGTGTAGATCGAGAAACAGTTATTTTAAATAGCATATTATGTAATATGAGATCATTAGCAAAACACCCTTTTGAAATATGGGATCTGATCACCTCTCACTCCCTAGAAATATGTTTCTTTACAGAAACTTGGCTGAATCTCACTAACCACCCATTGATAAATTTGTCTATCCCAGAGAACTATACATTTTTACATTGAGATAGGGAAGGAAAAACGGGGGGCGGCATAGCAATAGCTTTCAAACATCATCTCTCGGTGAACTGGATTTCTACCTTAAGTAACGACAGTATAGAATTGGGAATTTTTAAGGTTACTTTGTCACCTACAGATAGTTGGAATGGAGCATTAATATATCGTCCTTCTGGATCCAGAGACAATTTCACGGACCAACTAATAGAACAAATAGCCATTCATGTGCTCGCCTCAAATACATTTCTTTTGTTGGGGGATTGTAACTTCCATGGTGAAAATCATACGAACCCTGACGTAAATAAACTTCTTTCCAGCCTAGATTTAATTGGACTTACTCAAAGAGTCAAAGGTCCAACACATCTGGCTGGTCATTCGTTAGATTACATTTTTTCTATTATAGAAAATCTGACTTGTAATCCTCCGGACCCCCTTACATGGACTGATCACTCAATTATTATGTTTCCCATTCAATATCCGTGCTCAAAGAATTCAAATCTAAATGCAGGACGAAAACAAGAGGCGCACAGACCCTGGCGAAACCTTTCTCTAGAAGCCTTTAACGAGGCTTTCTACCTGAATCACCAAAGAAAGACATGGACATATCCAAGATGCTGGAAGATTTTAACTCTGCCTTTGTGACAGCTTTAGATTCTGTGATCCCCCCAAAAAACTATGGCTCTTTCCAACGGCGGGCTTCAGCCCCTTGGTATACCGCGGAGCTAAAATCTGAAAAATCCAAATGTAAGAGACTAGAGAGACTTTGGGGAGTTAGCCAGGACCCCCAAAACAGATTACGATACAAAGTCATTGTCGAGCTATCATCTGAATTTAAAATCAGCCAGACGTGTGTTCATTATTAATCAAATTGAACATGCTAGTAATTCCCCAAAAGCCCTTTTTAGGTCTCGCCTGATCCAGCGCATGCGCTGGTCTGGCCGAGACATTTTGCATACAGCTTTTCAAAGTGCTGCCTGTTGCCCAAAGCTTGAGTGCACGTGAGCAAGCATGCGCGCAGCGGGAAGCGGAGTTTACTTCGCATGCGTTTCTTCGCATGCCGTTAGTACGCGGTCGTTAGTACGACCGCGTTGTTAGTTAGCATACCATTTGTACGCAATTCGGAAATACGAATTGCAGTAAGGGGGAGAAGGTGTTGGATTTAAAATCCAACACCTTCCCTAGTGTCCGCATAGACTGGAGTTGGAATAGTAAATTATACTATTCCAACATCCAGCACCCCCTTACTGCAATTCGTAGTTCCGAATTGCGTACAAACGGTATGCTAACTAACAACGCGGTCGTACTAACGACCGCGTAGAAACGGCATGCGAAGAAAAGGCATGCGAAAAAAAGTTATATATTCGCGCGCAGCGCCATGTGTCTTTCCTCCACCGCGTTCGCAGCGTGCGATCGCAATCGGATCACTTTCACTTTCGCGGCCGCGTCACTTTCGCGGCCGCGTGGCCAAAGCTTGTTTATTTTAATGCTTTTGTCATTCGTGGCCGCCTCACTTTCGCAGCCGCGGCCGCGTGGTCAATGCTTGTTCTTTTAGCGCGCGCGTGGAATGACCGCTGCTGATGTGGAATAGCCATTTTAACACTCGACCTTTGGAGTGTTTGCTTTCCTCCATGAATTTTTCCGTGTGTGTGATACAGTATTGTGTGTGAGCAAATGATTTGTGGTACACTGGTGTGGACACCTTGGCCTGCAGCAGTGCGTGAGGGCGTCACTGCGTGGCATCTGGCTGAGGGAGTTGTCTGCTTAGGAAGTCAGTACCTCCTCTCATGCCCATCCACGCACAGGAAACGAGTTGCTGCCCAAAAGTACGGTGTGATAGTTCGTCTTTAAACACCTTCTTTTGCAATGGATGTGTTCAGTTGTGAATCCAGTTTCGGATTTGTATTCGTTTCCTCCGTTGGTCAATCAAGCCTCTGTTAATGAGAACGCAGCAATATTTTTGCAGTGCGTGTTATCATACATCATCTTCTTAAATGGGTGTAAACCAACCAGGAAAGCAGGTTTTGGAGCACAGCATGCGACACCAAGGTTCGCAGAGGATCACGTGAAGAGATCGGTGGAAGCTCCATAAGGTCGAAAAAAGTGATCTATCGAAAACGCAGCAAATTAGAGTAGGGGTGTTATTTCACTTGCTAACAATTCACCTTGGCGTATATTAACATGTATCCGTAAAGTGGTTCAGAGATACTCCCAAACCGCCCCCGCCACACACACCTTTTATGATGCCATGGCCTTAAGACATGAATGAACCGAGTGCTTTGATAGGCCTAGTTTTGGGAGTTTTGTCTTGACATGTTCTGACGCAGCCTTCAATGCATGTTCAGGTGAGTTAGATTTACAAACTTCGCTTTGAGCTGGTTCCTGGGAGCCCTATATTAAACTGTGCTGCCCAGGCTCACCCATCTATGCTCCCCACAAAACAGTCTCAAGAAACATCACTCTAAAGCCGTTGCCGAACAGGTTAATCGCTGGGCGTTTGTTCCAAACTGCACGATTTAAAAGCTTTACTTTGTGGTATTTCATGATGAGACCGTGATGGGCGCAGATGAAACCTAGACAGACAGAACCTCAAATAGGAAGGAGAGGTATCCTAGAAATGGAACCTAAAAACTGTCTCCATAACAGGGTTGATTGTTCGTTGCCCAAGTGATTACCCAGATGACTCTTCAGTTTGTTTTACTGAACTTTTCGTATCTTTTATCTATTCGGGTGTAGTCCTTACCTTCTATTCTGATTCCTGAATGTCCTACTTCATCAGTGTCCCAACATTGTCGACTGACATATTTTTATGGTCATTTTCCCCTTGTTAGACGAAAGAATATTTTCTTGAAGCTGGTAGTGATTGGTTTCAATAAGCGGCGACTCTGATTTACTGCAAAAAAGGCACCATTTTGTTTCCATTGAGTAAGACACAGCCAGTGCTCCACTCTTCAGGGAGTTCTTTTCTGTGAGGTAGGGTTTTGAGTGAACGAGTTGCTGGTTACACATAGTGAAAGTGTATTGTAGCACTTGTCATGTGTTTCTTGTCATGTGCATGTATTGCGGTGAGCCTCTGATGACAAAAGCACTTTGTACAAGCAGGACAATCCGTCTTTCCCATGGGGAGCCTGAAAAGACTGCAGACATTTTGTATGTTCTGGAGAACAGCTGTTTATGTTCACTTTTACAGCACAGAAAAACAAGGTGCCATTTTCTCATGATGACCTGGTTAAGCTGTTGGCATGCTGAATTCAGTGGAAATAGGGTAAAAGCTCACAGGTGTGTCAAATGATTTAATGCCGCATACAAGTTTAGAGGCTTTGATGGTGGCCCAATACAAACGCTTTTTTGGCGATAGGTCCTGAAACATGATTTTTAACCTGAAACGGCTGTTTGTGCTTACGCTAATGTACGTTGCACTTCATGCTCATTTGCGTTCATAGCCAGGAAC
The DNA here is from genome assembly GCF_964204655.1 of Triturus cristatus. Taxonomy (NCBI): domain Eukaryota; kingdom Metazoa; phylum Chordata; class Amphibia; order Caudata; family Salamandridae; genus Triturus; species Triturus cristatus. The sequence continues at coordinate 793,047,418 of NC_140592.1, read as the reverse complement.
AGTTTCAATCCTTTTTCTGCAGTCAAGGCACTATCCTCTTCAATTACTAAATTTTTGTCTGTTTTTCAGTTCTTAGTTTTATTTTTTTATTTGATTATTCTGTAGACTGCATAGCTAGTCCTGAAGGGCTATTTAAGGAGGTCAGTGATTGGAGAAACACAACACACAGAAGCACGTTTTGGAAGATCTTTACAGGTGGTGTCCATCTGAGCTTGGGGCCAGAAGACTGTTCTGGATGATGGGGGTCAAATGAGAAGACTTATCTCTGTACTTGCTTTTGGGCCCTTCAGTGCTTTCTTGTTCATGCTGTGTGAATGCAGGAAGGTTTTTGATATATAGTGATTTATTTGAACACATGCCAGGATGGGGCATTGGTGGATGTTTACCATATCCCCCTCGCCTCATACCCCTCCCCGAGTCAGACTCAGTAAGACTACCAATAAAAACTGGACTTTTACCACATTTCCAGAGTTAAGTAGTACAATGTTCTCCAACTCCACATATACAATTATGCCATCTCTGCAATCAGTTAACATGGCCAGCCTGTTGTCCATAGGCAACTGAATACATTCCTTGATAACCCGATTCCTACTGTCCACAAACCCGCTGGTTTGAGGATAGAATGAATATGTACATTAGGAATGATGGCCCCAGCAAAGCTGCATACCATTATCTGAAATTGTTTAGTTTTTCTCTCTTTTAAACCTCTCACCTGAAATTATGATAACCACTTTCACAATTTCTAGTATTAATAAAAATCAGTAGCTGGAATTGAAGACCAACTCCTTTGCTGTACTCAGTTTTAAAAGACCCCATTATGTCCATGTTTTTCTAAACTTTTATTTGGGCCGGCTATAAGTTATAAACACAGTACCATAGATTTCAAAGGCTTGTCACTCATGCCATACTCTAGAAGTCTTTGACCACCTTCTTTATTTCACCATTGCTGAGTGCTTCCAATAACTGTCTGGACCTTAAATTACGTCCAGCTCCATCTCCGGTATCTTTCATGGACCAATACTTCAGTTTTCCCACTGAGTGACTTCACTGTAACCAGTCTTGAACCTTTACACACACCATTCTCCACCTAACAGTTTATCCACACACTTCAGAAAACCTTTTTTGACATCTCATCTCTGACCTGTGATCAGCATCTACTCCTATGCATTAATTGTTCAGAATTTATTTTATTTAATTTTTGTTTTCCTGAACCGTTTCTCTTTACCCATTGTGAACACATCTCCACCATGCAGAGCAATAACAGAGATGCTTCTCCACATCAGTTACCCAACCTCCATCTTACTCATCCACAGGAAATCCTAAACAAGCATTGGCATAGCCAATAGGTCTCGCCTTTGGGACCTTATAAGTATTTAGTTATGCAGCACAATATCCTTGGTGCAACAACATCAACTGTTGCATGGCTAAACACTTGTAAGGTCCCAAAGGCGAGACCTATTGGCTATGCCAATGCTTTTTAATATAGTAAGGGATTTTGTATCCCCACAAGTTTGCAGACAATCCCCCATGGACTCACAAGAGTTCTGCAATTCCTTAGCAATCTATTTTCAAGATAAAATATCTAATATTTACGCAAATTTTCCTTCCACCGCCGTTCAGAACCTCAAATCTTCCACCAGTTCAGAGGGTTTAGGAAAGATGGTATGTAGTTCCCTTGATTGCTTTGAACTAATCACGCTGGAAGAGGTTTCCATAGCACTGTCCATCGCCAAATCTGGCTCGCCTCAAGATCCTTGCCCTCCTAAGACAATGGCTCTCCTTGCCACCAGCTGTGCTCCAGCCATTCGAAATATTCATAATCAGTCAATACAATCAGGCACCATACCAACAACGTGGAAGGAAGCATTTGTACGTCCAATATTGAAAAAACCTACGGCTGATCCTCGAGAACTCAGCAACTATCGCCCTATCTCCCTGTTACCCTTACTGGCCAAGCTGTTGGAAAGTATAATAAATAGGCAGTTAAGCCTATATCTAGAATCTAATAAAATCTTGGACCCCTCACAATCCGGCTTTCGCCCGGGCTTCAGTATGGAGACCGCTATACTGGCTGTGACTGACTCCCTTAGGCAGACTATAGATGTGGGAGGGTCAGTAGTACTGATTCTCCTAGATCTTTCCGCGGCGTTTGATACCATCTCGCACTCTAAGCTCGCGGAAAGACTTTCTTTCTGTGGCATCCAAGGGACAGCCTTGAAATGGCTGCAGCATTTTATGTCAGACAGAACGCAAACCATCATGTTAGGACCACACCAGTCAAAAAAATGCGTCTGGATAGGGGTGTTCCCCAGGGCTCCTGCCTAAGCCCGATCCTATTCAACATATATATGCCCCCCCTAGCAAAAGTAGTGGAACAGCTGGGTTTTGAAATAATTTCATATGCTGATGATACTCAGCTTATGTTTACTATCGGCCCTAATTTAGAAGCCGAGAAAATTCGGTTCTCTATTGGTATGCTTGCAATTTCCAACTGGATGACGGAGAACTGCCTTCAGTTGAACCCTGGAAAAACCGAGGTCATGTTAATGGGTAAAGCCTCAGCTATCTTGTCGGACGAATGGTGGCCTTCACAATTGGGTGCAGCTCCCATCCCTAAACAAAGTGTTAAAAACCTAGGCGTAAATCTGGACCAGACACTAACAATGAAAGATCACATTGCTGCCACTACCAGCTCCTGCTATTATAGTTTACGTTTACTCCGTAAAATTCTTCCTTACATGCCTAGTAATCACCGTAGAACCTTAGTACAAGCTATGGTGATTAGCCGATTAGATTATGGTAACGCTTTGCTGGCCGAAGTGGGAGAGACCCTGCTTAACAAACTGCAGGTGATTCAGAACACGGCGTACAGAATGATTCTAAATTGTCCAGCGGGCTCCCCCTCTGGGCCCTTGCTGAGAGAATTGCATTGGTTGCCTGTAAGGAAGAGATCCTTCTTCAAAATTTGCTGTCTCACTTATAATGCTTTGAAAGGTAGAGGCCCCCACTATCTGCAAAAGAAACTTGTAAAACATGTCCCGTGCAGAAATCTTAGATCTAGCACCCTAGGCCTTCTACCGGTTCCCCGTATACGTCTGAGTCGCACAGGGGGTAAAGCGTTTTCGTATCTTGCTCCAAAATACTGGAACAAACTTCCTAAGGCCTTGCGTGAAATCCCCATTTACAGCACCTTTAGGAAACAATTAAAAGCTTTTCTGTTCTAATTCATGCTGTTGACTCGATTTCCAGCTCTCAGGGACGATTTCTAAGCAGGCGCCGAGATGCCCCAGGGTGAGTCGTGCGCTATAGAAATACCCATAACAAAACATAACATAAATGTCTCGCCAGACCAGCGCATGCGCTGGCTCAGGCAAGACCTAAAAACCCCTTTAGAGTCCCTAGTTTAGTTAGCAGTGCAGCCTTAATTCCCACCCCAGGCATGTACTGCTCATTAGCTTGCTTCTGGCATTGCAGATAATGTCAGAAATGACGTCATCCATGACAGCACTAATGACATAATATGTAGTGACCACTGAGTGCAGGGTGCGGCCTCTGGTCCCGTAATGCGCTGTGCATAAGCAGAAGCTATGAGCGGCGGCCCCTGGGCTCCTCAGGTAGAGGAGGGTTCGTCTCTGTCTATGCCACACATGAAGTCTTTGTTCCTCTGAGGCCACTGGACACTGGACGCACGGCATTGCGTTCCACATCATGTATCACCCCCCTGCTCCTCGCTTCCTGTCTTAGCACTTGATTTACATATATTGATGGCAGTTGGAGTTCTTAAACATCTCTGTACTGACCGTCTCTAAATTTTGGCATTTATGAAACAGAACTTTGCCAACATTTGTGCCACACTTCAGCTCATTTTTAGCTTCTGTTTTTAAATTGCACCCGATGATCATTATCTGTGGAAATTATTGGAAATGATACACAAAAGTTTCCCTTTTTGTATTGTTTTCAGTTTTGATGTACCGAAGGGTATACTGTGTTTTCTGGGCCTTGGTGCAAGGGTAGTGGATGGCACGGGTCTTCGGGAATTCCAGGGCCGTATTTTTTATTTTAATTTCGTCAAAATGTTTACAGCTTGAGATGGCGACCCCCGCAGTGTTACATGGCCAAGGGAACATTCAGCTGCCATGGTCCTGTTCGGGACATGGGGACACTGAATTCACAATTGTGAATGGAATACCGTGCAGCTGAGGGCTATCTTGGCTAGGGTGACCAGATTCTGAGAAGCAAAAATCCGGGACAGGTCAGACATAAAAGTAGGATTAAAACCTTTCATGTTTCTTTTAGGTCTGGACCCACGGTTTTTGCATAGCCTCGTAAAATGTGTGTGTTTTATATATATATATTTAAGTGGGATGAAAAAACTGGGGGTGTCTCTCAAAGGGGCGTGGCTAATGTAATTAAGGACGTGGCTTAAAACACGTAAGCTAAAAATCTGTTTTTAGCATAGTGTGCCGCCCGACTTGTATTTTGCTGTTTCTGTCATCGCATCCAGATATAGGATACAACAAGTACCATCATACCTACAACAAGTCAGGACTATTGGCTTTGTCAATGGTTGTGAGTTGCATAAGATAAATAAGCAGCAACTATGGCTTCTATTTATTATTGAAAAAGATTCCACTTAAGCTCTGGTGACACCACCACAATGTTGCTGCTCCTGAGTTTCAAAAAGAGAAGGGAAATCCAGAGAGAAAATGACCCTCTTTAAAGGATTTCGCTTCCGCTACAACACTCACCTGGCATGACGTCATGCTGTAACTTGCCCACTAGTGAGAAGTGAGCAGTGTGAGCACATGCACATCGATGCGCCTGCTGTCACTGCAGTCAGGAAAAAAACGCACCGCCTGTGCCAGGGCACAAAACAGAACCTGATAGAGGATCGTTTTGAGGCCTTCTTTAAACAGCTGCCAGTGGGGGGGCGTGGCTGGGCTAACGGCAGCTATACAAAGCCCTAATCGCTGCAAATGACCACTGTACTGAGCGGAAGTTGTAGTGTATCTGCTGAGCACTTCCACTCACTCCAGGCACTGCTGCAAGGGTCTCAACCAGCCTCACAGGGGGAAGTCGACGTTGGCTAAAATGGCAGCCAGCACCATACCGCGATCGGAGAGGATTTTAGGTCTATGACGGAGGTATGGTCACCGGATAGACTTTTTGGGGGCGCAGTGGCTTGTCCCTGATGAACGATGGGCCCGGAGGCATTTGCAGCAGTATGACCCAGAGAGCGGCCTTAGTTGCAGTATTCCCCCACGCGCCTGCCTGACTTTAACATGGCGGCCAAATACCACCAGCAAGCATCGGTCGACGCCATCGCTTGATCTATTGGGCCCGGAGCCTTCCACATTCTCCTTAGCGGACGCCGCGCCTGGTGGCGCGGTTCGTGGTCCCCCCTTCTGACACTGATACGGGGCTGGCGACATCACACAGCTGAACTAGGGATTCATGATAAAGCTCCGCTTCGCCATGCATCTGCCCACATGAAATGGCACCCATCCTGTCCCGCACTGGAAAGTGCACGCACAGCAAAGATCACTGCCTGTGAACCCCGCCCCTGCTGACCGCATTAGCAACTGGCGGCCTAGTGCTGGTAATTACCTACTACCCCTGGAGCTCTTTCCTTCCCATCGCCTCCTGGCTGTGCGGGGTGTGGATCGCGGCCCCTGCCATCTCCGTGGTCATTACCTCTCAGGTGACGATCACGCTCCCACATAGCGGCATCAGCGCTATCCGGACAATGTGAAACAGACTCCGCGAGTAAATTGGTGTGGGACCACCACTGTTCTGACGGGGCTTCTGCTTGGTGTCCTGCGGTCTTCCCTCAAACCAACCCCTCTCACACGAATCTCTCTGCATTGGGCCTTGCGCCTCTCCGCCGCTCCTGTTAGCTCTCCAGGGGTCATCTTGGTCCACTCCATATGCCGCCGAAAAAGGCAACGAGCAAGACGCCAAATAAAGTATCGGACTTCTTCACACCCTTAGATAAACGCCCGACGCTGCGAGGAGACGCCGGAACTGCAGCTATGGCCCTCACGAAGGCGGATTTACTGAATATGCTTAAGGACTTTAAAACTGAACTGCGCAGCAATCTCAGCCAAGACATCAAATCTTCCATGGAGCAATTGAGGACAGACTTAATGGAACGTTTGACCTCCCTCCAACACGACGTGGACTCTGTGGGCACTAGAGTATTGGACCTGGAGGCGCAACATCAGGAACAAGAGCGACTTTCCACTGAACCGCGTGATGATGTCCGCGCCCTCAGGGATAAACTGCACCAGACACAGCTCAAGGCAGAGGACCTCGAAAATAGAGCACGGAGGGAGAACATACGAGTCAGGGACCTGGAGGAGGGCGCAGAGGGGTCAAACCTGGAGGTCTTCATGGAGGGGCTCTTCGCGGAGGTCCTGGGTCCCCAACCCCTAAAAATAAAACTGGACAAGGTCCATCGTGTGGGAAGTTTACAGAACGGTGAGAAGAAGAGACCCCGTGACATACTGGCGAAATTCCACTCCTATAAAATTAAGGAGGCAGTGCTCCAGGCGGCCAGGACAAAGGGATCCATCTCCTTCCAAGATCACTCTTGCGCCATGTTCCAAGATTTAGCTCCGACAACCCTGGCGCGGAGACAGTTGTTTAGATCCGTCACTTCCAAATTGCGAGATGATAAAATCAGATACAGATGGATCTACCCGTTTGGACTCAGTTTTGAATTTAATAACAAACAACGTCACATCACTGACTTAAAGGAAGGATTGGAACTTCTGGGCCTCCCCATCGAATAACATGGTCCCACACAAGAGAAAAATAGAGAGCCTCTCCGGGGCCCACCGTCGACTTCTGCCTGGTCCATAGGCTCCCGTAGGGGCCACAGATGAAATCCCAAAGATCGCACCATGGGAACTGCGCTGTCTATAATCTATGCCTGGCCTGGGATTCATAGACTCACGAACATTTATTGCTGAGGCCGGGATCTTTCGGGACAACCCGTGGAGGTGGACAGTACCCTGCTTCTGTCCGCGAACTCAACTTCAGACCTCCTTATGCCCATGTTCCCTGGGCTCCCGTCAATCGATCATGATGTGGGAAAGCCAGGGACCACTTTGCTTTTAGGTGTAAGGACAGTGACTTTATCTTTTTTCTAAACTTAGTTCGGTTTGGAAACTGGTGTTATAACCACATGTTGACCTTCACTGTTACATGGGGCCTGCACCATGCTTTACTTTCCAATGCAGGTTAACTGTCTTCGTATGTCTCCCAGGAATGGTTCTGTCCTATTGGCTATTCTTCAGCCGCACAAAGATGTTTTTCCTTTTTTGCTTTACAGCGGGACGGACGTGGACGGGGTCCTCGGACCTGTTGTCCCCCCTAGTCCCTGAGGGGGCTTCATAACCCCCGGCGGGGACCTTGTAGCCTTTTATCTATCACATTTTTGTTCCTATTTGTTCTCATTTTTCTGGGGATTGAAGGGCGGGTACGGGAGGGACATGGTGGCGGCTTTTTAACATTTTGTTCTGATGGGTTCTCTGACATCTATGTATTTACAGTTGACGCAAGAAGGCGGTACACACACCTCTGGAGATATGTGGGTCCACAGGACACGGTAGGGCGGGAGGGGCTTTCAACAAGATGTTGTTTTTCCCTCTAGCGCAATGACGATCACTATTGGAACCTGGAACGTTAAAGGCCTTACTTCCCCCCAAAAACACCAAAAGGTCTGGAAGTACATTGTTGATCACCATCTCGATATAGTGGCTTTGCAAGAGACACACTTAGACATGCGCCTCAGACACAAACGCTACCCGCTGATTTCCAGATCCTCAGCCCACACGAAACATAGAGGAGTGGCGATATTATTCCATTCTTCCATAAAATTCCAACCCTTAGATGTCCATAGCAATAAGGATGGCCGCTGGGTTATGGTCAAATTTGCACTTTCATAGCAGTATACGCCCCCAACACTGGACAGACGGTTGTCTTACAAACACTACTGGGGAGGCTACTGGATTTTGTGGAGGGGCCGATGGTACTCATGGGCGACTTCAACCTGACCTGGCAGAAAGAGCTGGATAGCACACACCCACATCGCTCGGACATGGGCTCCTTTTCCGTTGACACTCAACAGCGCATCCATGACATGGGCCTTTTGGACGCCTGGCGTACTCTCTATCCACACTCCCGAGACTACACTTTTTGTTCTCATGTCCATCGCACATATTCCCGACTTGATTATATCTTTATTAGCCAATCCCTGCTGGGTGACCTTCAAGAGACTAAGATATTTCCTCTTTCAGTATCAGACCATAGCCTACTTTCAATATGTCTATCCTGGTGTGGGATTGCTTCGACTACTCCCAGGTGATACTTCCCGACCTCGCTTACGCGGGACAAGGAATCCTGCACCAAGCTAAGAGAAACCATCACTGAATTCTTTGATATTAATAAACCAGAAGATGCGTCGGAGTCTACTATTTGGGACGCGTTTAAAGAAGTCTTCCGGGGGAAATGTATTGCCCTTAACTCGGCGTTAAACGCGCAACGCACTAGAGAGAGGGAGCAGCTGGAGAAAGAGGTGTCTTCTATTGGAAACGCTCACAAACTGAATCCCACAAGGCAAACCCTTCGCAACCTGACAGCACTCCGGGATAAACTTCGAGCTATTTATAACAATAGGGCAGAATTCAGGCTCCTCAAACTACGACACTTATCTTATTCCCAGGGCAACAAGATTGCTTGACAGCTAAAAGATAAACGAGAGAGAGAGTACATAGGTGGCATTCAGGGGCCCTCTGGGGAGCTTACACATAGAGATGAGGGCAAAGTCGAGATCTTCGGTTCCTTTTACAAAACCCTTTGTTCTAGGGATGGCTTAGATTCAGACGCCCAACGGGATTATCTTCGGACACTACACTTCCCTCAGGTCTCTTCTGAATGGAACGAGTTACTCACCGCCCCCATCACCCCTGATGACGTCAACACTGCTATTAAAGCTCTTAAGCACCACAAAGCCCCGGGACCGGACGTATATACCGCCCTCTTCTATAACAATTTTGCTCCTGACATCAGCCCTCATCTCATGCGGCTCTTTAATAAGATGGCGGAAGAGGGCGAGATCACTGTCTCCATGTCTGAAGCTATGATCTCCGTTATACCCAAACCAGGGAAGGATCCTCATAAATGCGCCTCCTATCGGCCTGTTGCTCTGCTAAATCTTGACGTGAAACTGTATTCCTCCATTATAGCTAAACGGTTGAACGATCTCATGCCTGACCTCATACACCCAGACCAATCAGGATTTATTAAGGGTCGTCAAACAAATGACAACACCCACCGAATTATACACCTAATAGAGAAGGCCAACAGACGTCACATCCCCGCTGCACTGGTAGGGCTGGATGCTGAGAAAGCCTTTGACAGGGTAGACTGGGCATTCCTCTTCCACACCCTCACGACATTCATTTCTTACTATGATTCGAGCTAATTACCTTCAACTTCGTTCTAAGGTGGCGGTCAATGGGGTACACTCATCCTCCTTCTTCCACTCTAGAGGCACCAGACAGGGGTGCCCCCTTTCACCCCTACTTTTCGCCCTTAGCATCAAGCCTTTGGCGATGGCGGTTAGAGCTAATCCTGATATGCAGGGGATACCATTTAGTGGGGATTCCCACAAAATTTCCCTTTTCGCGGACCATGTCCTCTTGTCACTTTCCAAACCTGCCACGTCTCTCCCACCTTTGCAGGTGGAACTTGAGTGGTTTGAAGCGGTAGCGGGTTTTTAAATAAATCTAGGCAAGTCGTACATCTTTAATCTCACACTCCCGTAAGCGGAACTCCGCAGGCTCCAGCCTCTTACTTCTCTCCAGTGGACTACTTCCTCCATACAGTACTTGGGAGTTCAATTAACGCCAAGAATGGAGGGGCTCTACTCTGCTAACTTTCCCCCATTCTTGCTCGTATTCAAGCAGAGCTTGTGAAGTGGAAACCTCTCTTTCTATCATGGCTGGGCCAAATACACGTTGTGAAAATGACGCTCCTTCCTAAGCTCCTTTACCTTTTTCAGGCCCTGCCCATAGAACTGGAAAGAGACTTTTTTCAACGAATCACAACGATGATTATGTACTTTATTTGGCAAGGGGGACGCGCCCGTTTCTCTTTCTCCCTACTGCGTCGCTCCCGAGCGAGCGGTGGGGTTGGCCTCTCAGATATAATGCTATATTATAAAGCTGCACAGTTGAGAGTACTGACTGAGCGGTCAAAACCAGAATCCTATAAACATTGGTTACATATGGACCGCAGTGTGACAGGGAGAATATCTGGGACCTGGCTTGGCGCCCTAAAAAGGACAGACCCAAGAATACTTACATTAGCACTCCTACACGCACCCCCCTGAAAGTATGGGATTCCGTCACGGGAGATGACAGGTGGTCCTCTTTCCCATCGCCATTCACACCCCTTCATTTTAACCCCGCCTTCCCCCCGGGCCTACAAGAGGGACCTTTTGACGCTTGGATGGAGGGCGGGTGCCTCGCTTTGACACACCTTTTTCATAATTTTGACCCCCTCACCTTTGACAACTGCAAGCGGAGCTATGGCCTAGAGAACACAGAAATATACCGCTACAATCAGTTAATGCACTGGGCCCTTACACCTCAGGTGCGAGAGGCAGCCACCCGTCCTCTCACAAAATTTGAGTCCTTCCTCACCAAGACCACTTCTATGAAAGGGGTGATTTCGTTTATATCCAACTTCCTACTCACTACCTCACTACCACACTCTCCCCGCGACCACGATATATGTCCATGTGGGAAGGAATACTACAGCGCGGTATTTCTGATGACGAATGGGCACACTTATGGGCCGACATCACAAGATTCAATCATTCCACAGAGCTTCCATGGAGCTTCGGAAAGCTCACCTTAAGACTATGATGGACTGGTATCTCCATCCGTCCAGGCTTAGGCAGATCTTTCCCACCACCTCCGATAGATGCTGGAGAGGGTGCGGGCTACTGGGGAACTTTCTTACACATATGGTGGGACAGCCCGACTATACGCCTCTTTTGGGAAGGAATACTTGCACATATCAAAGACATGCTAGGATACCACATCCCAACCACCATGGCAGGTGTTCTTTTGGGGCTTCGTGACCCCTCCCTAGAGCACCAGACCCGAGCAGATAAGACAATCATGTGGCTCTGTATAGGAGCCGCGAAGGTTACCCTGGCAGCCACCTGTTAGAGGAAGGAAGCTCCAGCAACCTCCCTTTGGCATTCTCGACTATGGAAGCTGCTTAGCCTGGAACGAATGTCAGATATTTTTAGGGACAATTGTAAGAACTTTGAATTTAAAATGGGGCCACTTAGTCACCTTCCTCTCACGTGGCCTTCCACTGGCTGTTTGTCCCTCCACCATCAGAGCCCTTCATCTCTTTCAAATTTGAGTTGCCTTCTAGTACCACAAGTTACATAACCTGTATTGATGTCGCCGCCACCATTGTAGGGGAGGGGGGAGGGAGGGGTTTCTTTTTCCTCCTGTTTTTGTTGCCTCCCGGTTGGGGGCTGTCTTTATATGACTTTTGTTTATATACATATCAAAAGAAACATTCCACTCCATCAAAGAAGAAAAGGCAGGTAGGAATAGAACTCATTTATTGTAGTTTACGTCTCCCTCGACTCCGCATTAGCTGAGATACGCGTTTCACCTGTGCAGCAGCCTTTATCAATCTATTTGGCGCCATCAAAGTTCCGGGTTAAATAACCCTTCCCCCCCAATCATACATGAATAGGCATAGAAGACAGATTGTATTTTTGTGACCAAATGCTGGTTGCAGATATTTGACTAATTTAAACAGAAATCGTCACTGGTGAACCATAATAATTGGATAATAAATTAAATGACAAATGCAACACAAATATAAATATAAATAGCAGCATAATGCATTATCCGCATGTTTCACCTTCAATTCAAACATAAACCGCCTACTGTTATATGCTGTGAGAAGATATGAAAATATCTCTGCTGCCTAAAATAAAAGCATGTCATGATGATTGGCCGGGTTGTTTAACATCATTGCGCCAACTCTCCATTTAAAAACAAAATGCCCGTTTTGTATTGAATCAAGAAATTATTTAAAATACGAATGCAATGAATAAAGTCGCGCTGCCTATGGTAATTACAATTCTATATTAAGACATCATATCCTCAGATTTCAAAAAGGAAAAATGTTTTGGCAGGCATAGCAGAAACCAGCTGGGACATAACTTGCGAGTGCATGTTGAATCACACAGGAAAACACATTCAAGTTCCTTTGGACAGTAACATCACCACGGGGCTCTGATTACACTAAGGGGCTCATTAGGATGGTGGTCAGAAAACCACCCTGACCGCCATGGAAGCGGAAAACAACTGCCCGCCTGTACCATGGAAAAAACGGCGGCCAAATTAGGATCATCCGCCAAAAAACACCGACCGCGGCGGAACGGGGCCAAGAAAAACCATCCGTAGCAGGCGGTGAGTGCCAAAATCCATCCACGGCGGTCGGATACACGGCATAAAAACACCAACCCGCTGCAAGCACAGCGGAGACACTGCACGGAAAATTGGGATATACCCGACGGTCCCGCAGTACGTACCGCTGTTTCCGACCGCCGCGGTCGTACACTGGGATGAATGGGAGAGCCAGCGGAAGAGCTGCAGCACAGCCACCGCTGCGAAGGATCCGTGAAAAACATGGCGGACGAATATAAAAACCCACAATAAGGTTAAAAAGTACACACAGCAAACTAGCCATGCCCCTCCAACACACAAAACACACCCCAATGACACAACCACATGTCAAAAAGAAAAATACATCTCCCAGGACAACACACACACCACACCTGACAGCAATACCCCATTTGGACACATCCACATAGCTGAGTACAAAACCAGCCCCTTCCCTGACCACAATCCTTTGCAATACTCCAGGACAGAAGGGACACACACCCCATCTCAAAGGAGAGGCAAAGAACACACCATCACTAGCCACACCACATACAGCACCACCACCACTTTCACACCTGCACCACTAACCCCCTGCACATCACACACCATACACACCACAATCACACCCACCACTCACACCCCTGCACCCACAACCGCTTTGCACACCACACACCATGGCAACACAGAAAATGCCCATATTTACTGAGAGTGAGTTGAAGGTTATGGTAAATGAGATAGTCAGAGTGGAACCACAGCTGTTTGGTACCCTGGTCCAACAGACACCATTAGCCACAAGGACACAAATGTGGGCAAGGATTGTCCAAAGGGTCAATGCAGTAGGGACCACCCCAAGATCAAAAAAGGAGATCATGAAGTGGGGGCATGATCTGAAGAGGGTTGTCAAAGAGAGGAGAAGCAAGAACCGTGAGCTGGCTCAGAGGACTGGCGGGGGCCCTCCCATTCCACCAAAACCATTCACAACATGGGAGGAGAAGGTGCTTGCCATACTGCATCCAGAGAGTCTCACAGGAGTAGCCGGGGAGTGGAGGCTGGTAAGTACAAACAAATGACTACCACCACACTGCTATGTACTGTCTTGTACAAATACAAAGCTACACCACCTAGGACAAATTCCATTCATCTGCACCACACACTCCCAAAAACATGTCTCACAGATCCAACATTCACTCACTCCCATTCACCCTAAACGTAGCTAGCAACATTACCATGGGCGAATGTGTACAGGCAGCCAGCACTACAACTCACACCAGGCCCCCTTGTCCCACAGCATCAGCAAGATGGATCCCTCCCCACCCCACCCAGAAGCATGTGTCAGCCATTACATTGCCCTCATCAAACTAACAGGTAGGTATCCATCTTCCCTGAGAGAGTGTTTATGGGTGGGAGGCCTGTACCACTACTCCCACCATGCCCCCTGTCCCACACCTGAGCAGGATGGAGCACTCCCCCACCCAGAAGCAGTTGGTAGCCATTGCAGTACACCAAACAAACTTACAGGTAGGTAGCCATCTTCACATTGAGGATGTTTGTGGGTGGGAAGCCTGCACTACCACTCCCACCATGCCCCCTGTCCCACACCTCAGCAGGATGGAGCCCTCCCCCACCCCACCCAGAAGCAGTTGGAAGCCATTGCAGTACACCAAACAAACTTACAGGTAGGTAGCCATCTTCACATTGACGGTGTTTGTGGGTGGGAGGCCTGCACTTCCACTCCCAACATGCCCCCTCTCCCACACCTCAGCAGGATGGAGCCCTCTCCCACCCCATCCAGAAGCAGTTGGAAGCCATTGCAGTACACCAAACAAACTTACAGGTAGGTAGCCATCTTCACAGTGAGGGTGTTTGTGGATGGGAGGCCTGCACCACTACTCCCACCATGCCCCCTGTCCCACAGCACCAGCAAAATGGAGCCCTCCTCCCACCCCACCCAGAAGCATGTGTGAGCCATTACATTACCCTCATCAAACTAACAGGTAGGTAGCCATCTTCCCTGGAAGGGTGTTTGTGGGTGGGTGGCCTGTACCACTAATCCCACCATGCCCCCAGTCCCACACCTGAGCAGGATGGAGCCCTCCCCACCCCACCCAGAAGCAGTTGGAACCCATTGCAGTACAACAAAGAAACTTACAGGTAGGTAGCCATCTTCACATTTAGTGTGTTTATGGGTGGGAGGCCTGCACTACCACTCCCACTATGCCCCATGTCCCACACCTCAGCAGTATGGAGAAAGAAATCCTTTCCGTTAACGGAAAGGATTTCTTCACTGACCGGATAAGAAGTGCAAGCCGTACACGGGATAAAATCAGTCCTAAATCGGTAAAGACGCCTTCGAAAACAAATTGGATGGATCCCCTTTTTTATTAATTACAAAAAGAATGGATTAATGACCGACAAGTGGTATAAAGATTGATACCCATCTGAGCAAAATCAAAACGGCCGTGAAATATTGTCACCATATATCTCCAGCATATGAGAGAACAAATACCCTGGCATAATGTCCTACCTGAAAACTACACTGCCCTGATGAAGACCTTCATATAATTACTTTGTTATGGTCCTTCTCAACGAGGGTTGAAATGCGTTGGCATTTTATTTTTCTGGAGCTTCTGGGCCCATATGGACAAATTTGATTTACTCAATAGTGAACATTTTGAGATAGTGAATTTTTATATCTATTCTCTGAGTCCATAAAACTGAATATAAAAGTGTTCCCGACCTCCAGAGGACCTTGAGTGAAGCTTTATGTTGAGGATCTAATAACTAAGGTTCCAATAATAATCAATAATGCGTAGGACAAACATTGTTGAGAAAAGTGTATTTGTCTATTAAGGTTTTATGTTCAAAATTTATGTTACTGTTGCCTGTATTGTTCATATTGTATATATGTGAGTAATGTAATTTTTTGCTAATAACTGCAATGTTATTCAAAGGGTATGTTTTAAAACATATTGGTTTATGGAACTGAAAAAATACATATAAAGAAAAAATATGAGAAATTGCTCAAAGCCCATTGTCAATAAAAAGGACTAATGAGGCAAAAACAAGAGTCCAATCTATGGTTTCAGAGGTATTCTGTTTATATATTTGTTTTGATTCCTTCCTCTGAATTCCGTAATAGAATCACTCCCCTATTATTGTGACTACTCGATCATGTCATTTACCATTACTGTCAACTCACTGCTCCACCACCACCTCAATGGAAATGTACACCCCCTCACATGTCACCATTGCAAATAAAATATCCTTACAAATATTTTGTTGTGTCTGCTCCGTCTTTATTGCAGGATGCACAGCCTTCAACGTGATCACAATATACCTGGAGTATCGGCTGTATGTAGGCAAGGAGAGGTCGAAGGTACCTAGGGAAACACACCAGAACAACATCACTGGTCTGGGTGTGGCATCACAGACATCACACAACACCTACCATCAGGATAACCCAGCATGCACACATCACAATGGGCAGCAAGTGTCAACATACATGTCCTGTAGATGTTCCCAGATGACCTGTCCCAGGAACATTGCCAACCACTGCTGAGTCCACAACTGGCTGCTGTTACAATTCTCACATACCCCTTCACGACAACAGTAATAAAAGCAGACAATGGGTATGTTTTACAATGTCACCCACCATCAAGTGAAGTAGCGGGTGATGAGCTGTTCACGCAGGTCAACACCTTCCTCCTCTCCACTGTCCTCATCACAGGACACAGGTTGGTTTGCAGGCTGGGGCCTTGGGTCCTCACCATCATCCAGGAGCAGGGGAATCCCCTTGCGAATGGCTAGGTTGTGGAGCATGCAACATGCCACTACAATCTGACACACCTTGCCGGGCGAGTATGCCAGTGCACGTCCCGGTCCTGTCCAGGCAGCGGAAACGTGACTTGAGCAGACCAAAAGTACGCTCCACCACACGACGTGTCCTCCCATGTGCCTCATTGTAGCAGACTTCATGGGGGTGTCCTGGGATTCCGCAGTGGGCTCAGCAACCAGGGATGGTAGGGATATGCAGAGTCACCTAGGGATGACAAACACAAATACACATTGCAATGTCGCTGAGGCCGAGGGCAGCAGGTCACACACCCAGCACGCCATACGACTAGGCATACTCACCCACAATCCATGCACGCTCGGGGAGCAGATTAGCCATCAGCTGGGGCACAATGCTGTTCCGCAGGATGTAGAAGTCATGGGCGGAGCCTGGGAATTTGGCACACACGTGGGAGATGATCATATCTGCCAGGCACACCACTTGCACATTTATGGAGTAGTAATGTTTGCGATTCCTGTAAATGTGCTCACTTGCCTGTGGTGGCACAAGATCGACATGGGTGCAATCAATGGCACCTATGACATTGAGGATGTGTCCAAGGGGATAGAAGTCTTCCTTCACAGCTGGCAATTCAGCACCCCTGGGAAAAAGGATGTATCTGTCCTTGTATATCATCATGGCGGACAGTACATCACGCAGCACCACGCTGAACATCGGTTGTGACACCCCACCAGCGCTGGCCACTGTCTCCTGGAACGATCCAGTGGCAAAAAAATACAGGGCCGCCATGACCTTGTAAGTAGGGATGAAAGCTGTTGGATATACCCTGCGAGGCTGCAGGTGGGGCTCCAACAGGTCACAAAGGGTTTTCAGGGTGGCTCGATCCAGCCGGCATTTCCGGATGATCGCAACATCCTCCATGTCCTCCAGCACCGTCAAGTGACGAATCAGATTTGGCCTCCTCCTATTTGAGATGAAAGTGGACACATGTCAATGCAATACATCATGAGATGGGCACAGCATCTCATGTTGGCACAACGACAACAATGACTGCCATCAAAATTGAGTTACAGACCAGCTTACATGTGGAAACACCTTCAGCTACACAAAGGGCACACCTGTCAACTTACACAAAACAAGTAGCTCAAATAGCACCTTGGTCAATGTGAATGCACATAGGGATATGGCCACATTTCACATGGGTACGCCTGGGAGTATAGCATCTAGCACATGTGTAACAAATCAACCCCACTGTCTCCTACATAGCTGCTGTACCTGTCACACCTTCATGCGTCATCTCAATATGGCACACTTCCACTACACAATGACCACAGTCGGCGCAGAAATGTCAAATGTGTGCATGAGCAGACAGAAGAGGCCATGTAAAAAGGATCATCATACATTGAGCCAAGCATTGCTGTGATTGTCAATGCACCTCAACACTTTGACATGTGTACACATTGTAGAGCCAAGGACAACACTGTCCTGCCTACCCGAACATCAAATCCATAAGTGACATGTGACAGAGTACAGGCCAATACACAACTGCACATACACAAACATGGCATGCGTAGTCACCAGTGGAGTAAATGGGACATTGGCATTGTGTGCACATGATGTGCCATTGACCATGTGAGCACTGTGCACTGTTGATGTTTGCCAGATGGCCATTGCCATTGTATGGCACCCAAATCGCGGTAGCTACCGCCTGTCCCCAGTGGTGTGTCACCAGCACTCCCCATTTACACAAGTGCGGTAGTGATAGGCATTGTGACATGCCCAAATGGCGGTTGGCATACTCTGCCACCCAAATCGCGGTGCCTCATGTGAATGTATGGCACCCAAATCGCGGTAGCTACCGCCTGGCCCCGGCGGTGTGTCACCAGCACTCCCCATTTCCACAAGTGCGGTAGTGATAGGCATGTAGACATGCCCAAATGGCAGTTGGCATGCTCCGCTGCCCAAATCGCGATGCCTCATGCGAATGTATGGCACACAAATCGCGGTAGCTACCACCTGTCCCCAGCGGTGTGTCACCAGCACTCCCCATTTACACAAGTGCGGAAGTGATAGGCATGGAAACATGGGCAAATGGTGGTTGCAATGCACCGCCATCCATGTCGCGGTAGCTACCGCCTGGCCCCGGCGGTGTGTCACCGCCATGGAGCTTGCCCTAGAGCCAATGGGAACCTTGATAGTGGTGGCATGATGCAATTTTGAAGATCGCGGTAGGCGTGCTCCACCAGTGTGGAGGCGGTCATTGGATGCATTTGAAAGATGCACCATCGCGGTAGCGCACACCGGGCCCCGGCAGTGTGTCACCGCCATGGAGCATGCCCTAGAGCCAATGGGAACCTTGATAGCGGTGGCATGATGCAATTTTGAAGATCGCAATAGGCGTGCTCCGCCACCGCGGAGGCAGCCATTGGATGCATTTGAAAGAGGCAGACCTGGACCACCAATTGATGCAGCTTGGCACCTAAGAAATGACCCCAAGGGGCTATATATGTGTGGGAGTGAGCCTCACATTTCCACTGCTCAAAGACCCTGCTGGCTGAGACCCCTCACCTGCTGCTGACTCCTGGGACTGCTGCCTGAGACCCCACACCTGCTGCTGACTCCAGGGACTGCGGCCAGAGAACCCTCACCTGCTTCTGACTCCAGGGACTGCTGCCAGAGACCCCTCACCTGCTGCTGCCTCCTGGGACTGCTGCCAGAGACCCCTCACCACCCAATTCTGCCGCTGTTGTCTCATGTCCACAGTGATGGCAAGGACAGAGAAGATCCGGGCCAGTCCCTTCATGAGCGAGGTCCTGGTGGACGAGGTGCTCACACAGTACCCAAGGCTATATGGTGCTCCAAATGTCGTGATAAGTCCTCAACAGGTGGGGGGGGGGCAGGGGTGCACACATGTAGTTGGACTGATGCAGTATGTGGCTGGGAGTGTGGGATTGTGTCATGCACTGCCTGACATGCTGTCTCCAGGGGAAAGGTGTGTGTACCCAATGCCACAGCTTTGCATGCCTGCACATGGATGTTTGAGTTACCTGTGTTGTGTTGTCAGCCATACATTGACGCAGAAGGTTGTTCATGCAGGAGTCAGGACAGTGATTGCTTGGCTGAATGGCTGTGTGTGCCCCTGTAGTCTATCTCAGTGTGAGCCCAGCTGGCCAGCACAGTCCCCGCCAACAAAGACAAGGACACATCACTTCAGCCACAGAGTATTACATCAGTCTTTTCACATTGCACTCCTGCTATGGTCCATCTCAGCATTGTAGATGGCACACGACCGGCCCTGTGAAGAGGATTTTGGATTTGTGAGATCATGTCCCTCAATGTGACATCCATGACACAATCATCTATTCACAGGGCAGGGACATTGAGGGCTGCACAGTCTTGGACACAGTGAGTCTACCCCCAAACACAGGTTTACATGTGATGTATGTGTTGCTCGAGCCAAAAATGGACTGGAGATGTGGGCAGGCTACATAGGTGGTTCAGTGCTGGCATCCTGCATGTGTGTGAGATGTGCAGGGACTGTGTCCCCCCACACACCTTTATGCTTTTACATCAGGTTTTCCCATGCAGGTGTACCATGTGAGATGTACTCTAGTCTCGGTCAAACATATAGTTGGAAATGTGATGAATTTGTATCTTGCTGCTATACTGATAGATGTCGGTACATGACACTGTGTCACTGATCATTTCACCCTCTTGTCTCCCATGCGTGCAGCTCAAGGTACACCAGCGTAAGGCCGTGTAGAGGGCCATTGCGTAGGTGCGAGCTCTGGGGTTGTCAAACTGATGGCACACCCACTGCCACAAGAGATGGGACGACATCAGTCAGCTGGCAAAGAACGTGACGGAGATGACCTTGGGGATGCTTCCTCGCACTGGGCGTTTGGCACGGCGCAGCATGACACCACTAATGGGGCACATCTTGGTGGTGACACAGCCTGAGCTGGAGAAACGTTTGAAGGAGCATCAGCAGCAAGCCAGGCGTGAGCATTTGGGTAGTCTGACTTTGGCTGGGAGTGGCTGCATGTGTACAGAGCCTGTGCCAGCGCTGGCATATGGGATGTTGGTAGTGTGATGCAGTGGCATGTAAGTGGCTGCTGTGCTGGGTGCCGGTGGCATGCATTTGCCCTAACTGTACTTACAAAGGTGGTTGGATGCTGTGCATTCACATTACATTCTGCGTTGTGCTCTTCAGGTTTCTTCTGCATTGGGGTAGTCTTGGGAATCCCATGGGAGGGAACGGCAGTGTGCCCGATCTGACTGTGCCTTCATCAATGCGTCCATTGCATGCACCCAGATTGTGGAGGCCTACACATCTGACAACAATGTGCACGATTCTATTGTCCCCAAAGTACAACATGGTGGGTGGCATGGTTTATTGTCCATTGTGGACTGTCACGTTGTAGTCTGTTTCTGTGTTGTCCCCTCCTGTTCCATCCAGATCGGTCATTGGCAACAAATAGTGTGCCCCCATCATGTCCCTAGGTGTGCTCAGAGCTAGTTGTGTGTCTGGTTGAACAGAGCCACAAGCAGGGTGTTGTGCTGTGTGGTCATCACATGGCTCACTCATGCCTGAGTTTAGAGTTCCACGCACTGCTTGAGTCTATATAGTGAGTTGGCACGATGAGATTGCACAGAGTGGTGTGCAAATAATCAATGGGGAGGGAAAAAGAAGCTGTGGTCCAGTCGGCTTCCTTATCACTTATGCAAAAAAATCAAAGGGGAGTGGACCACTTGTCCTGTATATCCAGGGTCTTTTACGTTCTTGGTTCCTTCATAAAAGAACCCTCATAACTATACACAGGTATGGCAGCGGCATGAACTGGGTTACAGAGTGGTGTGCAACATGTAGATTTGGTCATCTTTTGTAATGCATTGCTTGCATATGTTTGTTCTGTCGCTGTCACTGCCACTGACCTGACCCTACATCTCTCTCTCTCATGCAGCATCTCCTGTGGTCATGGAGGGACAGGAGACGGACACCGGTGGGGGTGAAACTAGCACAACAGCTGCACAGGAGCCCAGTGACACAGATGCCACAAGCGCCTCAGAGGGGGACAGGAGTCTGCTGGAGGAATCCCAGCCTGAGACGCAAAGCACCACATCATTTGATGCCAGCAGGGATGCATCCATGTTGTAGGGCACAGGGAATGGGGACTCTGCATCGTCTTCCACCACACAGCGGCCAGTGCCCACCCTCCCAGCCACTTCCTCTGGTGCTGCCTGTGTCTGCCTCAGTAAGAGAGGGATAGTATCCTTCACCCCTGGCACCGCTGCCCCTGCCCCTGTCCCCCCTGCTGCCATCAGTGCTGAGTCTGTGGACCTTTTGCGCCAGCTGTGTGTAGGCCAGACAGCTCTACTCAATGCCTTCATTGACCAAAACAAGAAATTGGCCCAGGTGGTTGCTTTCATGGAGGGCATACATTCAGACGTGGGTGGGCTGCACCGGACAGTCCAGGCTTTGTCATCAACAGTGACATCTGCCCTTCAACAGGCACATACTCACAGTCCAGCTCCGGTCCCTTTGTCCACCCCCTGCCAGTGGACACGTCTGATGAGAGTGACCACGGTCCACATACTTCCAAGTCACAATACAGCACACGAATCACACAGCAGCAGAAACCCAAGCGGTCCAGAGCGCAGACACCCTCCCCACAGAAGGCCAAAGCCACCCCAGAGCACAGGGAGAAAAGCCCGTCAGGTGACACCAGTGGACAAAAAGCAAAGCAGCAGACCTCAGGTACACATGCCTCAGAGGCATCCCCATCCAAGGACTCTCCTGCCCCTAAAGCATCGCGCAAAGAGAAGCATACATTGTCTTTGCCAACCAAGGAGGTGGTGCATGCCAAGGGTACACCTTGGAAGGGCTCCAATGCAGATTCCCCCACCACCTTGACTCCCATTCCAAGCCCTGTGAAGCAGGGGCCAGAGGGCACTGTAGGGATGACACCTAGAAAACAGTGGAAGGGGGGGCAGAGGTGAAGCCAGGCAAAGCATTCCGCTGGGTCCAGCACATCACCAGAGGGGGTGCCAGCACCTGCACCTGATGCTGTTTTGGTGGTGAGTGTGCCTGTTGTGCCCACACCACTTCCCATTGATCCAGAGTCAGTCAAGCCATTTAGGATCCCCAAGAAGTGGAAAGGCACCCCTCCACAATCTCCCAGCCACACCGTGTCTCCTGTCTGCATGACTCCACCTCCACGTGCCACTACACCACCTAGTCCAAGTAGCCCTCCAGCTTGCCAAACCACTGATAGCTCTACCTCAGCTGTTCCGCTCTCTCCACGGTCAAGTGCCCCGACAATCCCCGAGACACAGCCAGCTCCCAGTCCACCTGACAGCCAAGTCTGCGTGATAGTCAGCCTCACACACCTGTCTCTCACACAGGTGGGCCTGTACTGCACATTGTTACCCCCTGACTGTGTTGCTGGCCATGGAAAGGTACAGTCGCACACATTCCCTGTGCAGCCTCTCCTGGACATACTCTGCCCTTCGTTTTTGCGCTGGCCTTGTTGCTCTTTGCTGTGTTCAAGTATTCCCTGTGCAGCTTCTCATGGACATACTATGCATTCTGCCCTGGCCACTGGACTTGCTGTCTTGCCCTTGCCTGTGCATCTTCTCATGGACATACTATGCACCCTGCCCTGGCCACTGGACTTGCTTTTTGAGTTGGGGGATAAAGTCCCCTTGAATCCTGAGAGTCCCTGAAGTCCAACTATCCCACGAGGTACCTCCAGTATGCGCCACAGAGCTGCGTTGCAGAAAGGTGTAAAAAGGGGCTTGGCCTCTGAACACCCCTCTGCAACGCAGCTCCCTGGCGCATACTGGAGGTACCTGGTGGGCTAGTTGGCCCCCAGGGACCCTCAGTATTCAAGTATAAGAGAGAAAGAATGTGCTAGTATTCGTATGAGTAAGTGAGCTGGTGTGTGTATAACTGTATAGGTGAGTAAATGGGAGTGAGATTAATTATTTGCATGACTGACTAGGTGTATGAGTACCTCTATGGATGAGTGGCAGTGTGTGAGTGTCTATATAGGTGTATGAGTGTATATGATAGTCCTGTACTGAGTGACCGTAAGTATGAGTGACTATATGGGTGAGTGAGTGGATGTGTGTGTAGACCTAAGAATCAGTGAGTGGGTATGTAGTTATTGATATTGGAGTGTCTATGGTTTTGAGAATGGCAGTCTGTAATTTAGAGTGGGTGTATCAAAAGCTATATTAGGGTGTGAGAAGATGCATGAAATTATCACATGGATGATGTCATCAGTAATGTCATCAGTGATGTCATTTGAGATGCCATGAGTGATGTCATGAGTGATGTCACTGGCCATGTCATGAGTGAAGTAACATGTGGCGTCATCAGCAGTGCATTGCGGGGGCGCAAATTATAGTTAGCTGAACTAAGTATAACGGGGGAATTTCTCTTTATTTTGTAAGAGTGAAATGTCCAACTAACTATAACTTTCCCTAAAACCTATGGTATATATATATATATATATATATATATATATATATATATATATATATATATACACACACATATATACACACGCACACACACATACATATTTATATACCATTAGCTGTGGCATGACCTCCACCCTGACCCCTCCTCCCCCACTCTGTTTTCCCTCTGCTGGGAGCACGCAGCTGACCTCCTCCTGTGCAGTCTCAAAGAAACAGATAACAACTGAAATCACTTCAGACTTTAGACGTGCCTGCTAAGAGGAGAGCATAGTTCAAATTCTTTGCAGATTGACTTGACCTTTCTTTGTCCCAAAATACAGAGACATGTATTGAAAAAAATAAAAACGTGTCGGGACGCCGGAACAGGCTCCCGAAAGTCGGGAGTGGTTGGGAGGGGGGTCGAATCCAGGATGTCGGGTTACTCCTAATCTTGGATTTGTTGCAGGCCACAGAGGGTGGGGGAGGGAGAAAGTGCTAGTGGGACTGACTCCCTGGCTCCTGTCAAAGTGCACACAGCCTTCCTTCCCCAGCTGTTAGATAAGGCAGAGTGTGAGAGTGCTCAAGGGCACACACACTTTTCTTTCACCTCTTAGACCAGGATGAGGCTTGGTTTGAAAATGCTTCTCCCTCATCCTCGGGTTAGGCTGGGGACAATAGTACAAATATTCCACCATATCCCTTGTTCTCGGTTGGAAGTAATGCTTAAAGGTGGAGCAGCATAATTTTGTTTAACTAGGCCATATATATGTGTTTACGTATGGCCTTATGTACTCGTGTGATGTAACCTTAATAATTTAATGTTGTGCACTTGAACAGTTACAGAAAGTGCATCTACATTTGTGTGACTTGACTAATATTGTCAATTCTTATATATCTGCGAATTCATTTGAATAATACTCTCCATGTATTTTATAACTGAAAATGTAAATATTTGAATAGTGTTTTACATCTATATCGTAACCATATATGTATCTGTAATCTACATTTAACATGTATTGAGATGCTTGTTGTACTAAGTTGACCAGAGGCCTTAAGCACTGGGATTGCTTAACGTTTTAAATTTAACATGAATGTTTGCATTGGATGCAATGTTTTTCTCTCCTCTGCAGGTGCAGTTGCATGAAATCATGGTTAAAGAAAGGTATTGTGTGAAAGAGATAGTGAAGCTCTAAAGGAGTATCTTTTGTCAAGGATAAGGAGATCTACCAAACAAAGGGAATGCTACTGTACGAGTGGAATAGGGAGACAGGAGGAATTCAAGGATGTTTTACTGTGTGGACTAAAGGAAAGAAATCTGAGTGTAGTTGCCAAGTTTTTGTTGTTTGAAGATGAAAGTTAATGAGACATGTGGCACATGATTCTCGAAGGTTGGTAGGTATAATTGAGGATTACACTTCAGCTTTGTTCAGATTCCCTTTAGACTGTGACAGGTACAAACCTCTTTGCGACATCTCTGTTGTGTGGCGTTATGCTATACAATATTTTTTTCCCTTAGAGAACCAGTACCATCTTAATGCACGGGCACGCTGGGCAGTTGCCCAGGGGACCCACAAGTATAGGGGCCCAATGCTAATCTATGTATCAATAATTTACATTTGTATTCCTGTAAGTGGTTTCCCCTGGGGCCTAAAATGCTGTTAAGACGGCCCTGTAGAGAACTTCTACAGAGGTTCTACTATGCTGACACCTTTCTATACTTCCCTGCTTTAATAGGGGTTTTCTGATTTCTTGTTTAGAATAGAGTTTAGTAGATCGTCTTAGACAACCTCATGTATAGGCAAGAGGATCAAAACTTTCAATCTTCTCACCACACTTTATGTCTCATTCTTTGTATATAAGCTACAGAATTTCTCATTTGTTTTTTGTTATTGAGGATTCATTTTGTAAGTCGTTTCAGATATCCTTAGTGATTCTGTAGTTTTATACTATGTTTCTGAGACCGATTTATATCAGCTTGGCTTTAAATTTGTAATAAATCCATTAATCAACTCTGAGCTTTACTGAGTGGCCAAATGGGTTACACTGTAATTGGTAAATTGTAGTTGATGCTAATTCCTTTTATTTCTCAGGCACCTATAACCTTCCATTGCAGGGGGCCAGGAAGAAGTAGTTCATGTTCTATGTTTTCTCAAAGGCCATGTGTGCACACAGTCATCCTAGTCGTAGTGCAAGGTTGTGTGATATGTTTTGCTGATGGTTTGCTGCTGGGGTACACAAAACACTAATCTGCATTTTTAGGTTTCGTCTGCACAGCACTTGAGAAATCTATTGGTTTTAATATAAACTTAAAAGGGACTTACATCCTGCCTCCTCTCTTTCCTGGATTCTAATTGGTTCCTGTGCGTGCCACTTAACTTTCCTCAATTTCTATTGGCTGTATCATATTTTCCTGCATTTACCAATGTTTGTTTCTTGTCTGTTTCTCTTATCAGTTTCCTGCTGCCAAAATACTGTTAACATCCGCTTTGGTGGAATGATATTTTCATAAAGGTTTGCCTTTTACTATTGCAGCATATTTACATAACAATTTATCACCCGGAGAAATTAAGGGCCTCTTTACGATTAGGCCTGGGCTAAAAATCCGTTCCACTCGCGGAAATTGCGATAATTTGACATTTTCGCGTTCCGCGGAGAGCGCGAAAATGTAAAAATTTCAGCAATCCGCATATTACCGGAAATTTTTTGCTTGCTTGCGCTGTAACATAATACATATTTGCGTGCGCGCGATCGCCTTACCTGAATCCCCGCGTTCGCCGACAAGTTTTCCCGATCCGGTCGCGTTCTCTACAAGATGTTGGATTGTTGGTAGCCATTTGCGCTGTCTCGCAACAGTTCGCGCCCGCAGTAACATCATTCGTCGCCCGATCACGTCTTTCTTCTCACGATCATGCACCGCGAGACAAGTGAAAACAAGATGGCCGCGCCCATGAGCAACCGCATGGGTAAGTTGGCGAGCCGCGACCACGCAGAACATACCGCGAACGGGCGGGAAAAAAACTTCTGCATCTTCGAGATATTTCCGCGTGTTTGCGGAGATTTTTAACATTTTCGCGATAATTTGCAAAAGTGAATTTAGCAAATTCCGCCCACCCCTAATTACGATGTCACTCGGAAAGCCTCCGACCGCAGGTTGGAGGCTTTCCGAGTTACATCGTAGGTTTCACTTCTGACCGCCACATTACAATGCAGGCGGTCGAAAGTGAAACCAGCTGGTCATTCCAGCTGAATTCTGAAGGGCTCAAGGACCTCGTTGGCCAGTCTGAGGACCCACTGGTTGAGGCTACTAGGAAAATCTTAGACAACGGGGGCTGCGCTGCCATTGTTCTTTTAGATCTTAGCGCAGCCTTCGATACAGTCAACCATCAGCTGCTTATCCAGAGGCTTAAAGATGTAGGAGTGACTGATTTGGCCCTTAAATGGATTCATTCATTTCTGGATGACAGGTCATTTCAAGTGTTCCATGAAGACTGCATCTCTGACCCTTTGCCGCTCCGATGTGGGGTTCCTCAGGGATCCTCCCTGTCCCCCACGCTTTTTAATGTGTACATGAGCCCCTTGGCAGGTGTTGTGGAGCCTTTCGACATCCAAATCGTTACTTATGCCGATTATACGCAGCTGATTGTCGCTTTTAATCGGCTCAACAACACTGCCTCGGAGTTGGCCATGTGTCTTGGAGAGGTCTCAGCATGGATGGAGTGCTCATTCCTGAAGTTGAATGGATCTAAAACAGAGTTGATGTTTTTGGGTAAACCCTCTGTTCCTAACATAATACCATCTTGGCCAAATTGTTTTGGCCTTCCCCCATCCCCCAAAGATTATATTACAAGTTTGGGGGTTTAGTTGGATCGTAACCTTGACTTTGGGGAACAAGCAAGGAAAGTTGCTGGTAGCTGCTTTGGGCTGATGAGGATGACACGGAAAATCATTCCTCTCCTCCCTTTCTCTGCAAGGAAGGTGGTGGTTCAGTCCCTCATTCTTTCCAGGCTCGACTATGCCAATGCTCTTTACCTAGGAGCACCTTGCTCCACGGTCAAGACATTGCAAATTGTTCAGAACTGTGCGGCACGTCAACTCCTGAACATTCCCAACCGACAGTCAGCACGGGCGGCCCTGGCCACCTTTCACTGGCTGCCGATTCAGCAGAGAGTGCAATTTAAAGCTCTCTGCATTTCACATAAGGTATTGTCAGGTTATGCTCCACCTATTATATGTTCCCTCGTTTCTTTTTACCATCCTGCGAGAACCCTGCGATCCGGAAATAAACGGCTGGCAGTTGTTCCTGGAATTAGGAAAGTACGTACAGGGGGTCGCTTTTTTTCATACAATGTGGCAAGGCTATGGAACGCCCTCCCCCCTGACATTCGGTGCGAAACCAACCACCTGGTCTTCCGGAAACGTTTAAAAACGTTCTTGTTTCCATAAACTGATATGTAGTTCATCAACTTCGGCCTCTAGCGCTGGGATGCCTTTGGTAACCATGCGCTTTACAAATGTTTTACAATTACAATTACTATAATCCCTCTGGACGGCATTTCCACCTTCGGGATTACGATGTCGGTTTCCGACAGGCTTTCCATGTCGGGCTTTCTAACAATGTAAAGCCTGTCAGAAAGCGACTTTGGGGGCCCCTAGCAGGGCCCCCTTCTCCCTGCGGTCTCTGGTTGGGGGCCGAGGAGGCATCTAGGGTGCCCCGATGTTAATCCCTGCACCGTGTGGCAGGCACCACTAGGTTCTTGCCACACGGTGCAGGGATTAACAGAAACTCCCATTTCTCTATGGGAGCTTGTGCTTCGGCCGGTTTACACCCCCACAGCACAAGCTCCTATAGAGAAATGGGAGTATGCGACTGCACCATGTGCGGTTGCATTGTAATAGGGGTGTCAGGACCACCGACTGGAGGTTGGTTGGTCCCGAGACCGCAACAGCGCCGCCTGACATCGTAACAAGGCCCAAAGTGATTAGCACAGAATCACAGGATGTTGTGTGGTGCCGCCGAGACTCGAATGAGGATCCCCAACTCTGGAGTCAGCAGCTCTGGCTGCTGCACCACATCCTCTCCACTCCCATGTTATCTGTCATTGAGCTCTTTCCTTCTCCCGTACAATGATTGATGAAAACGACTCTTCATTCATTACATGGGCGAAACCGATGCATTACCAATGCTTGTTATTGTTTTAATCCCCCCTTTGGTGATTCTGGAGGATTACAATATTGCACCCAGGCATTCAGGCAAGGCTCAGGTGGATGTTTATACTCCACTGGCCCTAGACATTACTAGGGGCTGGTTTAATCTCTCCTCGGCAGCGGTGTCAGACTCTGGAGCAAAGAGGTGCAGACCTAAAGGCCCGTCCACTTGTACTCTACGCAGAAGACTGGCATTATGCAGCTTTTTAGCACCCCTCCCTCCTTCAATCCTCAATTTTCATGAATGTTGGAAGGATTTTTTCAGGGAATTGGCCATTTTTCATACTAACAAGAAGAACATGTAACACCTTAAGCATCTTTTTATAAGTGCATAGTATGTTTTATGTGGAATAACAGTGCTGTTCCCTTTATTTCTTCAATTGATTGTGAACATTTTCGTGTACATGAGATAATACGACTGAAACAACCATCAGAAAAATTTCAGGGACTTTCAGACAATCGTGTCTCTTTTTTAAGTCATTCAGTTCATTTGCAAACATCGGGAGCAGTCAAATTAAAGGGCCGGCTGTCTATTTTTGAATTGTCCGCACCTTTGTACAGAGAGAAATAGAAAAACTCATGAATATGTACTGGCAAAACAACCTTTGGGTGTTTTTGCCCTAAAGGATAAATGAAAATGCACTAAGTCCAGAGTCTGAGACTAAGACCATGGGGCCGCATTATGATGTCAGTCGGAAAGCATTCAGACCGACTCCTTGTCGGAATCATTTCCAACCAACTCGGGTTCGGGGAATCTGACCGACCGATTACGATGGTTCCGAATGTCAGGAAATGATCGGGTAGCAACTAACACATTGCCAAGGTCAGGACTACAATTCCCAGGAGGCCTTGATCATAGGAGGGGCTATATACATCGGCTGACGCACGTTTGCAGTTGTGCATAATTCTTGTTTCCGGTTGCTCTCTCTCGGATGAGAGAGACTAGCGGCTGCTCGAAGCCGCTCCGTGTTGTTTGGTGGTTCGCGCTTTGTGAAGTGCGGTTCCCTGCATTTTGAAAGACTATCGATTAGAAGAAGAGTGCCGGGTGAGTAGAACCAGGATTCCGGTTCTTGATTTCATGTGTGTGCAAACTTGTACATCTGGCATTTCTTTTCTTAGCCCAGCGGATGCAGAGCTAATTTGGATTGCCAGAGTGGAATGCGGTGGTGAGGCATAACCACACATTACCGATTCTGTGTTTGAACAAAGGAGAGCTATTCCTTTATATTTCAGTTTCCTTCGGTTGTGCCTGGCATGGTTGAGCCAAGGAACAGTAACCAAGTAACATTTAATAACAGCAATTGGTTGGATTGATCTTCTTTACTGATGACGGAAACAAAGAAGATAAAGATTTTTCTTTGATTTTGCTAATGACTTTACTTTTGGAAACTGAATAGTTGGGAAAATAGAATATATTCTCTGTGGATTAAGACTGTTATATCCCAGCACCTTTTGTTTTCTTTTGCTTCATATTGGAGGTCTTCTCAATTACTAGGGTGTGTAATGAACCGGTATGTACGGGGTTTGGATGAGGAAATATGGTTTGATGAGGTGTTGTTTTCTGAGGTGAATTAATCTGTGGAATTCTGCCTTTTAGATATTTGATCATGATGGGAGAGATATTCCCAGTTGCCTAAAGTATGAGAGGGACTGCCGTCCGAGAAGCAAGGTAGAGTGGAGTAAAATAGCAAGACCATATGAGAGTAGTTTTTCATGTGTTCATTGATTTATGGTATTTGTACTTTGTTTTGCAGGTTATTTTTCACCGCTGTTCCTTTCCTACCCTTCTGGACCCTTTATTGCTTCACCTGGATTCTGGGGAGTCCTTATCTCGGAGGAAAGAGATTTCTGACAGAATTATGCACCCACGAAATCATACTCCTCCCGATCCAGGTGTATCAATAATATGGCGTCCATGGATGATGTCCTGCAGGCTTTAGTATTGGTTCAACAGTAAAAGGCCTCTTCCAAAGCTGAATCCACTGCATTAAGAGAGAAAGTAGACAAACTGACTAGGAACCCTTTTGACGTTTCTGCCTCTACCTCACAAATACAAGTCACGGTTCCACCTCCCATACCACTGGCTAATCCGGAAAGATATGCAGGGGACCCTCAGAAAATACTAAACAACCATTCTGGGGTAGCGTTTGCAATTTCTTATTTAGTGGGTGACGTTGCCAATTGGGCCGTCCCTTTGGTTAGGGATAACGATTCCGTGTTGTCGGATTGGGCTGCCTTCCAAGCCGAATTTGAGAGAGTGTTAGATAGAAGAGCTACCACGTTTAGCTCTGATCGTGAATTGCTAGATCTGAAACAAGGGAGAAACTATTTGATAACTTATCTTACGTCATTCAACAGGTTGGTGGCAGAGCCCGCTTGGCCAGAGGAGAAGAGGATGTCTCTCTTTTATCAGGGATTGCGGGATGATATGAAAGACGTATTAGCACAAATAGGCCCCCAGCCTGTGAACTGTACTGACTTGATTAACTTGACATTGAGACTGGATAGTCAGATGTCAGAGAGAGGGGGAGAGAGAAAAAAGGTCGAAAGAGCTTATTACCAGTAAGACAAAACCCCCTGTAGAACTGTGTTAAGCACTGAGGCAGGGACTGCGCCAATGGAAATAGGAGCAATAAGAGCCCTGTTAACTAGAGAAGAAAGGGAGAGTCGGAGGGTGCAGGGACTGTGTATGTACTGCAGGAAAAAAGGGCATTATATAAGAGAATGCCCCTCTAAAACCAGGACAACAGGTGCCTGGTCTAGGAATAAGAAGGTGGCTGTATCTGTCACACGTCCTGAGCTAGGAATACCAGTGGTGACAGGAACAGAAGGTGACACTGACAAAGGTCAGAGAATTTCATTGTTATCGACCACTGCATTGAAAGACACCGAATCACACATCGTGCTCCCTATGAGTCTTGAGTGTAATCACCATTCCCATCAGGTATTGGTCATGTTGGATTCTGGTGCAACAGGGAGTTTTATTGACAGTGGTTTGGTAACAAGTCTTGCTTTACATAGAGTGCCCAGTGAGACACCGGAAGAGGTATTGGCAGTGAATGGCAAGCCTCTGAAATCTGGTCTCATTACGGAGCAAACCAAGGCCATACTGTTGTCAGTTGCGTATGTTAACAGACACCATGTTGAAGAATTGACCGTAAACATTATTTAGGCCCCACAGTACGAGGTGATTTTAGGGATGCCTTGGTTATGTCATCATAATCCCACTATAGATTGGAGGAACAAAACGGTTTGGTTTCTCTCTGAAGAGTGCCAGAACCATTTTGCTCAGAACAATCCTTCTCAGGCTGCAGCGTTGACATACCCGTTTTTCGTGGCAACAGCAGCTTGAGAAAGAGGTGGTGTTGCCTTCGGTGTGTGAGCAGGTTGCAGATTTGTTTAGTGAAACTCAGGCAGAACAGCTACCACCACACCAGGAATATGATTGCCGGATCGATTTGGTAGAAGGAGCAACCATTCCTGCATGTAGAGTGTATGCATTATCAGAGCCATAGACCAAACATTTGAGGGAATACCTTGATAACTATCTGGAGATTAGGTTTATTAGGCCTTCCTGTTCACCGGCAGCCTCTCTGCTTTTCTTCATAGCCAAGGCAAACGTAGACCTGAGAGCCTGTATTGGCTACTGCATGTTGAACAAAAACACCACACGCAACAGATACCCTTTGCCGCTCATCTCGGTATTGTTGGATCACGTGCGGGAGGCCAGGGTTTACACCAGGTTGGATTTGAGAGGTGCGTACCACCTGGTACGTATTCGAGAGGGGGATGAGCGGAAGACTGCCTTTAAGACACGTTATGGATTATACGAGTATACTGTAATGCCGTTTGGGCTTTGCAATATTCTGGTGGCGTTTCAGTATTTTCTAAATGACGTTCTTAAAGAGTATGTGGATCACTTTGTAGTGGTATACATTGACGACATCCTGATCTACTCTAATACTAATGAGGTACACAGAGAACCGGTCATTCTTGTATTGAAGAAGTTATGAGAGCATCACTTGTATTGTAAACTGAGCAAGAGTGAGTTTGGTGTGCATGAAGTAGAATTTCTAGGGGTTATGCTTTGTCTGGAAAGGTTGCACATGGTGGAACGTAAGGTACGGGTAGTACAAGAATGGCCAACTCCCAAAAATGCGAGTGACGTCCAATGTTTTTGGGGATTTGCAAACTATTACAGTAGGTTCATTCTGAATTTTCCCAAGTTGGAATCCCAATCTCAAGATTGCTCAGAAAAGGAGTCCCTTTCCATTGGACCAGTGAGGCTGAGGAAGCATTTCTTTTCCTAAAGAGAGCGTTCACTACTGCACCTGTACTCACACATCCCAAACTGGAGCATACTTTTGTGGTGGAAGCGGAAGCCTCAGATGAGGCCATTGGCGCCATACTTTCGCAAAGAGATCAACATACCGGACAGCTTCATCCGGTGGCATACCTTTCAAGGAAATTGAACCCAGCTGAAAAGAACTATAGAATCGCAGAAAAAGAACTACTGGCGATTAAAAAAGCTTTTCAGGAATGGAGGCAGTATCTATGGGGAGCTCGCTAACCCATTACAGTGTACACTGATCATAGAAACCTGCAATATATGAAGACGGCTCAGCATCTCTCACAAAGGCAGATGAGATGGATGCTATTCTTCACTTGATATGACTTTGTTGTTACCTTCCCGCCAGGTTCTGAGAATCGAAAGGCAGACTCATTGACCAGGCAGGAATCTATGGAAGTCACTACAAACAAAGTCACAGAGGCAATCATTGATCCCTTAAAAGTGCTATGTGCCATCAGGGTGAAAAACTTTCTGGAGGAAGTAAGGCACCATAAAACAACCTCTGTGTGGGAGAAATGGGCAGAACAAGAAGTCGACCGCACAGTGAAACAAGGGCTGCCTTTCTATAGAGACAAATTGTATCTGCCTACTCAAGAACTTCAAAAGAAACCTTATATCTGGTGTCATGAATCTCTCTTGGCAGGACATCCTGGAATACTCCAGACTACGCAGTTTTTACAATGCCATTTTTAGTGGAAAAATGTAGGCAAAGATGTCTCTTCTTGAGTGTCTCGGTGTGAAGAATGTGCTAGAACAAAAGGAGAAAACATCAAGAAGAAAGGGAAGCTTTTGCCCCTGCCTACTCCCCAACAACCATAGCAGAACATCAGCCTGGATTTTATAACAGGATTGCCCATGGATCAGAGTTGTTGCACCATATTGTGGTTATCGACAACCTCACTAAAATGGGACACTTTATTCCATGTAAGAACTTACCTACTGCGGGACAAACCGCACAGCTGCTAATGAGTAATGTCATACGACTCCATGGGTTGCCCAAAGTGATCGTGTCTGACAGAGGCCTCCAATTCATAGCACGATTATGGAAAATGTGATGCAAGGCATTACAGATCGATTCCACGTTATCAACGAGTTTCCATTCGCAAACGGATGGTCAGACAGAGAGACTAAACCAGACTCTGAAGAAGTATCTCCGGTGTTATGCTAAAGAGGCTTAGGACTCATGGGTTTCTCTGCTGTGGATGGCCGAACTGGCTTACAATACCGCCTGGCATTGATCGACAGGGGTATCACCTTTTCTGGCTAACTTTGGGTATAATGCAAGAACTCTGCCTGTCAACCTTCCAGACGACATAGTGAATTAGCCTACGGTTGGAGAACATGTGTAAAAAGTTACAAGCTGTTCACCAGAGAACGAGAGAGCATTGTCTACACGCCAAACAGGTCTATAAGAAGTGGGAGGTTCTCCACAGAACGGAAGGCCATCAGTATCAAGTGGGAGACTGAGTATGGTTGTCCACGGAGAACATCCAGTTCCACCCCAAATACATTGGTCCATATACCATAGTTCGACAGATTAACCCGGTTACCTACAAACTGAAATTACCTGGCAGTCTCTCAATACACCCTGTGTTCCTTTCCAACCTTCTGAAGCCAGCTGTGAAGGCGACGCAGCGTGCGCCACCCCCAGTGTCTTGTGCGGGGGTCTGGAATACGAGGTTGGGAGGATTCAGGATTCCAAGCTTAGAAGGGTATCTTGTCTCCTTGAAAGGATACTCTGCAGAAGATGACTCTTGGGAGCCCTGGCAGAATGTACATGCTCCCGCTGTGGTCCGCTCCTTCAATCGGAGGAACCCCACCAAGCCTGGTCCTAGGAGGCGCTTGGCCGGAGGGCCTACTGTCAGGAAATGATCGGGTAGCGCCTACCACATCGCCAAGGTCAGGACTACAATTCCCAGGAGGCCTTGATCGTAGGAGGGGCTATATACATCAGCTGACGCATGCTTGCAGTTGTGCGTAATTCTTGTTTCCGGTTGCTCTCTCTCTCTTGAGAGAGACCCGCGGTTGCTGGAAGCCACTCCGTGTTGTTTGGTGGTTTGCGCTTTGTGAAGCGCGGTTCCCTGCAAGTTGAAAGACTATCGATTAGAAGAAGAGTCCCGGGTGAGTAGAACCAGGATTCCGGTTCTTGATTTCATGTGTGTGCAGTGGCGAAGTCTCCCGCTGTCACACAATTTAAACATGTACATTTGGCATTTCTTAGCCCAGCGGATGCGGAGCTAATTTGGATTGCCAGAGCGGAATGCGGTGGTGAGGCATAACCTTGCATTACCGATTCTGTGTTTGCACAAAGGAGAGCTATTCCTTTATATTTCAGTTTCCTTGGGTTGTGCCTGGCATGGTTGAGCCAAGGAACAGTAACCAAGTAACATTTAATGGGAACAGCGATTGGTTGGATTGATCTTCTTTACTGTTGACGGAAACAAAGAAGATAAAGATTTTTCTTTGATTTTGCTAATAACTTTACTTTTGGAAACTGAGTAGTTGGGAAAATAGAATATATTCTCTGTGAATTAAGACTCTGTTATATCCCAGCACCTTCTGTTTTCTTTTGCTTCATATTGGACGTCTTCTCAATTACGAGGGTGTGTAATGAACCGGTATGTATGGGGTTTGCATGAGGAAATATGGTTTGATGAGGTGTTGTTTTCTAAGGTGAATTAATCTGTGGCATTCTGCCTTTTAGATATTTGATCATGACGGGAGAGAGATTCCCAGTTGCCTAAAGTATGAGAGGGACTGCCGTCCAAGAAGTAAGGTAGAGTGGAGTAAAATAGTGAGACAATATGAGAGTAGTTTTTCATGTGTTCATTGATTAATGGTATTTGTACTTTGTTTTGCAGCTTCTTTTTCCCCGTTATTCCTTTCCTACCCTGCCCTCACCTGATCGCCCTAACACTCTGGGGTCGATTCCGATCTGGGTCGGACAGCTCTCCGAGAGCTGTCCGTAGCCTTACCGTGCGACCGAGACGTACCCATAGCCGGTCCGTCCTGTAGATGAAGTACGATGCGCATAACTGCCAAAAACACGACCGACACGTAGGCTGTGATTCAAGCTTCATTCTCCGTCCAAGCCATAACCCCAAACGCCGAACCGAGTCACCTGGAAGCAGTATCCATAGCAGTTTCCTACGCGCCGGACGGGTCGTCACATACGGCACGTCACAGCATCTGGAAAATAAGCATATCAGCTACGATTCATGCCACAACTCAATCCATCTGATTAGGAAACAAGGAAACCCTACTCACATGGAGCCTGGGTATTATTCGTTGCAAGGAAACAGTGGCTTGTGTGGATTAATAATTAATAATATGATATACAACACATAATAGTAATCAAAAAAGAAAAACGGGGGTTAAATGTGGTGTCAGAAAGAAAAGTATGGCCATACACATTAGAACTTCAGTAGAAAACTTTTGTTGCTTTATATTCACAATGAAGCAATTTATGAGAAGTGAACACAGACTCACATTACATATTATTCAAAATAACAATCTTAGTACATATTTCTAAAAAGTGTCCCAGTGAGAAAAGAAATATCAACCTTAAAAAAAAAGGGGTGACATAAAGTGCAACATAGAAAAGGTTTCAATTATTCATTACAAAGGCAATCATAAAAAATTAACAAATACAATTATCAACACTTAATCCTCATAAGTGTCAGAGAATGATTTGCCTTTCTCGTCAACGGCGTTTCGACCCTATGACAGATAAAGGGTCTCGTCAGGACAATCTAATATAGGGACACCTGGTCGTCAAAGATGGTATCTAGCATAGATATATGTAGTGTCTCCCATTGCGCAGGTCATACCAGTACTCTACTTCTATGACCGGATCAGGAACCGACGGCGCAGACGGTAAGACACCTACCACACAAACAAACTACACGTACCCGCAAACTGTCACACACACACAGGGATCCATATCCTGGCCACTAACAACAGGCCACCATAGGGGTTGCATGGCCAGCACCACTACCACCCCCACCCATAGGGCTCATGTTGACCATCACCCCTGCCACCCCCACTCATAGGACTTATGTTGCCCATCACCCCTGCCACCCCCACTCGTAGGGGACCTGTTGCCCAACACTACTGCCACCCCCACATCTAGGGCTTATGTTGCCCATCACCCCTCCCACCCCCACTCATAGGGCTTATGTTGCCCATCACCACTGCCACCCCCACTCATAGGGGACCTGTTGCCCATCACTACTGCCACCCCCACCCTAGGGGACCTGTTGCCCATCACTACTGCCACCCTCACCCCTAGGTCTTATGTTGCCCATCACCCCTGCCACCCCCACTCATAGGGCTTATGTTGCCCAGCACTACTGCCACCCCCACCCCTGGGGGACCTGTTGCCCATCACTACTGCCACCCCCACCCCTAGGGCTTATGTTGCCCATCACCCCTGCCACCCCCACTCATAGGGCTTATGTTGCCCATCACCCCTGCCACCCCCACTCATAGGGCTTATGTTGCCCATCACCCCTGCCACCCCCACTCATATGGCTTATGTTGCCCAGCACTACTGCCACCCCCACTCATAGGGGACCTGTTGCCCATCAACCCTGCCACCCCCACCCATAGGATCGGTGATGCGCCACACATCCATCACACTCCAACATTATGTATGTCAGCAAAATACATCCCCCCTAACATCATGACAACAGTGGGTAGTCTCTGACAAATGTCCCCAACAGTGAATATGACTTCGAACATACAATGTAACTAACAGCACATGTGTGATCAACAAATGAGTGTGGCCTACACAAGACAAGCATAACAATAGCACTGTGTCAATGTAAAAGTAACACCCCCTCACTGTGTAGAATAAAAGTTAAGTGTGGGCAAACTGCAGCAGATGTTGAGCATTGTGGTGATGGGGTCTAAACCCCCCCTCATCACAGTGAACAAAAGGTAAGTGTCATCATGGTCAAAGCTGCAAATAACAAACAGCATGTATGATCCCTGCTCTCAACATATTAAACACTTCTGGGGCAAAATAGTGGTTGTGTCCCATACCCACAGAGATGTGGTGTGGCTAACAGTGCTGTGAAAACAAAACATACTCGCTGCCATGTGCAAACAAGCACCACACAT
Source organism: Triturus cristatus (assembly GCF_964204655.1). Classification (NCBI taxonomy): domain Eukaryota; kingdom Metazoa; phylum Chordata; class Amphibia; order Caudata; family Salamandridae; genus Triturus; species Triturus cristatus. Next base: position 793,008,987 of record NC_140592.1, on the reverse strand, counting down.
GGGGGCTGACAATGCATACAGTGTACAATGACACAAGAGCAGAAGTGACCATCACAAAGCATACACACATCTCGAAAATAGACACACCAATCAAAACAACCTGTGTAGACTGTAGGTGTCAGCTCAGAAACTCCCATTCCATGTCAGCAATGGCACCTAACAACCAGGATTAATGTGCACAACGATGTGATATGACTCACAGGGACTGCAGGGAAAATCACAGAAACAGCATCCAGACAATGGCCCACAACAGCAATAACAATGCACTGATGCAGATGCACAAACACAAACAGGCAACCTCACACTGCACATCTGACACAACATGTGTGTGTGTGTGTGTCTCAGTATCCCCAGGCAAATACACAACACATGAGGGGGGCGGAACCACAGTGACACTGATGTGAACACAGTGCCATACAAAAGTAAACCATCATTGGGACCCCCTTAGTGGGAAATCAGGCATTGCGAGACGAGAGGGAGCACAACAGACACATATGACACAAGCTGGAATGAACAGCAACTGGTCACAACAGCCTGGGTACGTGAGTCTCCCCTAAGTCATCTGCACATACTCAACACATATGTACAGCAAGTTGCACAGAGGACCCAGTTGCTCCTATACCAATGATGCCCACACCTGTAGGTCCAGTGGAGATGCGCCCAAAGTCAGGGAAATAGACAAATTGGACAATGGCACATCATATATGCATGGGTGCAAGCCACAGATGTGACCATGCAAATGAAATGTTTATAGAGATGTCCACAAATTGTCAATCATGACACACCCAGTTAGCTGCAAAGGATGACATGGACACCCACCAGAATAGGATACATATCTCATGGACCACATGGAGTACCTCACATCAACACCTCAGTATTCAACATTGGAAACCAAGCATTACAGGTGCAAGGGCATGTTAAACATCATCAACCTAATGTACAGCTAAATCAAGTTCACAAGGATAAAGAAAAAAGCTTTATTCATGACATGAAAATGTAAACGTCCGTTCAAACAAAAGGCCAATGGCCAGTCCATCATCAAATTACAAGGAGTGAAATTGAGTGACAACTGTCACACGTTGCTTGCCTGCACTGCTTAGGACAGGGGACATCCCCTTGGAGGGGCATACATGGGGGCAGGCCAGGCACCGCAGGGACAGGATCAGGGCGCAGCAGAAGGAGGAAGTGAAGGGGTGGTGGATGCAGGAGAGACACTTGCAACTGCAGTGGAGCTGACTGAAGTGGTGGGTGCAGTCACAACTGTGGGGCACAAGTCAGATGGGGTGGGTGCCGGCACAACTGCAGTGGGCAGGTCAGTTGGAGTGGATTGGGTCCCCTAAATCCATGGGAGCGGAATGGGGTGCAGGTGAGGTCGGCAGGACAGAGGGGGGGACATGGTCCCCACATCAGTGGCACTAACCGTCTGACCGGGTGTGGAGGAGCAAGTGGTAGGGGGGGGAGGGCCTCAGCATTTTGGGGATGGTGTATCTGTGGGTGGGGGAACCCAAGGCAGGGTGTGGCGGGGGAACCTCTGGAGTGGTGGCCTGGGGGATGGAGGACGGAGACTTTGCTTTGGAGCTGCGTGGCGGCGGTGGGGTGTTGCTCTTCCGGCTCCAGGGGGACTTGTGGGTGGGGGTCTCAGTCTGACTGCGCCTGTGGGAGTTTGTCTGGGTGTGAGGGGCACGCCCCTCTGTGTGTGGGGAAGAGGCCAAGGTCACAGAGGAAGAGCTTCTAGGGAGATGGGGTTGAAGGTGAGGCAAGGGAAGGGGGCTGGGAGGGAGAGGTTTCGGAGGACTGCGGAGAGGTTGTGGATGACTGTGTGTGTGTCTGCAAACCAGCCCCTGTGAGTGTGGTATCAGTCCCCTGCGCTTGCTTGTGTGCACGTCTAGCCCTTGGTTTGGGTGTTTGTGGGCTGCCCATGTCTGTGGCTTTGTGAGAATGTGCAGGTGTGTGTGTGCTTGGGATAGGTAGGCTGCTAGGAATCGTGGGTGGTGCAGGGGTTGGAGGGGTGCGGGACTGTTGGAGGAGGGACACTGCTGCCGTCAGGGAGGAGGCCACGGACTGATTGGTCCTCTGTAGGGCAGACATACCCGATGAAATGCCCTCCATGAACGACACCAGTTGCGTCAACAGAGTGGTGTGTGCATGGAGGACACTCAGCATCGATGTCTACCCTACATGGATCTGTCTAAGTAAGTCCACAGACTCCTCACTCAGGGCAGCAGGGGACACAGGGGCAGGGGGTGTGGTGCCTAGCACAAAGGAGACATGCTCCCGAACACGGACCTCTGGGATGGGAGCTGATGGGAGGGTGGTGATAGTGGTGGTGGGGGCGGTGACGGGGACAGCCTCACTACCTGGGGTTTGGTGGCTGCTGACACCCGCCTCCACAAGGGAGTCATCCTCAGAGCTGCTGTGGCCCTCAGCTGGGGGGGATGGTGCTGACGACTCCTCGGTGTGGCTCCACTCGCCCTCCGTGCCACTGGGTCCACCCGACTCCTCTTCTTCTGTCCCTGTCAGGCTCTGTAGCTCCTCCTGGTCCGTGGAGCTGTCCCCTCCTGTGGCCGTGGATGTATCTGGATAGGAATAGGAAGAAAGAGAACAACATCAGTCACCTGCACTGACTGCACACGCCACAGTGAGTACATCACATCACAGGGCAAGCCCTGGCATCATCAGCTGAACACTGCTCAAAGTGCCAACACTGTTTATAATAAGCCAATTGTCATTCCCAACATCAACCATGGCACACATATCCCTCCTTGACTTGCACCCATATGTCTGTTGCATGTTGGATGCTAATACCCCAATGTCCCCAATGTCCCGGCATGCACCACCCACACATCAGTTGGAAATGCAAGTGAACATGTAGGAGTATGTCACTATACACACAGCACATCTCTTGCCACTGACAGGTGTCCGGATGAAGGGATGGGCAGAGACTCATTTCACATGCTTGTGATGCATGCCAGCAACACACACTATGATGTTCTCATGTCCTGATAGTCAATGCCACAATGGGGTGCATGGTGCACACTTGAACACAATGCAGGATCACTCATAGCAAATTAAATGCCATGTCACTGGCATGCCTGGAAAGTCAGTCAACACTGTCTCCTGTCACAGGGGCAGGGCATCCAGACAACAACAGTATGCACTGTGTCACAATCATAGCTCAGGGGTAAAGCACACTCTGCAGCTGACAAGTGCACTTGCCCATCCCCTGCAAACAACATATCCAGAACCCAGAAGACCCCACATCATGCAAATCAGACATATGAGTCTCTGCAAACACAACTCCATGTACATTAGCACATCACAGTCTTCCGTGCATCTAACCCAGCTGCCTGAAGTACACAGTTGCATACACCATTGTGCGCTGTCAGATGATCACACACCTATATGTCACACAGGTCTTGTCTCACACAGTCACATCTCAAATGTCCTGCTGACCCTCAAAATCATGGACACCCCAGTTGCACGTAACAGGAAGCCACACCATAATCACACAGAGGCAGACACCTGAAGGCACGTGTCACTAAGCACAACCTGTAAGTTGATACACAGGAGTGGGATTACAGAGTGTTTATAAATGCCCTTGAGGAGGCATGACTGCCCAGGTCTACGTGAAACAGTGTTTGGCCCTGGACAGTAGTCAGGTGGCTAAGCAAGTGTGACATACTTTATATACATTATATACATACTGCTGAGGCCCACAAATTGGAGTCCCCTGCTGCATGGTTTTGTTTGAAATACCCCAGCCACATGTGGCAAGTCAGACCAGCAATTGGAACACATTTCAAGGGCACACACAGATCACATGTCAGATAACAGGCATTGGGCAAACAATTGAACCACCCATGAAACACACAACAGAGTCACGGGGACAGATGCTGTCTGTTAGCTGAAGCATAGCTGACTGCAGGGACACAGTGCCCTAGTGACACAAGCAACAGACTGTAGGGGCCACACCTGTGGAACAGATGAGGAGGGTGCATCACACAATTGAGGGACCTGAGTATTGGACTACAATACCTACGTAATGTGGAAGTGTGACCAGGCCAAAAGACTGCAATTCTTATGTCAGACATAGTACACAGATTAGGCATGGACTTACCCCCCTCTTGCTGCTGTCTGGCCTTCAGCTGCCTATCCAGGTCCGGGAAGACCACCGCCAGGGTCCGGAGCATGTGGGGGGTCAGGGTCCGGTGTCTGCCCCTCCTGCGTGGGGGTGACAGCTTCAGCTGGACTCTAGCTATCCTCCGGGTCCAGCCCCGAAGGTCCTGCCACCTCTTCTGGCAGTTGCGGATCTGACGCTTGTAGACCCCCACCGAACGAACTGTCCGGGCGATGGTCAGCCATATCTCCTGCTTCTGGTGGGCATCAACCTGTGAGGATGACAAAGTTAAAAGTACATTAACACACATGCCCCATATTTGTGATGCACACATTTGGATATACATGTCATCATCACAAAGGGAAATTAGTTACACAGGTAGTGCAACCACAGGGAAGGACAAATTACCTACATGTCTGACATGTTAACAATGCCTGGGAAGTTTAAGCTTACACTAGTGCACTTTAGCAGCAGAACACCGGTTCATTTCATGTCCCTACACACTTTGGGGGATGAAAGTAGTCAGTGAGAATGCTTGCCACTGGTGTACACACTGCTAGTCAGACAACCTGCACAATTAGGAAGGCAGTGGACTACACACTCACCTGCTCCCCTGGTTTCCCATACAGCTTGCTGTACTGTAGAAGGAGCCCGTCCAGCAGAGCCTGGTTCTCCTCCTCAGTGAAGGCTGGGGCCCTCTCCAGAGTACGTGCCATAGCAGGAGCCAGAGGATGCAGAGACAGCAGCAGTGGTAGCAGGGATGTGGTCCAGGAGCATGTAGTGCAGGCAAGTGAGCTCCCTGGGGGCCAGCCAGCCTTATATCTGTGCTGCAGAAGCAGAATCTGTGCCATGTGTCCCAAGTGATAGGTCCAACACGGTTGCATTCTATGAATCTGGCCAATCCATGGACATGTACGACTCGTACACGCCTTCCGCAGCGTTCAAATCTTCACCTTCATGACACACTAGTAATTGCAACATTGTTGTAGGCATATAACTGATTTTCCAGCGCACAACTCGTACAAGATTTGAATCCCATAACAGTCCAGAGCCATTGGGTGCGCCCGGCTCGGTCAAGTGACAGTACAACGCGTATTTTGAAAATACACATGCACCCGTCTCCATACGATTCAATGGCCAAGGCGTATGCCTGTCTCGGACCATGCCTGCCCGACGCGTATGCATGATAGTCACCCGCGTCGGAGCTCATTGCAGTCAATGGCAAAGCGTACGCACGGCTCGGTCATGAACCGTGCAATGCGTACGCATTGTCACCCACGTCGGACCTCATTGCAGTCAATGGCAAAGCGTACGCACGGCTCGGTCATGAACCGTGCAATGCGTACGCATTGTCACCCACGTCAGACCTCATTGGTGTGACTATTCGACGGATTCAACACACAAATACGTGCAGGGACACCTGTGCACAGCTACCACAATACAGCATTGCCCACACAGTGTCCCATGGCATGTAAGGCTGCATTCCCTGTGTGTTGGGTGGCACTTTTGTTCAGCCACTCCCAGGCTGTGCACGTGTACATGGGGGCAGAATCCTTTGTGTGTCATGCACATTACCACTGTGATGTGCAAATGTACAGTAATGGGCATGAGTCAAGGACACAGTTTCATGTTGGATCTGTTTAGGGCATGTCACATATGCCCTGAGTCCTGGGGCTGATGGCATGTACGTCACAGTGAGACCTGTAGCCACAATTCTGATGTGCACCCACAGTCTGTGTGCATGTTGTGTCTCAGATGTGTTTGATCAAATGTTCCCAATGGGAGACAGTTTCCACATCCATGTGGTATATGCATCTACCTTGATGGTGTGTGTGTGTGTCTAAGAGACGTACATGTAGGGCCTGCAGGGACAACAGTGGCCACTACCTGTGGGACTCACGCTTGCCCTGTGGTGTGTACATGATACGCCATGTCCATGGCATTGTCGATGTGGCAATACAGGGACCCTGGGTATCTGCATGGCAAAGATCTGTGATGCCTGGGAGACATCAGGCCTCACTTGTCACTGTGGTGTGTGTTTGTAACGTCACAGCAGTACATAGGTCGGGTGACACAGCCAGATGATTGGCCATTGCACTACATGGGACTCATGTGGACATGTGGAATTGAGATGTGAGGTGATGGTCATGTAGGTGACATATGTGTCCATGCCCAACAGCATCCACCTCAGTACATTGTGTAATGTCATGATCTATCATGTGATATTGAGCCTGGTCATGGCCACATGGGTGGATGAACCAACAATCTTCCTTTGTTCATCTCTATTCTGCAGGGCACCAGCTGTCCATTGACTGTTCCCAGACCTTGCAACCATGCAGGAACGCAACTGCATCCGACGGTACCACTTCACCAGGCCACTGATTGAGGAGTTGGCGGAGCAGTTGGCGCCACATCTGCTACCTGGCCGGACATACACTACCGCACTGACCCCAGAGGTGAAGGTGATGGCAGCCCTGCACTTCTTTGCTACTGGTACCTTCCAGTACACTGTGGCTACTGCTGGTGGTATGTCGCAAACTATGTTTAGTCGGGTGCTACGCATTGTCTTGAAGGGGATGGTGCATTTCCTAGACCTGTACATCAAGTTCCCGAGCCCAGCAGAACTCCCTGAAATAAAGGATGCCTTTTATACACTGGGGAGGATGCCGAACGTCATCAGATCTATTGATGGGACACATGTGGCCCTGATACCACCACAGGCACATGAGCAGGCATACCGGAACAGGAAACATTTCCACTCCATCAGTGCTCTGGTGGTATGTCTTGCAGACATGTGTTTCACACATGTGTGTGCACAGTTCCCTGGTTCTGCGCACGATGCCTACATAATGAGGAGTAGTCGCATTGCAACGCTGATGTCACAGATGCCAGCTAAGCATGCCTGGCTTGTCGGTGTGTACTGACTGTTTATCATTGTGTGTGTTTGTCAATGTTGTATTCCGCACTCCTACAAAACTCAGCTACTTGTTCATTTTTGTGTGTGTAGGTGACTCCGGATACCCCAACATGCCGTGGTTCCTGACACTCCTCAGGAACCCTGTGACACCAGCCAAGATGCGCTACAATAATGCACATGGTCGGAGCAGGAGGGTGATTGAGCGGACATTCGGCCTCCTGAAAAGCTGCTTTCGCTGCCTTGGCAAGACCGGAGGGGCCCTCCCATATGAACCTGCAAAGGTGTGCAAAATAATCCTTGTATGCTGCATGCTACACAACATGCAGTGCGGAAGAAGGTGCCTCTCATCCAGGATGACGATGACCAACCTCCGGCACCTGTGGAGGATCCCGGCCTGGGCCAAGATGCCAGTGATGATGAGGATGAGGGTGACGTCCGCTCACATCTCATCAACAACTTCTTCACCTGAATGTGAGTTTCCAGGGTATGTCAATGTATGGAGTTACCCTGGAATGTGTTGTGGCTGCTCTGTTGCTGTCTGAGTGTGTCTGTGTGCCACTTGACTGGATGCGTGCAGTGATGTGTCCATTCAGGTGGTGTGTACTCCACAATAGGGTAGTACTGCTAACTTGTTTTTGTGTAGCTTTCTTGTGACATATTTGGTGCATGTGTATTGCATTTCTCTCCTGTTTTGCTGTGCTTTTGACTGCGTCTTGTGTCTGTCCTTCACAGGGTAATTTGCCTGTTGTTTGTTCAACACTGACCCCCAACACCCAGAATCCGACACCCGTGAGGGAGTAGTCAATTGACATCAAGTGATGTGCCACACACCCCTGGACTACAATTCTCAGACACTCTGTGACCGTGTGTCCACCGTAACGTACAATTGCCTTGCAACTATTGTGGAATAAACATGTTGCTGATGTGTAATGAACCTGTGCTATGCTTTGTTAGGTGCGTTGTCTGTCTTCCCACATCTGAGTGACATTTGCTTACCTCACCTGTGGACTTGTTACCACTGACTGTGGATAGGTGTTGTGGTTGTGCATACCTATGTGTTTCAGGTCACCCTCATTGTGTGTGATGAGTAACATGGCCATGGTGAGTATGTGTTGTGTTGCCATTGTGGTGTGTCTCCCTCACATGTGTCACGTCGCCTGACGTTGGTCACATTGTTGCAGTATTTGGCATGCACTGTGTTGTGTAGCAGATCGACATCTCCATGACACATGACAAATTGGATTCACAACAGAGGCAAGTATGGTGTACTGGTGAGTTTATTTTCGAACATGTGTGATTAAAGTGGACAGGATGGTGGGTGCTGTACATTGGTTTTGGAATCCAAAGTTCACATTAGAGTTGAAAGTGCTGGTAGATGAAATGTGCAGAGTGAAGTCCACAGTCATCTGCTACATTGGCCCACCATGAACCCTCCATGTCATGTGGGCGAGTTGTGTGCGATTGGACAATGTGAACAGGTTGCGCACAAAGAACATTCTCCAGAACAGGTTTAGAGACCCTGGGGGATGTGCTGGGGCATCTGCCTCTCACATGCCCTTCTTCGGAGGACCCCTCTTCTTCCTGGGGGGGATCCTCAGGTGCAGGCTTCTGTGGTGCAGGGGACTCTCCGCCAGAGTCCTACTCCCTCCCTGTGGCGCTGGCAGATGGTGTTGCAACAGATGTTGTGGCCACACAGGGAGGTGTGGACAGGTTTGTGTTGATCTGGCAGAGGCATTGGAGTATGTCACGATGCACCGCAGTAAGGGCATCCCACTTGGCCTCCATGCGGGCATAGTGGGCAGCCTGCTCCTGTTGCATGTCCTTGAGGATCCCCTCTACCTGCCAAAATCCTCCGGTGCTATCCTGGTACGCATCTATGATGCGTGCCAGTTGGGGCTCATCATGCAGTCCAGTGCCCTCTGCAAGGCGCGCCCTCTGCCTCCCACCCCTCCCAGCACCCCTATCCACACGGGCAGGACCAGCGGCGGGACGCACAGGTGATACTGGGACCCCTTGGGCGGTGTTGCTGGTGGTGTTTGCTGTAGCTTCCAGGGAGTCCTGTGTCCCTGTGCTGTGGGTGTTCAGTGGCCTTGGTCGGTCCATGTTGGCGGGGGTGTCCTGTCAGTGTCCAGATGCTGGAGGCGTGGGTACAGGGGGTGCAGATATTGATGCTGCTGGTGCTGCATGATGACTCACACAGGAGGGGCCAGGTTGGTCGTCTTCATCCGAAGAGGACAGAGACAGAGTCAAACCAGAGAGCTCAGTGTCCACCAGAGTCTGGGTCTGGGAATCCTCTTCATTTGGTGCTGGGTCCCCAGCACCACCTGTGTTTGGAAGAGACACACAATGTGAGTTATGTTTCTACAGGCATCAATGGTTCACAAACATGACTGTACGAACAGATGCCTGCCTGTACACTGCTTTTTTCCAGCTTGTCACGGACAGAGTTTGAGATTGCTGTTGCCCATTTCCCAGCAGGGCCTTGTGCTCCCCACAACAGAGCCCAGTGTCAGACATCTTGTCAGTCCCTTTCCACTCCCTCTGAGGCGAGCATGGTTCAGTGTATGCTTGCTGGGCCATGTGGGTGGGTGTAGATTGTCTGTGACTGTGACTCCCATCATGCTCTTGGCTACTCCCCCCATTCCCAGCATGCCCATACTTCCTCCTTCTTGACTCTGCTTTCCTGTGAGGGGGTGTGACAGCAATGGCAAGATGGATGACTGTGAAGTCCTGGTGTTTGTTGTTGCCCATTTCCCAGCAGGGCCTTGTGCTCCCCACAACAGAACCCAGTGTCAGACATCTTGTCAGTCCCTTCCCACTCCCTGTGAGGCGAGCATGGTTCAGTGTATGCTTGCTAGGCCATGTGGGTGAGTGTAGATTGTCTGTGGCTGCGACTCCCATCATGCTCTTGCCTATTCCCCCCTTCCCAGCATGCCCATACTTCCTCCCTCTTGACTCTGCTTTCCTGTGAGGGGGTGTGACAGCAATGTCAAGATGGCTGACTGTGAAATCCTGGTGTTTGTTTGGCTACAAGTCCAAAGAGAGCCCCTGTGCTTCACACAGCAGCACCCAGTACGGAGAATCATTTGATGATATTTCACTGAGGTGTGGGTCAATGCATTCTACCCAGTGAGTTGTGTGGAGTTTGTGTTGAGGGGGGGTCTCCACATGCTGGTAAGTATGGTCAGAGCTGTCAGTCCTCCTTCCCACCCGGCCAGACTTCCCATCATGAAACGTGCTTCCATTGGAGGGCGTGCAGGTTGTCTTTCAGGATGTCAGTCAGTGGTGTCCTGCTTCTGATTTGCACACATGCCCTACCAGGGCCTTGTGCTCCCCACAGCAGGACCCAGTGTCAGCCATCTTGTCAGTCATTTTCCACTCCATGTGATGTGGGCATGTTTCAGCGAGGTGTTGATGGGCCAATCAGGAGGGGGAGCATTATCTGTGACTACAGAACCCATCATGTTTTTGGATACACTCACTTCACCTGCATCCCCACTATTCCATCCTGTCAGTCAGCTGCACTGTGAGGTAGTGTGTTTGTGGTGGCAGACTGTATGGCAATGTCGATTTAGCTTTGTGCCACTGCCTTGCTCTATTAGTTTGTAGGTTGGTGCATGTCATGACACAGTTCCGAGTCACTATGAGATGGCAGGTATTGTGTTTGTCTGACTGGCATACACATCTTGGGATGATTATCTATTGGTTACTGTGGCTTTGCTTGCAGTGCATGGTTTCACTGTCCCCTTGCCCCACAATCTTGGGTATGTTGTTTGTGTACTCACCAGGCTCAGGTATGTCTGTTAGCCCATGGACGCTCTCTGGTGGTAGGATGTCCCGCACCTTCTCCTCCCAGGTCCTGAAGTAGACTGGTTTGGCAGGGGGGCCACCGCCGGTGCACTGACTCAGGGCGTGATCTTTTTCGATGAGTTTCTTGACCCTCCTGCGCACGTCATACCACCTGTTCTAGATATCATCCTTTGTGCGCCTTGCTGGTGCTTGTGCGTTCACCTTGTCCACAATCCTCGCCCACATCTTTGTTTTCTGTGACAAGGGGGTCCTTTGGACCAATGTACCAAACAAATGTGGCTCTACTCTGATGATCTCGTCTACTAGCACTTCTAACTCACTATCTGTGAACTTTGGATTCTTCTTTGGGGGCATGGTGATGGATGGTGGTGGTGAGGGATGTGTGTGTGAGGGTGCAACTGAGGGTGGGTTGGTGTTGGTTTTGCTGGCTGTATGTGTGTGTGCTTTTGGATGAGGTGCTGATGGTGTGTGGGTTGTGTGATGGGTGAGTTGGGAGTGTGTCTGTGGTTGCTGTGTAAGGGTGTTTGCTGCTGGCTGTGTCTCCTGTTTGCAAGGGATCATGGTAGTGATTGTAGTCCTTTATATAGTTGGAGTTGTGGGTGTGTCTTTGTCCCAGGTTTTTTTTATTTGATATTTATTGGCTTTGTCATTGCTTGTTTGGTCCTTTTTTTGTCTTTTTTCCTTTGGGTTTTGTAGGCATGAAGGAGATGTACATCTGAGGGAAACGGACGCTGATGTTGTCTCGTGCGGGCTTCTCTGCCTCGTTCACGCTGCCTATCTTCTGTGTTTCATACGTGTCTGTCGCGGAGGTCTCTATTACTTGTGGGCCCGGTTTTCAGAGCGTGTCGGTCGTGCGGCTTGTTCTCCGTGCGAGTCGGTCTGGTTTTACACGCATTGCTGCATTGTACTATTCCAGAAATTAAATGCCACCTGCAAGGTATGTAACTCAGTTTTTCCCAAGATAACCTTACATATTTTGTCTTCCTCCTTACAGTATCGCCTAAGAATATCCCTCCCAGACTATAGTATTCACCTGTGGCCTGCCATTACACTGCATTTTATACCACTGCAACCTAAGATCCTACATAACGCACAATACAGTCACCGAATAGCTTATATTTCCAAATCAGTGTTCCCCCACCAAGCATCTGAGCTCCAACGGTGTCCAGATTTTTGACCTAGAGCATGCTTAGAACACAATCATGTATGTATGTCCTTGGAAGACCAAAGAATGTGGAATTTTTAGGTCTGTGAAAGTTCTTAGGGATTGTTAGTAAAGCCCTTGGCACGGTCATGGTACGGCACTCATCAGCACTATCTTGTCAGAAGTACCATTACCCGCTTTATGAACCACAGCCTCTGGAAACCAAACACCTCAGTGCAGCCCAAGATTCCATAGCCGAATTCCCTGGGCGCCATGCACTCTATTGCTCAGTTACTCCATAGGATCATGCCCTGCTGCCCCATAGCAGGTGTTTTCTATAACTCTGTGCTCTGCTATCCAAGTGTATATTTTGCCCTTAATGTTCAAAAGTATCACCTACTGCACCTCTTGGGCCCAGGAGTGCTAGGCTAACACACCTTTTCCTGGACGTTCCAGTGTAATGCATCCCTTATTCCCTAGAATTGAGCTGCAAATAAAGCCACTGCACTGTATACACATATTAGCATACACAATTTAAGGATATCTGGGCTGTCGTTCTGGCAGCTCATTTTTCAGCTCCTCGGGGGAGATATCCTAAAAAAAAGAGTGGAAAAATATTAAGGTATTGGGAAAAAATGCAACAGAGTGATGAATGCCAGCGACAAAATGGAAAATCTAGACAAATGGTAGAAAAATACACAAGAGTGAAAGAATGTTAAGGAAATGCACAAATATGAGGAGGGAGGAATAAAAGGAGTGCAATAGTAGGATAAAATGAGTGAGCTATAGAGGTGTAGTGATTTATTTTTGCTAAAAAAAATACAAAGTTCACCCAGACAGGAATCATTCAACAGGACTCCTCCAAGATTTAAACAATGGCAGGTGAAACACAGCTTTGTTTCAGGAAAGGAAAAGAACACAGGCTTGAAAATGAAATGATTAAATTCGCTTTCTGACGCACCTCTGCGAATTTTAAAGAAAGGTATCCTGTCCAGCAGGGCGAGGCTGTGACGTGGGGCTCCTCAAGGAAAAGAGCAGAGGTGGCTAAGCTGCGGCGAAAGGACAGGACAATGGCTGTGGAAAATGGCGCTTCCGGAGGAAGTCATAGCTGCTACGGTGGCTGAGAAGGAGGTGAGATAGGAAAGGGTGGTGGCCATGGCCGTAGGATGATCGCTGCGGGAAGGTAGTGAAAGGGAGAAAGTGGCAGTAACTAGGCCGAGCACATAGGCGATCAGGGAAGGTGGTGGTAGCAGGGTTGAGAAGAGCACAACAAAAGGAGAAGAAAGGTAAATTTAGAGAAGAAGGTGGCAGTGGCTCGGAGGAAGGTGGCAGCTAAGGTAGAAGAAAGCAGTAGGGAAATAATGATGCCACGTTCAGTATGTAGAGGCGTTTTCAGAAGAAAAACTGCAGTGTTAATAGCAGTGAAGACTGAACAGAGTGGATGAAATGAAGAATGGAATACCATTAAAAGAGAGAAAGATAAAAAGCGATGTACCTCATGAAAGAAGAAAACAAGAAAGGAAGAGGAGGAAGAAGTTTGAGCGGAGGAAGGAAAGGCAGAGAGTAAGAACAAGTGGCCGTGCGGGCGCGAAAGTGAAGGTGATCGCAATCGCGATCACGATCAAACATCAAAGCGGCCGTGCGGCCGCGAACGTGAAAGTAATTGCGGTAAAGCGCGGCGCGCGCGCCCGTGCACATGCACTGTAGCTCTAAGCTGGCCTGGTAGCACTTTTTGGAACCCTCTCAATAAGTCTTGCCTGACCCAGCGCATGCGCTGGGTCAGGCGAGACCTAAAAAGGGGTGGTTGCAGAATATCTTGCACCCTGCCGCAGCCACGCCATGGTGCCTGCCACACTGTGCATGGTTGGGAAGAGGGGTCCCATGGGTACCCCAACAGGCCCCAGGGGCCTGCTACGGGCCCCCAAAGTCTGTTTCTGACAGCCTTTTTGTGTCGGACAAACCGATTCAGAAAGGCTGTCCGAATCCGGCAGTCGGTAACGCGGTCCATAGAGCTGTACGATTCGTCTCCGACCGACTCGGAGTCTTTGAGTGCCGGTCGGAACCGAATCACACAGACCAAACAGTTACCTTCCATCGTAACCGGTCGGTCGGAAATGTTTCTGAGTCGGTCAGAAACATGGCTTCTGACTCGAGTTAGGAAAATCCAAATGCCGTTCGGAGCCTTTCTGACCGACATCGTACTGAGGCCCTAAGTATGGACGTCTTGCAACTTTGGAGCATGTAAATTCAGCCGTTTTTCAAATGTAATCGTGTGATTCTTATGGGGGTTCTATGAAGCTCATTTGTGAGCCTTAACAACAGAGTTGAAAATGTTGCCTATTATATTACAGAGACATTGTTGCACTGAGGTAATTAAGGTTGACTCCAATACAATTCTTAAACCCTTAAAAGCTTTGGTCGCTCTTCACCAATTTCATCCTCCGCTAAATTCATTAGGTGCAGACTAGGTAAATGAGTAAAAAGGTTGCAAGGCTGATCAAAAATTCAATGACTTATTGAAATAATATGCAAATCGCTGTAGGTGACTTTCTGCGTGAAAACCTCAGAAATGTGAACAGAGATATACCACATTTTGCAAGAATGAAGTGCTGTCTCCATTCTGCATCTTGTCTAGGTTTGGTGAATTTTGTTTTGAGCCTGGCATGCCTACTACATAGAATACATGCCACAGCTTATTTTGGGCTAAAAAAACACAAATACACCGTAATTTTAATGAACATCTAGAGGTGGCTTGGGCAAAGGCTATACCCTGGCAGCCCCCAGCATAGACATGCAGCTCACAAGTCATGTTCTGCTCCAAAAACAAACATACATGGATGTTTGTGGAGAGAATGCATCAAGAAAGTCAGTGCGCCTGATGCCCAGAGCCTTGGCGGATGAATAGATAAATCTACTGCATACATATTTACAGATAACATAAATCCAGTTTTGTAAACTTCAATTAAAACATGTGATAAGAATATGGCATTGGTTTGTAGAAGGTGTTTCTGGACGTAATATATGGGCAAAAATGCCAATAAATCCAAAAACGAGTGTATAATGTTTGCAAACTGGGGTATGGGCAATAGATATATCAAACATATAATGCTCTCCATATCCACCTTAGGAGGGATAAATATATAAAAAATTACAATCGGTGTTGGAGTCCAATGGGGCAATTGATTAATCTGAGCTTTGTTTTGAAAAATGTCCACAGAGGCCTTAGCTTTTGTTATTAAGGCTCATACTTTTCCATTTGTACTGATTTTCAGACATAGACACAGTCAGAAGATTATGTGTTTCCCTATGTTTATTTAAAACACAATGAAAACATGCATTTTTACTGAGTCTCCATGCTGTCACTCAGGACTGCCAGGTCAGATTAGCAGCATGGAGAGACAAACAAAATGTTAGATTTCTAAATACCCAAAAAGAAAACTTTCAGAACTAAGAGGGGCGTGATTAGAGGCCCCAGGGTATCTTGGTCCCTGCACTCCAACACAGCTTCGCAATAAGAACAAGCATTTACAATGCAATGGTCTCGGCATTGTTAAAGTTAGAGCTATTGGCATTGCTCATGACATTATTTTTATTTATGTTTTTGTTTTTAAAACATTTAAAGAAACGGCATTGTTATTTACAATGTCAATAGCTTAATCTCTCAAATGCGAGACCTATTGCATTTGCACCCACACACAGAGCCAAACACACAAAGCCACCCACAGAGCCACCTACACAGAGCTATTCACATAGAGCAACCCATACACAAATAGAGCCACCCACACAGAGCAACCTACACACACACAGAGTTACCCACAGACAGACAGACAGCCACCCACGCATAGAGCCACCTACAAAAAAAGCCACACACACAGAGGCACACACATACACACACACACATAGAGCCTCCCCCACACACACAGCCACCCACACACACACAGAGCCACACACACAGAGCCACACACACAGAGCCATACACACACAAAGCCACACACACAGAGCCACACATAAATACACAGAGCCACATACACACACAGCCACACACACACAGACATTAGGGGGTGATGGAAACACTGTTTCGGTATTATGGGCGACAGACAGTCAATAACTAACACAGCATTCAAAATAGAGCTACCAACACCGACTGCAAAAATATGGCCACAAATAGTACAACCAAAGAAAACCTTGCGACTCCCTATGATGAAGGTGGTACGCAATTAACAAAAAAGCACAGTTCGAATACAAAAATCCCAGAGTGTGGGGGGAGGGGGTTACGTGATTATTTTGTTGCAGATCGTGATACATTTTTGGTGAAGACAGATCACGCAAGCTTTACAGACCATACAACGCCAAATGCTCAGATTTGTTTGTTTGAAGTTCTTCCAACCCTCTTAGCCAGCGGAGGAACAATGTAAAGGGCTGTCATTTACTAAACAGAGATTTCTAAAATACGTTTAAAGGGTAGAGGGACTCCCCGGTTCAGCCCTTAAAACATCCCGTAATCCGAGTCTTTTTGGTTAAATGACACCAGCGGCGGATCCCGGTACTCACCCCCAAATCCTAGTCGGCCGCATTTTACCTTCCGTGGTCCGTCCAGGCGCAAGATTCCGGGACCCGGAACTTTCTCAAAACTTCCCAAAAAACAATCCTGGCCAACGTCAAATCCTCCTGTGTTCGTTTTCCCCTCGCTGATGAGCTCCAGACGGCAGAAATCCTGGAATCACTGCAGCCAGACACAGCGCAAGGGGTGTGATGGGAGGAACAGCGCATGCCTATAGCAACTAGACCCACCTCCTGCCGAAAGAACCCCCAAACAAGCCCAACCTGCAGTACGAGGACGCCAGACAAGCGACAGTTACACACCCTCATCACTAGGGAAGGTATTCCAAACTGTCTGTGCGCCGCCCGCTGCGGAGTGCACCCTGGTGCCACTGAACCTGCTGCACTATAGATAGCTAGGCTTGATCTCAGTCCCGCTATGTAGGCGGTCTGAAGATGATTCTGGGATTTATTGTTTCAAGAGCCACCTGCTGGCTATCAGTAGATGGAACGGAAAATAGAATTTAGCGCCAACTTACGGAAGTATGTCATGCATCTGAGACAAACGTAGATGTCAGAAGTGGGATTCGAACCCACGCCTCCAGAGGAGGCTGCGACCTGAACGCAGCGCATTAGACCGCTCGGCCATCCTAACATACACAACAGTGCACAAGTGGCGTGGTTCCAAGTTGATCTAATGACGGAGTGGAGTGGAGTGTTAGGATTTCTGTCTTTGCAGTTAAAAAGACTTCCTATCCAGGGAGCACGTGGGGGTCAGAGATGTTTCTAAGAATGACTTCCGAACCTGGATACCAAGAGCTTCTACACTGCAGGCTCGGGTCGTCCCTGGACACTGCTCCATAATTTACTACCCCACACACAACATTCTCGATAGTGTGTGTAAATGTCGTCTTGATTCTGTGAGGAAAAAAGAAATTCTTGGCAGCGTTATTGAAAAGTTGAGTCACTGCAGCAGACGCGGTAGAGCGGGGTTCAGGGCTGCACAGTTGTGGGTTGCGTTGGGTGGGGTTAATCCCCACAGCTCCTGCAAACATTCACTGCCTCCATTTTCGTGGTCTCATGTTTTTCAAACTGAACTGACTAAAAAAACAAAAGACGAAGAAGCGGGTTTCAAAGTTTCACAATGTTGCTGATTTGAAACAAATATGGTGAAAAGAGCTCTAAAGAGTTCTATAACTCGTGACTCTTCAGTCTTGGTGACTCGTTCAAGCACTGACGGTGATGAGCCCCGCCGCTGCTCTGTGGTCTTCACTCCGTTGGATTTGGGGGGGGGGGGTGCAATAGGAAACAATATTAGAGAGAACCCATCGGAGTCATTCTTAACACTCCACACCTACAACCCAGGCAGCCGGGCTCACTTCAAAGCTCTCGTATCTCGGCTGTGCAGGCTTCAGGGTGCTGGAATCATGAAGGGTCCGTCTGCCCCACACCCCCCAGCAAGCACCTCGCAGCCGAGTTGTCCCGCAAACCGAGCGCTGTACGAGTCACAGCGAAAAATTAGCTTGATCGTAAAAAGTCAGAATAAAGTTATTTTTTTAGGAGGAAATGGGCTTAGTAATAGATTTGCTGCAGCAGGACAGGAGCAAAAAAAACCTGCCCCTCGGAGACCTCCGTTGTGCGCCTTCGAGTTCAGCACAATTCGATCCTCCCTCCAGGTCACAGCGAAAACAAGCGCAGCCTTCGGTAGCCGAGACCTGCGGCGCTCAGGTTACCTTTCACCCCGCCTGACTGAGCTGCCGCTGCCCAGCCGGTGAAACGCAACCCTCCCTGACGACATTTTATCACAGCCCCCAGCCCAACAATCCAGGGAGCACGTGGGGGTCAGAGATGTTTCTAAGAATGACTTCCGAACCTGGATACCAAGAGCTTCTACACTGCAGGCTCGGGTCGTCCCTGGACACTGCTCCATAATTTACTACCCCACACACAACATTCTCGATAGTGTGTGTAAATGTCGTCTTGATTCTGTGAGGAAAAAAGAAATTCTTGGCAGCGTTATTGAAAAGTTGAGTCACTGCAGCAGACGCGGTAGAGCGGGGTTCAGGGCTGCACAGTTGTGGGTTGCGTTGGGTGGGGTTAATCCCCACAGCTCCTGCAAACATTCACTGCCTCCATTTTCGTGGTCTCATGTTTTTCAAACTGAACTGACTAAAAAAACAAAAGACGAAGAAGCGGGTTTCAAAGTTTCACAATGTTGCTGATTTGAAACAAATATGGTGAAAAGAGCTCTAAAGAGTTCTATAACTCGTGACTCTTCAGTCTTGGTGACTCGTTCAAGCACTGACGGTGATGAGCCCCGCCGCTGCTCTGTGGTCTTCACTCCGTTGGATTTGGGGGGGGGGGGGTGCAATAGGAAACAATATTAGAGAGAACCCATCGGAGTCATTCTTAACACTCCACACCTACAACCCAGGCAGCCGGGCTCACTTCAAAGCTCTCGTATCTCGGCTGTGCAGGCTTCAGGGTGCTGGAATCATGAAGGGTCCGTCTGCCCCACACCCCCCAGCAAGCACCTCGCAGCCGAGTTGTCCCGCAAACCGAGCGCTGTACGAGTCACAGCGAAAAATTAGCTTGATCGTAAAAAGTCAGAATAAAGTTATTTTTTTAGGAGGAAATGGGCTTAGTAATAGATTTGCTGCAGCAGGACAGGAGCAAAAAAAACCTGCCCCTCGGAGACCTCCGTTGTGCGCCTTCGAGTTCAGCACAATTCGATCCTCCCTCCAGGTCACAGCGAAAACAAGCGCAGCCTTCGGTAGCCGAGACCTGCGGCGCTCAGGTTACCTTTCACCCCGCCTGACTGCGCTGCCGCTGCCCAGCCGGTGAAACGCAACCCTCCCTGACGACATTTTATCACAGCCCCCAGCCCAACAACAATGTGTCTCGTGCTGTGAAAAATCACGTTGTGTCTCCGAGCCGTGCATATGTCACCAGCCCCTCGGAGCCCTCCGTTGTGCGCCTTCGAGTTCAGCACAATTCAATCCTCCCTCCAGGTCACAGTGAAAACAAGCGCAGCCTTCGGTAGCCGAGACGTAAATAAACAGAGAACGTCCTTGTAAAAAAAACAATGAGATCAGGTGAGGGAGCAACGCCGGGACACCACCGCCTTTCTCCGAGGCACAGCAGAAAATGCCTCGGAGAAACGCCACGTCCTTTTCGGATTTGGGGGCGTGTTTTGCTGTTGTCTCCTCCCTGAGACTTCTCGCAAAAAACACGCCCCCCGATCCGAAAAGGACGGGGCTTCAACGGAGTGACTGGACCTCTTCTCCAGTGGCTGGCCAGCATTTAAGAGGCCAGCCAATGGAGAACAGGAGAGAAGAGGGGCGGGTGCAAGCCCCTCTTCTCAAAGTCACTCCAACTCATTAAATCTCGGAGCGAGACTGCGCAAGCGCAGCCTTTCGCAGCCGAGACCTAAAAAGCGAAACCCGACTAGTAAGTAATAAATCAAACCATGGATAATTCATCCTCGGAACGGAAACAATTACTGTACATCCTGTGTGTTAGGTGATGCACAGATATAATATCGAGTTTTTTCTATTGACCTACAGAAATATCGAGTTAGAAATATCGAAGGGACAGAATATCGACATCAAGAATATCGGTGACCAGAATATGGACCCGAAGGTAAGAAATATTGTTTTTGTTAATATCGAAGTCAGTAATATAGTTTGCAGAAACTATTGATGTTAATAATATCGATGTTTATATTAGTGTTATGTATTTCAGTATGTATTTTATATGTATGTGTTCTATATTTTTTGTTAAGTATTGTATATTTAAAAAAAATATATGTATTACATTTTTAGAAGTTAGTAATTTTTTTTAAAGTAAATTTTGCGTTTTAGTACCTTTGCGGGTTGTGGGGTTATGGGGTAATAGGGTGGGAAGTAATTTAATTATAGTTAATTAGAGAATATTTGTTTATTTATTGGTATTGAGAATTATTTTATTGTTAATTAATTATTAATCGGTAAATATTTTTTATTAATTGATTCATTGATTATTATCTTAATTGTGTTAATTTATTTTAGGAGTCTGTTATGGGGTGGAAAGTAATTTAATTATAATATAGTAATAATGATTTTTTATTTATTGGTATTGAGAATTAATTTATCGTTAATTAATTATAAATTGGTAATTATTTTTTATTAATTGATTGATTATTATATTAATTGCGTTAATTTATTTTTGGAGCGGGTTATGGGTTTATAGAGGAATGGGGTGGGAAGTAATTTATTTATAATATAGTAATAATTAATTTTTATTTATTGGTATTGATCATTAATTTATTGTTAATTATAATTAATTGATCATTCATTTCTATTAATTGATTAATTGATAATTAATTATTTTATTTTATTAGTCTTTATTTCGACCAATTTGATCATAAAAGACACAAATATTTACAACATCACAAGATAAAATCCAATGTTCCTTGGTGCCTTTACAATTAAAAATAACACAAATGTTAAAAAACATGTTAAAATCAGAACAGATCCATTCCATATTCAAATAAACCCCTACTCTACTTGAAATAGGAGATAGCAAAGTGCCCTAGTGCAAATATACAAATATAAGACATTTTTAGTCACAGTTTGAGTTATACCTGGAGTGGGAAACTAAGCAGAAGACAGAACACTGGAATTTACTGTCGCAGTCTGCTTGTTTTTTTCTAACTGTTGCCTAATTCTCCATGCCCAATCCAAGAATTTCGCTATTGCTATTACAGTTATTTCTTGGGTACTAGATTTTAATATTCTTATGGCGATCAAACTAGATCTGGTACCGATCTTCTGACAGACTGGTTTTAGCCAGATCCTCCTTGGGGAGCTATATGCTGGATACACAAAAAGTATGTGGGAAATAGTTTCATCCATGCTTTCACAAAATGAACATTTAGGGGCCGATTCCGATCCTGAAAAAAAGGGGTACGAATCGTCGGATGGAGCGTTTTCTCCGTCCGACTCGTACCCGGGAAAAATACCTTACAAACATGCAAGTACGATTCGTACGGAAACACCATTTCCATACGAATCGTAAAAAAACACCGACCGGCAAAAAAATACATACAAATCAGATCCGGGACACCGCGTACGCGACATTCGCACGGAGTCAGGCAGCGTTTTACGGATCAGCAAGTACGATTCGTACCCACAGCACTTCGCACGGCAAAATTTTTACGAGACCCAAAAAGTGCCGGAAAACCTAAGTACGCCGCGATGCACGACGAAAAGGGGGCCCGGTACGCACCGTACCCCCATCCCTACATGTCCACACCGTACCCCCAGCCCCCTCCCGTCTGGAGCGTACCCCCAGCCCACCCCCGTAGGTACGCGCCATACCCCCAGCCCACCCCCGTAGGTACGCGCTGTACCCCTAGCCCACCCCATGTATGTGCCGTACCCCCACCCCACCCCCGTAGGTACGCGCCGTACACCCAGCCCACCCCCGTAGGTACGCGCCGTACCCCCAGCCCCCATACGTCCGGAGCGTACCCCCAGTCCACCCCCGTAGGTATGCACCGTACCCCCACCCCCGTAGGTACGGTGCGGACCCCCACCCCCATAGGTACGGTGCGGACCCCCACCCCGTAGGTACGGTGCCGACCCCAAGCGCTATGCGCTGGGGGTCCGCACCGTACCTATGGGGGTGGGGGTCCGCACCGTACCTACGGGGGTGGGGGTCCGCACTGTACCTACGGGGGTGGGGGTCCGCACCGTACCTACTGGGGTGGGGGTACGCTCCATACCTACGGGGGTGGGGGTACGGCGCGTACCTACGGGGTGGGCTGGGGGTACGGCGCGTACCTACGGGGATGGGGGTACGCTCCGTACCTATGGGGCTGGGGGTATGGCACATACCTACGGGGGTGGGGGTACGCTCCGTACCTACGGGGGTGTGGGTACGGTCCGTACCTACGGGTGTGTGGGTACGCTCCTTACCTACGGGGGTGGGGGTACGCTCTGTACCTACGGGGGTGGGCTGGGGGTACGGCGCGTACCTACACGGGTGGGCTGGGGGTACGGTGCGTACCTACGGGGGTGGGCTGGGGGTACGGCACGTATGCGGGCACATGTTTGGACGTCTCCATGGTTGCTATGGGAGTTCGCACCGTACGGTTTCCCGATTCGTACGTAAAACTGTCCGGGGATGTGTCGGACACTTTTTCCGACCCGAGGAAGTGTCGGGGAATTTTCCCAATGCGATTCGTATGGATTTTTTTACATATGAATCGTACTTGCCAGTTTGTACGGGACTTGTACGATTCGTACGTAAAAAAATCCGGATACGATTCGTACGGGGAATATTTTTAACGGACCGGAAGCGGCACCTTACTGTCTGCGATCGGATACCATGATTTTGTGAAAGCTTTGGTGGGTAATGATCCTACCCTAAACTGGAAGTAACGTTTCCTATCCAGTGGTTTCGGTAAAATATCCCAGAATTCTTCGTAATGTGGATCTAATTTGTGTTCCAGGAAGGCGCTGGTCAGTGATGTTACCCCAGAATGTCTCAATTTGCCTGATCTTATCATAGACCAGTACGCATCCTTGAATTCTTTTTTGGATGGAAATAGATTATGAACCGGATCATCCCATAACTGTCTCATACCCATATCCACCAGAGTTCGTTTTACCTGCTGTAGCCAGCTAATCTTATGGGAGTTGTCATTTCCTTTCAAATCCAAGAGGGCTGCAGCATAGTGGGCTAATTCCGGGGTGGACCAGATCCTTCTCCAGAAAGCCAGTGGTTTAAATCTGGAAACCTCTGTAAGCTGGTGGCACCCCAGATCCGTCTAAAGGGGAATTAGGGGGGTACTCTTAGGAAGGTCAGTCAAACCCCTCATAAAGTTATTTTGTGCCAGACCTAATACAGACAGATTTTCAAACCCCCACAATTCAGCCCCGTATAAGATAGATGCCATGGCTTTGGCCTGATAGATCTGAAGTGCGGGGCCTATTGGCTTTGATTGGGGGAGCCTATGTTCTTTCAGAATCACCCCTGCTATTTGTGAGTGTTTTAATGCCAATAGCTTGATTTGGGGCTTCCAATCCATTTTTCTATTAATGGTTACTCCTAAGTATGTAAAAATGTCGGTTTGTTCTAAATATTCGTTGTTCATTTGTACTCTCGACTTTATATTTTTGTGTTTGTGGAGCACCATAAATTTGGTCTTGTCCACGTTCACCATTAATTCATGATCGGAACAAAACACCTCAAAACGTACCAGGGCTTTTTGTAGCCCAGCATGGGTTTTAGATAAAATGAGGGTATCGTCTGCGAACATGAGGATTGGAACTTTAATACCCGCCACAGGGGGAGCGTCGGTGGGGTGGTCAAGGAAATATTTAACCACTCCATTTATGAATAATGAAAACAAGGTTGGGGCCAGCATACATCCTTGTCGTACCCCTTTGGAGACTGGAAATTTGTTAGTAATGTTCCCTTGGCCACCCCATCGAACCTGAGCATAAGTTGATTTGTGCAATTTAATCACCAGCTGCAGTAGCTCTAATGGGATTCCCAGATCTCTCAACACAGACCAGAGCTTATTCCTTGGTACAGTGTCGAACGCTGCTTTAAGATCCACAAAGGTGGCGTAGATGGTACCCCCCGACAACTGTGCAACCCGCCAATAGATTAGTAAAAAGTAAAAAACTTGGTCTATCGTGCTCACAAAGACCCTGAAGCCAGCTTGAAAAGGGGATAATATATTGTTCTCCGTAATCCAAGATTGAATTCTGTTCAAAATCAGTCTGGCTATGATCTTTTGTGAAGAATCAATCAGGCTAATAGGCTTATAGTTTTTGGGACATGAACGGTCACCCTTCTTATATATGGGAAGAATTTCCGCCCCGCGCCAGGAATCAGGGATAGGTGCTCCGCTGGCAATAGCATTTGCCAGAAGTAATATATACCTTAACCAGAGATCCTTATTTGACATAAATAGATCCGCTGGCACACAGTCTGGACCAGGAGCCCTGCCTGAGGGGGCCGAAGTCACGGCTAGTTCGACTTCCCTTAGGGAAAATTGGGCCGGAGTCTCTATGTTTAGGATGGGAAATGGAGTTACTTGTCCTAGAAAAGCAAATTGGCCCTCAAAGAACGATACCCATTGGGCTGGGGCAATGTGATTTGACGGGATGTTTCCTTGGCCTCCGCGTCCCCATTTGAAAAGCTGCCAAAATGATTGTGGGCTTTGGGCTTTACTAGCTATCAGGAGATCCTTCCATCTTTGTTCTTCCCAGGTTCGTTTTACAGAGTGTTGGATCGATTTGTACTCCTTACGGGCTAGTCTGATTAGGTTTATATCTTTTGATTTAATCGCCCTTGATAACTGTCTATAGGCCAACCTACATGTCTTGTTGTACCAGTTGTCGCGCTTTAATTATGTTGGCTTAGAGGTTACAAAAGGTTTGGTAAAAAACCTTCTAATGTTTTCAAACAAGGATTCGTGAATGAGTGTAATATTTCCATTTCTTTCATCCTGGTTTGAATATTGATCAAGGAGGTCGAGCATCTTTTGCACCTCGGCGTTCATATTATTGATGGAATTTTCATTTTCAATTACCCGGGACCACTTAACTCTCCTCATATCATTATTAAGAATAGCATCAGCTGTTTCAATTAGCTCTGTTGGTAGCTGAGAACCGGCTTGGGCTAAACCTTTTATATGGCGCAACAGTGGATTGTGGTCACTTTCATTCCTACTACAGACCTTCATATCCACTACAGAGGACCAGTACTCTACATTTATAAAAATATAATCTATGCGGCTGTTTCTTAAACCATTATTATATGTGTGGGATCCTAGACGGTCCGATGGTTTACGACCATTTACTGCTCGCACACCTCTCTCCAAACTGAATGCTTTCAGTTGGAGAGCTGCCTCCGTCCATTTCTTGATTGGTGTGATTTCCAATTGGGGAATGCCCCATTGGGAGTCTTCGACCATACTCAGTTGACTATCCTCAGAGTCCAATGGCTCAAAGGTAGTATTGAAATCACCTGCTAAGATTACATTATACCCTTCCCCTTTACTAACCAGGAAGTCATTAAGATCTGTGATGGTCTTAGAGCTCCTACCATCTACCAACCCCCGAGCATATAGATTGACTATGAGAGTTTTTGTCTGGGTATTGCTATTAATAATCAGCGCTAGTATATCCACATTGTCAGTCTCAAGTTCAGTTATCTTAATAGCTGAAGACTGTCTAACCCAGATAATTAGACCACCAGAAGGCCTACCTCTAGGTCCACTCAAAGCAGGTTTATAAAATGTGAGGTAGCCGTGGCGAAAAATTGGCGTCACCGCCCAGGTCTCCTGTAAGGCTACAATATCTATCGTATCAATAAATTCAGTCCAATCGAGTGAGCTGGTCTTGCTTAACAACCCCGCTATATTCCATGATACAAATCTCAATGGGAGTTGAACGAGGGTTCCCGGATGATTAACAGGGCTGATGGAAGTTGGTTCATTTAATTCAGTAATAGTTATGGCTGGAAGCCGTGATGCTTTTAGGTTTGTATTTTCCAGTTTAGAATTGGCTACTCTCAACTTATTGGAGTTGGTTGACAGCCAATCTTCTTCATTAACACAATCCATCTGTCCTGCATTTATTCTCTTAGGATGTTTTGTGCAAGAGCTTTCAGGGCTATTATTAGTACTTGCCTTCCCAGTACTTCCATGTAGATACATGCCAGTTGATGGTCAGTCAATATTTTGAAGGGATGAATCTCCTATTAGCATTCTTTCTTGGGAATTGTGTGAAAAGTGAAAGGGGGATTCTGGTGGACTCAATTTCAGTCTGATATATGTGTGTGTGAGATGAGATGTTCTTAACTCAAAAGCCAACAAAGTCTCTACTAATATAGGAGAGGCAAGGACAAGGCGCACATAGTCGGTGGCGCCGTCCTTTGAACAGAATCTTGTAGCAGAGGATATATCCTCCCTGATTATTGATCTGCACTTGCGAACCTGCCGGAGCCACTGAGTGCTCTTATTAATCAGGGACTGTTCGTCCTCTCTAATTAGACTGGAGTGGATCTTGGGAACGTTAATTAGATAGATGTGTGACTTAGTGGACCCAGAACTAAAATGCTCACTGTGTCTAGGTTTTGTGAAAGAGCTCGGCCTGATCAGACTAGAGCAGACGAGCTCAGATAGAGTTCCACTTCTATTTGAACGATTAAACAATTTACCTGTTCTAGTTGCTACATATTTTAAGGGCACACTATTCCGTGAAGGTTGTACAACATTAGACGGAGTTTTGAGAACTCTTTCCTTGTGAGCGTTTGCTGGGTTATTAACATTCATAACACTTTGGCAATTAAAATTCTCTTCTTTGGCATTTTGTACACTAATCACTTGTAAGTTAGACAAATCTTGGGTGACTAAAGTCTGTTTATTAATGCTCAATGTTAGTGCTAGGCTTAGGCTAGCCAGCATTTCCTTAAGTGTTGTAACTTCTTCCATAAGGAGCTTCGTCTGATCTTTTAGATCTTTTATCTGGATGTTGAACTGAACAGAACAAGCACATTTTACTTCATTATTCCCTAAAGGCGTTAACTGAGTAGTGTCTTCGTGAGGGATTTGAAGTAGGGGCAAAAAACGGTTTGTACATACAGTAGAGGGCTCGTCAGCTAGTAGTGGAGCAGGACTAGATCCAGAAGGGGGAGAATCAATAATATCTATATGTGAGCAATAGGCCTGGTTGGTAGATTGTTGGTCCTTTAGAGGCTGCCTTTTAAACATATCTGGTATGGCTAGGGATGATCGCTTGTTGTTAGAGATCGAAATAGCAGAGGGATCAATAGCCACATCAGAAGAACTACACGACCCTGGATGAGTAAGGAGAATGTCCTCGCATTCTCCAACAAGATTGGTAATACGGTCCATAATTGCGTGAGGTTGAGTTGACGTTTTAGTTTTTTTTAGTTTTTTTTACCTTTCTTAAAATTGCCGCTTTCCCCACTATCCACAGCTTTTCTTTTCCCCATTATAGTGCACAAAACTTTAACTCGGATATATTTGGTCAAACTACCTGTATTACATATAACATTGGTTTTAGTCAATCACTGCTTATGAAGGAACTCACGGATTTGTCCGGTTTATCTATTAGTGATATTGTAAAGATTCACACTGTTTTAGAATAATTGGCCACTCAATCAGGAAAATAAAACAACAACAACAATAAAAAGGCGAATGTAAAGCCAATGCTCAGCCAATCGGCTCTACGTTTGTATGAGTGTCTTGTAAGACCTTTAACCACGCTACTGGGGATGAAGAATGGGTTGCCCTACCAGTAGAAGGAACGGCTAGCGAGAACTTACTAGCGCAAATAATCAGCAGTGTCAAATAGCACACACCTGGCAGTCCTTACAATAGACACCTTACTTTGTAGACAGATGACAGAGAGGTGGCCCGCCTCGGCCTCCTGCGGCCCCTGACGGCCACAGACGGTCCCACCCTTGTCCCGGGCTTCTCCCGGTGCGTCCCGCGGGACGAGGGACCAAGCACACCTTTATGCGCCTCCAGGCGCTGTCTGATGACGGGCGCGGCAATCGGGGGTGAAGGGAGTTGTAGTTCTGGAGTGGTGGAGCGGAGCCCAGCCAGTTGTTACGGCGGAGCAAAGCCCGGCCCGGAGTCCTGGAATAGCTGGTAGTTCGATTAAGGAGTGGAGGCAGGGAGGCTCAGCAGAGACGATCACAGGCAAGCTGAATGATGGAGCAAGGCCCGGCCAGCTGATCCGCCCCCCACAGGTCAGTAGGAACACAGAGGACTCGGCCCCAGGAACACCTTTATGCGCCTCCAGGCACTGTCTGATGACGGGCGCGGCAATCGGGGGTGAAGGGAGTTGTAGTTCTGGAGTGGCGGAGCGGAGCCCAGCCAGTTGTTACGGCGGAGCAAAGCCCGGCCCGGAGTCCTGGAATAGCTGGTAGTTCGATTAAGGAGTGGAGGCAGGGAGGCTCAGCAGAGACGATCACAGGCAAGCTGAATGGTGGAGCAAGGCCCGGCCAGCTGATCCGCCCCCCACAGGTCAGTAGGAACACAGAGGACTCGGCCTCAGGCACACCTTTATGCGCCTCAAGGCGCTGTCTGATGACGGGCGCGGCAATCGGGGGTGAAGGGAGTTGTAGTTCTGGAGTGGCGGAGCGGAGCCCAGTCAGTTGTTACGGCGGAGCAAAGCCCGGCCCGGAGTCCTGGAATAGCTGGTAGTTCGATTAAGGAGTGGAGGCAGGGAGGCTCAGCAGAGACGATCACAGGCAAGCTGAATGGTGGAGCAAGGCCCGGCCAGCTGATCCGCCCCCTACAGGTCAGTAGGAACACAGGGGACTCGGCCCCAGGAACACCTTTATGCGCCTCCAGGCGCTGTCTGATGAGAGGCGTGGCAATCGGGGTGAAGGGAGTTGTAGTTCTGGAGTGGCGGAACGGAGCCCAGCCAGTTGTTACGGCGGAGCAAAGCCCGGCCCGGAGTCCTGGAATAGCTGGTAGTTCGATTAAGGAGTGGAGGCAGGGAGGCTCAGCAGAGACGATCACAGGCAAGCTGAATTGTGGAGCAAGGCCCGGCCAGCTGATCCGCCCCCCACAGGTCAGTAGGAACGCCTATATTATATTAATTGTGTTAATTTATTTTAGTAGCGGGTTGTGGGTTTATAGGGGAATTGGGTGGGAAGTAATTTAATTTTAATATAGTAATTATTAATTCAAATTTTGGGGTATTTATAATTAATTAATTGTTAATTAATTATTAATTGGTAATACATTTTTATTAATTGATAATTATATTAATTGTGTTAATTTATTTTAGGAGTGGGTGGTGTTTTCTTAGGGGAATAGGGTGGGAAGTAATTTATTTTATTAAAGTAATTATTAATGTTAATGTTTTGGTATTCATAATTAATTTATTGTTGAATAATTATTAATTTGTTATTTAATTTAAATAATTATTTATTTGATAAGCATGTTAATTTTAACCCTCTGTTATCCAACACTTTCCCTACAGTTACACTCTCTGGAGTGGGAATAGTAATTTTTACCCCTACGCTATCCAATACTTTCCCTACTGTTGGGCTCTTTGGAGTCGGAATAGTAATTTTTACCCCTACGCTATCCATCGCTTTCCTTACTGTTGCACTATCTGGAGTGGGAATAGTAATTGTAATCCCTTCGCTATCAAACACTTTCCCTACTGTTGCACTCTCTGGAGTGGGAATAGTATTTTTTACCCCTACTCTATCCAACACTTTCCCTCCTGTTGCACTCTTTGGAATTGGAATAGTAATTTTCACCCTTACGCTATCCAACACTTTCCTTACTGTTGCAATATCTGGAGTGGGTATAGTAATTGTAACCACTTTGCTATCAAACACTTTCCCTACTGTTGCACTCTCTGGAGTGGAAATAGTCATTTTTACCCCTACGCTATACAACACTTTCCCTCCTGTTGCAGTCTTTGGAGTTGGAATAGTGATTTTTACCCTTACGCTAGCCAACACTTTCCCTACTGTTGCACTCTCTGGAGTGGGAATAGTAATTTTAACACCTTCGCTATCCAACATTGTCACTACTGTTGTACTCTCTGAGGTAGAAATAGTCATTTTAACCCCTTCGCTGTCCAACACTTTACCTACTGTTGCACTCTCTGGAGAGGTAATAGTAATTTTTACCCCTACGCTGTCCAACACTTTCCCTACTGTTGCACTGTCTGGAGTGGGAATAGTAATTTATACCCCTACGCTATCCAACACTTTCCCTACTGTTACACTCACTGGAATGGGAATAGTCATTTTTACCCCTACGCTATCCAATACTTTCCCTACTGTTGCACTCACTGGAGTGGGACTAGTAATTTTTACCCCTACGCTATCCAACACTTTCCCTACTGTTGCAATGACTGGAGTTGGAATAGTAATTTTTACCCCTATGCTATCACATTTTCTCTACTGTTTTAGTTAATGTAGTGTATAATTAATTTCAAAAAGATTTTACAAATTTTTTTTTTTAACTTGTTATATATATTTCTTATATTTTTATTTATATTATTGGTGTATGTGTATATATATGTATTTATCATTTTTAAAATGTTTTTAACAATTTTTAAGATATTACAATACTTATGTATAAATATTTGGGGGCCGATTCCGATCCTGGAAAAACGCTGTACAAATCGTGGTATGGAGCATTTTCCCCATACAACTCGTACTTGTAAGGATTCCCCTACAACCTAGGAAGTACGATCCGTACAAATAGACGCTCTCCATACAAATTGTAAAAAAGACCATACAACTCGTATATACAAGCGATTTCAATTCGGATTGCCCTTTACGCGACGTTCACATGTATTCCCGGCAGCAGTTTACAACCCGGCAAGTACGATTCGTACAAACGGCACTCCGTACGGCTCTTTTTTTACAGGAGCCAAAAAGTGCCGGGAAAACATTGTACGCCCCGAAAACAGTACGAGACGGACCCCCCATGTACGCGTCGTACACCCCATGAATACAGGGGTACGGTGCGTATATACGCGCTGAAGGGGTACTGGTCGTGTACGCACCGTACACGCACCGTACCCCAAAATCGCGTATGTACGGTGCGTACATGCGCGATGTTGGGGTACGCTCCATACACACGCCTCGCATGTGGGGAGACCCCTGTACGCCTCATACCCCTATACGACCCGTACCCCAGTACGAGTCGTACCCCTAGAACGAGTCATACCAGGGTACGATGCGTATAGGGGTTCGCTTCGTAGCCCGGTACGAGTCGTTCCCCGTATACAGGCCATTTTCCATACAAATCGCATGCTGACAACCCGGTACGAATCGTACTTGACGGGTTGTACAGCCTTTTTACAAATTGTATGGCCTTTTTTACAAGTCCGTGTCGTACAGCTTTTCCAGATCCGATTTGTAAGGATCGGGCCGATCTGTATGTATTTTTCCCGTACAAATCGTACTACTCGGGTTGGAAGGGACTTGTACGATTTGTATGGAAAAAAATACGGATCCGATTTGTATGTAAAATAAAAGTCCAGGATCAGAATCGGGCCCTAAGTAAGTATATATATTATATTTTATACATATATATATCTATGTTTCTTTTAATTATATATATTATTTACTTTATTATACATTATTTTTTTAACATTAAAAAAACGATCTTTTTAACAACAATATTTTTGACAACAATATATTTTTTCTCGATATTTTTGTACTTACCATTATGTAGATAGGACTTCGATATTCTTGACATCGATATTTTTGTGTCGATATTTTTGTAGGTCGATTTTCTGTCTGTCGATATTCTGTCAGTGATTTGTGTTAGGTAGTGATGAGTATTTAAAACAATTTAAAGTAAGCCCTCACACCAAGGTGTCATGCTTCATCATCTGGCTTCCTTGCACACTAAATATTTTTCTAAAGGTGAGTGGGCTTCCTTGAGCAAAGAAAGAA
Organism: Triturus cristatus; assembly: GCF_964204655.1. Taxonomy (NCBI): domain Eukaryota; kingdom Metazoa; phylum Chordata; class Amphibia; order Caudata; family Salamandridae; genus Triturus; species Triturus cristatus. Next base: position 792,976,986 of record NC_140592.1, on the reverse strand, counting down.
CTTTATAGATTCTGCAACTAGTAGATTGAGATAAAGGGTTCCCACAACGTGTGAATAAAAATCTCCCAGATATTTCAAAAACTGATTCAATTCTTTGACTATTACTGGGATGGTTAAAAACAAGTGGCGGGTCGGCTCTAGGGCGGTGCGATCCGTGCCACCGCCCCGGGCGCTGACTTGTGGGGGAGCTGTGTTGTCAAATGTATAGTGGATTTAAAAGCACTTGCTGCAGAGTTCCTTGCCTCCAGCAATTTTCAAGCAACAATAAAAATGTCATGATAACACTGGTGATTAATGGACTTGCAAGGGAGAAATTTAGTTTTGTCCAGTGGAAGTTTTGACTCATCATAAAGTAGCCCAGAGGGTTAATGAGCCTGCTGCAAAGCACGTGTACTATTCAGATCACTGAAGTGCATACAATGTAAATAGTTTAGTGGGTTACAGCAATTGTCGGAGAGATCCTTTTGATACTTGCAATTTATAAATAAAAATCCTAATATAGAACATTGAGCTATTAACCTTCATCAAAGAGCCGCGTGGAAACTGCAAGGTATAGGTTACAGCACTTTTGTCCCCAGTGTTTAATCATCCTAATGTTATAAAAAGGGTTCATTTAGGTAGTAATCAATTATTATCAGTAAAGATAACCCCCCAACCATGGCGGTACATTTTAAATTCTGAGTTTTGTGCTTCTCCAGATGATGCACTTTTAAACTATACTGCCTACCAGTATGGATCGCATGTGACTCCTATACTTTGTAGTCCTCTTTCTTATGTAACATTCCCGGTACACTGATTTACATACATGTGATTCATTGTCTCTGTGTAGCTTGTGTGTGATGTTAAACTGCTCTGACGTCGTGCACTAGTAGGAGTAGCGCTATAAAACAAAAGAAAAGCATGTGAGAGAGGGTGGTTATGGGTGCTTCGGGTCATTGTTAAAAGGTAGTCAAGAGTGAATTCATTGAAAAGGAAGTCATTGGTGGGTGCCAACAAACACAGTTGCACTGGGCACCACCAGTGCTAAAGTCGGCCATGAACAAGTGTATGGTGCCAAAGAAGAATTCACCCCAATGATCAACATGTTAAAGTTCAGTGACCCTACAACGGGATCCGTGGCATTTATCAGGACCAGCATTGGTTACTTATTATGGACACTCGCCATGCAGTTATAAGGAGTCCCGGTGATGAAGTATGTCATCTGGGTTAGGGTCCCTTTTTGAAATGCTACTATTGTCTGACATACAGGACTTACAGTAATTGTTCCCATTCCAGGAATGAAATATCCATGGTTTAGATTTTCTAAATAACTGTAAATGTACACATTTTTGCACTATGATGCTAATGTTTTCCGATGAGTTTATTTTGAAAATATATGACTGATTATAACGCTAAACTACGATGGACATTCAGCTCTGAGCACTGATTTATTGGTAAAATAAATGTGGAAACTTTGAATGCAATACTTTCTTTACCGAAAACCAAATAAATGTGTATAAATACATATAAGATGGGTAAATATTGGAAGCCCTATTTATTAACTATACAGATGACAGCAGAAATGACATAATTGATTAAAACACTTGTGTCATTCCACAGCAGGTCCCTAGTAACGTTATTGAGGACATCAATAAAACCATATATGACTGTTTTTTCACGAATCTATTTTCTAACAATGAAAATCCAACCTTATTTATATATTTGTCCATTGAAAGGATATCGAAATGTTGAAACTGGTACTGCAGTCTTGCAACTACAAAAAATAGTGTAAGAGTGTAACTAAAGCAGCTTTTATTATTGATACAAACGGATATTGGAAATGACATCATCAATGAAATCACTAATAACATATCACATTATCATTGACATCACTGAAGCATTGGACTGTTGCTCTACAACCATGTTTTGATATGTATCTGTATGTTGACAGTGGCAATGTATAAAGATATGTACCACTAATGAATATATAAGTCAAACAGGCCTTCTTCTCTGTTTATGCATTACAAGGGCATCTAGTTGCTGACTGTAGAACTTTCTTACAATTCAATATAAAGTAGTTATTTAATTGATGGGGTGATAGGTGATGTCACTGGTGATGTCAACCAACATTTGTGATATCATTTGTATCATCATTTTGAAGATATGACTAACAGCTCCTAATAATTAGAGAATTTTAGAGTTGTTATTTTGTATTTTAATCAAATCTCCCTCCAACTACGTTCATATAGGGATTCACCTATGGCTTGCCAACAGTTTGCAAATGTTATTGTTCGCTCTCTCACTAAGCAGTAAACTTAATGCGTTTAAACTTTACAACTGCATTTTTACTAAATTCCATAATTATTAATATGAACTATTTATCGCCATTTATGTGGAACAGACATGTTTTGAAGTACTGAAAGACTCATTGGATGGGACAACCAAGCAGTCCCATCCAAGACACAATAAGTAATAAGAAATGGGTTATTATTGTGAGCTAAATGGGCCCAAAATCATTTTGCCCACATTGTTACTCATTTTGTTACCAATAATGTGTGAATCAGATGAAAGAACAGACTTGATACTGGTGCAAATTTTATAAGTGCCATATGGTTTGTGCTGGTATGATCTTGTTTCTCTTGTATAGTATAGAGAGATATTGTGTGGTAAGTGTAAGGAAACAGGCTTTTAGCAGGTCCCTTCCCTCCCCCACACTCTTTATAACCACAATTTAACTACTAGCTGAGGGTTTTTCGACTCTGAGAGTGCACTGAAGTCTGCTAACCAGACCTCAGTGCCAGTGTTCTAACCCATCACAAAGATATGTCGAACTGGCTATCCCCATTTGGCAAATACTGACATAACCACTAATGGTAAAGCCACTACTTACCTTAACAATATATGTAAGTCTCCCCTAAGGAAGACCTAAGGAGCTCTAAGGCAGGGACCTGTATATTATTAAGTAGTAAATGTATGTTTATATGTGACTTAGGAACAAAACCCCTAAAGTTATCTTTTAGCTGTGGCAGTTACCCCATTGGTTAACACAGGGTTACCGACTGGTACCTCAACAGGCCAACTTCTGAATGGGAGCACATGACTGGGTACTGTAAGGTGTCAAATTAAAAGTGTGGCATCAAACCTGACCTGATGACCAGGTCAAATTAAATTTCACTATTAAAGTAAAGCAACTTTTAGAAAGTTGCGACTCTGTGACCCAGCTGGTCCAGCAGCCTCATATGGACACTGGCCCACAGACAGCTTTCTGCCCGCCTAGGGAGTACTGTGAACAACTCTTAGGTTTAGAAGCAATAGCAGTCCACTGCACTGAGAGGTGTCACAACCTCTTACAGGAAGCCACTGAGGGTGTTAGCCCAAAGGGCGAGCTTCAAAGGCAAAGCTGCCTGCATTGAGCAAGGGCAATAACACTCATGAGGGGCTGCTGTTTGTTCAGGTAGACAGGCTGAAGACAGGAACAGACAGGGAAACCGAGTGGCCATACCAGTTTTCCCTCTATGGTAGGCTACCAAGCTCCAAACAGCTGAGGAAGGGTGCAAACATCTTAGGAGTGGGAGGAATAGGGCACACTGGTATTGTTAGGTGCCACACATTGCCAGACAGTCATCACCAAGAGGTAGGGGACTTGGTAGCCCATTGGCTAGTGACCACATTGTCCCCTCAGGCATTTTCCTTTGATGAATATGGCACCCCTGGCCCCTTGGACCTCAGATCACAGATCTCAGATCACTACTGGAATAAGGACAAAAGAAAGTCTGCACTGCTGACCTCTGGACAACACACAGTCGCGGGACCATCTGCTGGACTGCACTTGCTGCACATTAGGGTGGCACAATTATGTCTGTGCCTGTGGCTCCTGGCTCAGGGAAAAGTAATTCCCCAGACCAACGCTGTAACTCCAAGGGGCAGTTGACTGGCCCTCTGGAAAAGCACCAGGGACATTAATGCTGAGGAAGCTCAAACTAGCAAGTTGGTAGCCACCTCAGAGGAAACTCCACTGACTGCCCCAGGCACTCCAAGAGACCAATCCTTGATGGCCAAACGTTACACCTAAGTCGGCCAGACCCGGGAGTGTCATCAGAGTCCAGATTGGTTACCCAAGAGGGACACTAGCCTCCACCAAAGGTTTTCACTGTGACCGCTGTGTTCGGAGAATGGTAGTCCAGCCGCAGCTGGCCATCTACAGTCTGGAAGAGGACTTTGTGGGACCTTGACCTCTGTGGACATAGATGCACCACATAACCGTTGGACTGGGGAATCATGACAAAGAAACCCCTGTTGACCTCTTGAGCATCTTTTCATCCTGTATCCTCAGCATTAGGACAACTCCATTAATGTCTATGACAATTGTGTTGTAAAGGCTGGAACTGGGCTGGAAAATACTCTGGTGATCAGATAACTAGCCAAACGTACCCCATTGGCCTCCCAGACATTCTTCCTGTCATATTTAATTAGCCCAAGCTGGGTCAAAGTAGCCAACTTACATTTACAAACATTTCAAAGGTTTTTCAAATTTCGACCAATGCTTGTTTGCGGTTGAATTAAAACGTTCTAAAACCTTTAAAAATCTGTATCTCCAAGAACCCTAGTGGATTTTGCTCATCAAGAACTCTAAAAATTCATAAAATGTAATCTATTTTTATAAATTGATGGTGTGTTTCTTTCGTTTATTTGTGGCTTTCATATTTCGTTATTTGGTACTGTGAAATGCTTTACACATACAGGCACATGCATCAAAGCTATTTGCGATCGCAAACGGCGCGAATCGCAAAAATCGGCCGTTTGCGATCGCAAAAATAGCTTTTGCGATGCATGAAACAACTTGCCACTCGCAATTTAAGAAATCGCAAATTATTGTGATTTCTTAAATAGCGATTGCATTTAAGGAATCCCTAATTGAGATTCCTTAAATGCAATGCATTACAGTTTACAAAATAGCGATTTCGCTATTAGCGTGAGCAAATTACCATGAGGCTGGACCTCATGGTAATTTGCGAAAACTTAGAAAAATGCACTTATTTGCATTTTACTAAGTTTCATGTTGCCCACACACATGCCCTTAGAGCATGTGTGTATGCAACATTTGTGCAGAGTGAACATACATGGGTGCAATAGGGTGTCATTTTGACACCCTTGCACCATCGAAATTGCGGGAGCAATTTGCGAGTACCTACTGGTACTCGCAAATTGCTCCCGCAATCTCTAATTCATTCCTATGGGCCTGGAGGCCCATAGGAATGAATGGGAAGACATTCCTTAATTGCGACTCGCAATTTGCTAGTCGCAATTAAGGAATTTGTGGGAATCGCTATTTCTTCAGCGATTCCTACATGCCTAGGGTTTTGCTATTCCTTAATTGCGATTCCTTAATAATCGCTATTAAGGAATTGCAAAACCCTATGATGATGCATGTGCCTGTTAGTTCCTTTGTGCAAACCTTGCTGCTCAAAGCCATAGCTACCCAGGGTTGAGCTTAAGGTGATTCAAACTAGCCTGACTGCTCCCAAGACAGTTTTTGTGAGTGTATTCCACAGTAAGGCTGCAAAGCCATACCATATAATATATCCAAATCCTCACAGTAAGTAAACTTTTGAGAGACTTAAATTGCAAAATAGCTGCAAAAGGTACAATTCAAACACAGGCAACAGAACCAAAAGTGAATAAAAGTGAATGCTTAGTCTTGGTACAATATTTTGATTCCCTTCAGTGCAAGGCACGCCCACAAACACTGCTAACTATAATAAAAGATGAAGCGCCAGGCAGATGAGGTAAGATCCAGATTCCTTTATTAGGTCTCGCCTGGCGAAAGCAGCGCAAGCAGCCCATGCGCTGCACTTGCTATTACGAGTACCTTTTGGAATCAATTCTGCCGAGGAGTTTCATGCACGCGTCTGCATGGACAAACATGGCTGCTCTCGCCATTTGTCAGTAGCAAACAGCATGCGCGTGTCCGTAGGGACTGTGGACAGTCCGAAGCCATTTTGTTGCCATAGCAATGAAAATGCCACTTTGTTTGTGGGCGAAAGCAGCGCATGCGCTGCTCTCGCTATTGCGAGTACCTTTTGGAATCAATTCTGCCTAGGGCTTCCATGCATGCGTCTGCATGGATAAACATGGCTGCTCTCGCCATTTGTCCATAGCAAACAGCATGCGCGTGTCCGACGCCATCTTGTAGCGTGGGCTTCGCGCGATCGTTTTCGCGATCGCTTTCACTTTCACGGCCGCTTGTTTTTTTACAATTGCAATCACTTTCACTTTCGCGATCCTTTTACCCTGTCATATTCGCCCAACAACTGACCAGGCGGACGGCGCTGTTGTGTTTTGTGCGATGTAGTGTGTGTTACTGTTGTGTTAAGTGTGTTACTGTTGTGTTCTGTGTGATGTCCTGTGTGTTGTGGCTCGTATTCTCCCAACAGCTGACCAGGGGAATGATGCTGTTGTGTTATGTGTGACATCCTGTGTTTTACTCTTTTATTCTGTGTGATGTCCTGTGCTGTGTACGTTGTGACAGCTGACCCTGCGAAGAATGCTGTTTCTGTGTGATGCTTTGTGTTTTTGCTGTTACATTCTGCACAAGGTCCTGTGTGCTATGACGTGTCTCACAACAACTGACCGGCCAAGCAAGGATGCTGTTTTATTCTATCTGATGTGCTGTGTGTTGTTACGTTTTCTCCCAAGAACTGACCTGGCGAACGATGCTGTTCTGAGTTTATTTTAGAACTTGGGAGAACATACATTTTCTTTCTGTTTGCTGTGTGCTTGCTACGTCTGGGCATTTCCAGAGGATTCTTCTGTGCTTGAACGTGAGAGCGGGGGTGAGAACGGCTGAAGTTGCCAGCGCCCGTTAAAACCATAATTACTTTCAAGCCAACAAAAGTACAGGAAAGTTTTTGTTTGTATTTCACTGTTGGTTTGTGAGCCGCTTCTGACTGGTAGTCAGCAGTGTGGAATTAGATACCTTTTATCTCAAGATTCCTCGAGAGTATCAAAAGTTTGGCTTGTGTGGTTTTTTTTTGCTGTTGTTTTACTTGTAATTTGATTCCGTTAAGTGAAGAATCACGTTTTTTTTGTACAGGTTTAATGCAGCTGCCTGGAAAGGGTTTGGGGGTGAAAGGGTAATAGCATCTTGTCATGCCTTTTCACATTATCATGAAACCGAGTCTAAAATCACGCAAAATTATCAGAAAGGAGACGGATTCGTTTTTTTTGCATTGCCGTTGTTTATTTTAGGGTTGCAACCAGAGATTGTGTTTACGCTTTTTAAAGACTGCGACTTGAGCGCACGTCCACGACTGGTTCACATCCCTTTATTTGCCTTGGTCCCATTGCAAGGGCCGCCTCCTAGCTCCAGGAGAGCTCAGTAAAATGTCTCTGGTCCCAGCTACTCCGACAGGATACAGGATGTGCATTGTTCAGGAAATTCCTGCACAAACTATTTTAATGCCGGCTTCATAGCCGCGGGGAGCTGTAAATGCAGCTTCCTTTTAACATAGATATCTGTGCGACGCGTCCTCCCCCATCCTCTCCCCTCGCCTCAGTCTTTTGTGCATCCCCCGCGCAATAACCCCACCACTCATTATCGATAAAATGCAGCCGCCGTCTGGTTAGCTTCTCGCGTGGGGCGCAGCTGTGTCCCCTCACACAGGCACAGCGCGAGGGGAGCTCTAGACACGGAATTTGGTTGGAAACCGAACCCGTCAGTTCCACCCAAATCCTTTGGCCAGACCTCGGCTATTGGTTACAACTGCTGTGCATTATCTTAATGAGGATTTGTTACCGAGCAGGCATGGCCAGGCTGCTTCAAGGAATGGCGGAAGGCATCCATGACAGCAGCAAGAAGACACCCAACCAGCGCGCGGCTGTTATTAAAGAAACATGCCACCGAATGGTGTCAGTTTAGGTGAGCAGGGAGGGATGGCTGAGGCTTATGTAAGGCAGCTTTGCATCGTTTCCCTGGCACCAAAGATCTGAATGGAGGTGTGGTGTGGTTGGAGCGGGTGGGGATGGAGTAGTGTGCGATTATTCTGAAACTCTCATGAGGTGGCCATTATGTTCGCTATTTCTTGTTCATGTAAATCACTCTCCCTGTTCTAGGTCAGATTATAGCACTATACAACAGAAGACCATAGTACAATGCAATAACAAGGAGCTGGAAATAGAAGGCTGAATAATAGTCTCATGCTGCATACAGAAACATTGCACCTCCAGTCGTGCATTGTAGGCTGCAAAGAAAAGGAACTCCTGATTGGCAGACCTTGAATTGGCATGGTACAGAGCGTGAAGCATGACTTCCTTGTCTACAACAGTAGTCGTACAATCTTGAGATGACAGTCGGAACATGGTGGAATATTGAATGATCGACCAATCTCATGGAAAACATACGGCTCTGTAGCTTGTATACTCCATGATCCTGGAGGTCTGATTCTAGTTGAATATTCAGAATTCCTGTTATTTTTCAATTAACCCATTTACAAACAGTGGGTCTGTATACCAGGGGAATCGTAGTTATTTTTGTTGGGTGAACCGAACCATGACTTGGCACAGCTTAAAAGACCTTCATCAAGAGTCCATGTTCTACTCGATAAGGAAGATAATAGAAAGCTATGCCAGATCACTGCGAGTGGGCGCTGTATCAAAAAACCAAGCAGCATGCCTCAGAAGGGTAGTAGTGCAGGGCCTGTGATTAACACTGAATAACATCTCTTCAGGAGAACCAGGGGGACTTCTGAATGGAGGGCCTTCTCATAGTCCAAGTCGTTTGACACAAAGGCACAGACTAAACATTCCAGGCCATGAGGAGATAGAAGTTGATCAACTCTCATGCACCATACAATTGTCAAAAAGTTCAAGTTTAAAAGGTTGAAAATACTTAGAATGTAAAGATTGCACATCTCCATTACAGGGGTGAGCCATACCACAGCTAGGAGCCAATACACTAATTTCTTTTTGCCTGAGCTAACTGAGCCATTCTAGTCAATTCTTTACTATTATACCATTAAGATATGTCACACACTCTTTTTTGGGCTGCATAATACAACCCCTGTCCCCACATCACGCATCAAGGATTCACAGCTCTGCACTCCATCAGTGTACTGATAGGACCACATTCCTTATGGATACTTTCTAGAGCCATGGTCATTGACAGTGAGGCTGGAGGAGTTGCAAATGCATTATCAGATGTATCTGCAGAACAGGCCTCCTTTTTCTACTCGCTGTGGTAACTGTGGAAGCTCACACACTTTTTGTACAGTTTAACTAGAACTCCTGCACCAATGCTCCCTGTCCACCCCGCCTAACCCACTTCATCAGTACCATTCTCAGAGACAGAAACTAAGTACAAAGGGACTTTAAATGAGAGGAAAACGAGGAAAGAATCGGTGTATGAAAGACAAAAAGGGAGACTACTGAAAATGATAGTAAAGAAGGAAGGAAAACAAAGAGATGGTGGAACTGACTGGAGGAAGGCTGGTAGAGACGACTAAAGGAAAAGGATACCTGAAGATGATAGGGCAATCCAGAACAACTGAGGTGTAAGGAAAGAGAACAGATTACAAGTGCGAAGCATTTATTATTAAATGAATGGATATATAGATGTGTGGAGAGGACAAGATAAAGAAAGGAATAGGAACAGGCATTAAAAATGCTATAGGTCTCGCCTCTTATTAAGTTAAAGCCATTTGCCTTGCTATACAATACCATTAGGAAAGCAAATGGCTTTAACTTAATCAAAGGCGAGACCTATTGCATTTTCAATGCTTGTTCAAGATGCAGAGGAGTACAAGAGCAGACTCCACCAGACAGAAGCAGGAATGCAACTGACTTAGAATGGAATCCACAGTCAAGCACAAGCATGGAATGGGTATGAGGGAACATTCGTAGGACATACAGAACCATGGCAAACATTCTATAATAAACTAGAACAGTAACCTAAGAGTATGTACTACACTAACTGTGCAATGACAGATGAAATGATGCAGACACAGTCATTGTCTTGAATTAGCAGAAATGTATTAGTCCTTCCAACCCCAACCTGCAACTAGCAATGTTGGGATCTGCTTTAAACTCCGGCATGTTGAGACGTGTATTTAAATTACACCTTTAACACTTGCGCTTTGTGACTTGTAAGCTTTGCCTCCCTGCTTCCTATGCATTACATTCATCTGCTAACAATATGTGAATGTAGTTTTCTCGCCTCTCATCCTACCCCCACCCACGGCGTCACGAACCTGGGTTTTCACTTTGATGACGCTCTTTCCTGTTCACCGCCCATTAGTTGCATTACTTTAATTAGCTTTCACTATATTGGTATGCTCAGATAGATCATCGCAAAGTGCTGTAAAACTGTAGGGCAGTGTGTCATTATCTGCCACTCAGACTACAGTGACTCTCTCTGTTTGGGGCTTCCTAAGCACTTGACTGTCAGAGCCCACTGGCCACATTATGCAAAGGGTGCACTGTCCCTGTTTGTGCCATGGCGCATTTTAACTAGGTGCACCAGGGGCACACAGACAAGGCGCCTTATTACAGATACTGTTTATGTGATATGACCCCCCAGATGGTATAGAATGCTGCTGCTTGACTAATCCTCCATATCTCTCCCTTCACCTCTGTCTCTATGCATCTAGCAGGGCTTCACTTGTTCCCAATTGAGAAACAAATTATGTTGGCGGCCCTGTGCTTCTGTGACTGAGCCTTCTATGGTGGGCCGCATCTATCTTCAGTGGATGTTCTCCCCCCACTTGGCTACTTGCTGCTTCATTTTAGTTTTCTCCTCTTCCCTAAAATTCCCAAACCACATGCTGGATGACATGCTTCTTTCTGGTGGTTACACTTCAGAACCAGCGACCATTGGCCTTGTGACGTCAAACCAACCATTTGTTGTGTCGCAAGGCCTTAACAACCTGGCTTTCTCTTTTCCCTGCTGATTACTCGCTGTTTGTCTCGTGGTTCCTTATGAACTTGGTGCCGGAGCTCCCCTAATTGTGTCTCCTACAAATCTAATTGTATTCTGACATTATTGCGGCCACCAATCTACTAAATTGAGTGCTAATCGCTCCAGTGATTCTATCATTAACTGAGCCATTAATACAGCATTTTGTGGATTCCGATTAGTTTTGGAGAATAACCAGAGGTAGCATTGTTACCATTTCAGAATCTTCACTCTGGCAGTCTGCAGGCATGACCACAAAGTGGGGGGAATTACTGTGGCACCTTCAAGTAAATTCCAAATTTGCTGTAACGTGGCAGGTCACAATGTCTGGTAACCTTGCCCCTGGGCATTTTTTCCACTTGGCAGTATTACTGGAGGAGGGGTTCTGAATAACCCCCCCCCCCCCACCCTCATGTTTTCTCCAGTATTAGAACTGGTCAGTCGAGTCACACACTGAATCCACTAGGCTGGTGGCCTACCTGGCTCCCAGAGTCAAAACAGAAAAGTTCACCTTGTTTATTACATCATAGGACAATACGCAACGAAACGACTTTGAGCATGTTATTTCGAGTGCCTCTCGGGGCCTAACTATAAAAACTTTTCAATGGTGCAAAGAAAATGAGGGAACATCCTATTATTGTCTAGAAAGATTAAAAACAATGCATTTAAACGCAGCACTTAGTGAAAAAAGACAGCTACCCCTATTGGATCTTATGTCAAATTATCATTTAAATTAATTCAATGCATGTCTGATATAAGTGTTCTCTATCACGAGTAAACGTGTGTAAAACTGTCCGTGTAAGAGTACATTTACACCATAAAAAATAGGTGTCATGCAAGGCACCTAGATACTATAAAAAAGGCACTATATTGTAAAAGAAAATCATAATATCTGATGGAGAATAATGAAAATTCGAGAACTTCCTCATTTGTACATGAAGGAGAATTAACCTTTTTATTTGCTGCCCATCACAAGTCTTATATCATCTCTTTTATGCTACAGCATTGCCATGATGATGTGGTTCATGTGTCGCATGATGTGATGTCATGTCTGCGGATTCCCCTACAAATACTTATCCTTGCAGGTGTTAGGTGCCCAATCTCTTTAGGGTCCAGGCCACAAAGGAGACATACACAGATGATGAACAGAACACATGGTAGAACTGACCAAAAGGAAAGATGGTGGAAGTAAAATCAAAGGACTTACGGCCACCAAACAAAAAGGAGAAAATCATGGTCACGTATTCTTAGTTAATGCAGGCACTCCAGAAGTAAAAAGTCATCTTTTTCATCACTGCTAAGCCCATCCAGTGTTGAGATCACGTTTTCTTTTGCTTTGGAAAGTAACATAGATGCACTTCAAACTCCATTTTTCAACTTGTTAAGGGTTTTCTATTTTTCAATTTTCCTTTACGTTGCAGAAGGGTGTTGTGCAGAGGTGGCCTTCCAAAGTGGCTGATGACCATGGGGCGGTGAAGAGGCCAGGGCCCTGTTACAGGTAGATCACATCTAATGTTAATGACTCTGCCGGAAGTCCTAGACCTTGGAACCCCACTTGGGGTCGTTAAATTGGGAAATCTTCGTAGCTTGTGACATTTTCTGTAGTTGGGAAAAGTTAAACAGAAATTTACTATCGCTAGGCCACCAGACCACCTGGAGGTCCCAGGGCTGGACTGGCCGTAGCGGGCACGGACGTGTCACCAGTGGGGGCAATTTTTGTTAGCGGGGGCTGGCAAATTCGACCCCCTGTAACAAAATCGTCGGAAATCAGCCCTAGCAAACAGCTCGGCCACACCCCACCCCCACCCGTCCAGGGGGGCCAGCCGAGTAGTTTGCCAGGGCCGGTTTCGGTTCCCAGTCCGGCCCTGGAGGGTCCAGTGCCCATTGTGCTGCCATCAAACAGAAGCTAGAACAAAATGATTTTGGAACGGGAGGAGACATCTTATACAACGTTTGCAAGAGTACAGGAAGGGCTACTGTTGGAAATGGCCCTTTTTGCAGGGTTACCCCCAACTTTCTGCCTTCCTCCTCCTCATTTTGCTATATCTTTTTGTTGGCCTTAGTGCTCTGAGCACTTTACCACTGCTGACCAGTGCTGGACATGCTTGTGCTTCTCTCCTAAACATGGTAACATTGGTATGTACACATTTGGCATATTTAGTGTATTTGTAAGTCCCTTGTAAAGTGGTATACCATATACCCAGGGCCTGTAATCTAAATGTTAATAGTGGGCCTGCCACACTGATTGTGCCACCCAAACAAGTAGCCTTCCAAACCGTCTAAGGCCTGCCATTGCAGGGTCTGTGTGTGCGGTTTACTGCCACATCAACTTGCTATATAAAACCACTTACCAAGCCTTGAAATCTCCCACTTTTTTTACACATAAGTCACACCTAAGATAGGCCATAAGTTACACTTAGGACAGGGTGCTGCGTAACTAAAAGGCAGGACATGTGCTTTTAAGTTTTACCTGTCCTGGTTGTGACAAACAGCTACATTCGTTTTTCACTGCTGTGAGGACTACTCCTCTTATAGGCTAGCATTGGGAATTCCTTAAAACACTTTTAAACTATAATTCCTGATCAGAAAGGAGTAGGTACATCATGTATCATATCTTTGGAATGGTGGTGATAAATCCTCTTTAGTGGTCAAATTGGACTTGATCTTCCCATTTTAGAAAAGCCACTTTTAGAAATAAGACATTTCTCTGATCTTAACTTTTCTCTGTGTTGCTGCATACTGTCTCCAGTACACTCTAGGCAGGGTGACAGCTACTTCGTGTGCATTCTCTCTAGATAGCCACAAACACAGGAAGGGCTGGATTTGACAGAGGACTCACTTGCATTCTTATAGCCTTCCTGGGCAGGAAGGGGGAGAGGTAGCTGACACATCTGAATAGGCTGTGTCCTGTCCTCACACAAAGGGCTGATTAACCCCCACAGATAACCTGGCAGACAGGACTGGGTTGAAAGGGATCCTTGTACACTCCAGAGAACTCCTTTGAAGTCATCCCTACATCAAATGCACTTTTGGGCATAATGTACCAGGGCTCTGACCCTATCAAATCAGTACACTACTGGACCTGGGAAGAACTCTGGTGGATTAAAGACTACCAAAGAACAAACAATAGGCCTTGGCTCCAATCAGTAAGGCTGAGCCTCTAATATACAAGACAACAAAGAATTGCCAATACTGATATTGCATCAAACATTAATTCACTGGTGCATAGAAATGAAGTCTATGACAACCTTATTCCATGATTGACTTATTTCAAATGTATTTCAACATTCTTTTATCTTTTTAATTCAAAGCGATTACTTTTTGAATATACATCAAAACTTTATAGAAAAGTGACAATGAAAAACATTTTCAATACAACCAATCAGACCATTATTAAATACAAACTGACCACACTCTCTTCAACATTCCTTCATACTACTCACAAACCCCATCCAAAAACATTTATAACCCACACTGAACACCAGACATACACCACAACCTCAACCTGCCTAATACATCTATTAAATCAATTTGAAAAGCCTGGGGTAACAACCAAACACCACAAAAAAGTTTACATAGTAGTCTTTCAATTGCACTACTATACTGAAAACACAACCCTTTAGAATTTACATCCAATTTACAGTGCACGAATGCAACAAAATTAAACACAAGTTTGTTTGGCACAAAAAACGCAAGGTCGACGCGTTTCAAACCCACTTCTTAAGGGGTTCTCTTCAGGACCAATATAGCTGAAACAAAAGGAGAGAAATGCAGAATCTTATTAACTCAAAACTAGAGCGCTTGTTCGACTTTAATCAGCAAAGCAACACAACCAGTGTATGCCTGCTCACCTCTTATATCATGTAACTCAACCCACCGTTCAATACAGGAATAACTATGGATGGGGTATCTATAAGGAGGTAAAAGAAATCTTTTTGCAGTTTGTCGAAATACAAGAATAAACAGCCACTTACAATGATCGACAAATGTCAGTATTATGATTGTCTGAAGCCAATTAGCAGAAACCCTTCGCAAAGAAGCTCGAGGAAAGATAAAACAAGCATATATCACTAGCCTGCTATATTCGTTATGCCGTCTCCTAGCTATTTGGGTTAAATCAATAAATACCTTCAGCACTTGTCATGTTCAATGGCGTTTTTTATCAAAACTTCCGTTCAACGGGGGGCAGCTCCGGAATGAATTTTCATCGCCTGCTGCCTCTGTGAATAAAGCACGGCGGAAAGCGTTACCAAGGTTTTGCTAGCTGACTGAGTTTGTTAATGTTGGAGCGGTCCGCGCATGTGGCGTTCGCTCCTCGGAGAAACTAATTATCTTTTCGCTGCAGAATTAAAATCTATACATACCTGGAAACTGGCAGCCTTCTTTCTCCAGTCCAGCTTTACCGTTACGCTCGCTTCGTATGCTCGAAGCCCTGCTTGTCAGCCATTGTGGAAGCGCGATCATTTGGTGCTGAATCCCACTGCATTGTGGGCAATCATTCAGTATTCATGGGAATTGTAGTTTACATAGGAATTTCAAACCAATTCAGCCAAATGTAGGTCCTTATTCCTTCAAGATTTCCTCATATCATCTTTATTAATTAACCAGTCCAGAATTGAAAATAGGGCTGACTAGGGCTTATACACCACCTGACAATGGATGAAAAACATCCATGCTGTATAATCATAATGTTTATAATTCAGAAAGTTCGTTTAAACCATTAGTTGTGGTATTGAATTTCAAAATAAGCATTGCCACACCCTGGGGCAATTTCTGATCCAAATTGCCACCTCTTGGGTCTGATTCCACTTTTGTAATAACAGTCCATTTGATGTCTCTCTCAGTATGTTCCTTTAATTTCCAGTGATTAACCAGGGGTGCTGGTTCCAAGTGTTTTCTAATCCTGGACGTATGCTGTGTAATTCTCTGACGGACTTCTTGATTCGTCTTACCCACATATAACTTGGGACATGGACACAGTATTTCATACACGACAAACTTGGATTTACAGTTGGTAAAGGTATCGTGCTTCCAGTGAATACCATTGTGGGAAAAGAGCGACCCCATAATTGTCTGCTCACAACAGGAGCAAGATCCACATTTATGATGCCCACTAACCGGTGCTAAACCCACATGGTTTCTTAGTGTTGGTGTAATCGTTTTTGGTAGCATAGCACAAACCACATGATTGGCGATGCTTTTTTCTTTCTTGAAGGCAAAAAGAGGTCCATTAGAAAAGGATTGGTCCTTGTGAGTAGTATGAAGGAATGTTGAAGAGAGTGTGGTCAGTTTGTATTTAATAATGGTCTGATTGGTTGTGTTGAAAATGTTTTTCATTGTCACTTTTCTATAAAGTTTTGATGTATATTCAAAAAGTAATCGCTTTGAATTAAAAAGATAAAAGAATGTTGAAATAAATTTGAAATAAGTCAATCATGGAATAAGGTTGTCACAGACTTCATTTCTATGCACCAGTGAATTAATGTTTGATGCAATATCAGTATTGGCAATTCTTTGTTGTCTTGGATTAAAGACTACAGCACTGTAAAGATTGCCACCTTGCTTGACTGACTGTTCTGAGGAAATGCTTCTCTGCTTTAATGAACTGCGCTGCTGCCTGCTGATCTCTGCCCTGCTGAGGACAAGGACTGGACCCATCTCATATGAACCCAGAATGACTATAAGTGCGTGCTGGCTTACCTTCTGTTTTCTGGAGTCTCAGGGACACAAAAGATTTCCTGCAATACTGATGGTGCTGCTGGACTCTGCAATCTGTGAATCCTACCCTTGTCTGAGGTGCCCCCTCCATTCCTGGGCCTCAGAAGTGGGTTTTGCAGCTGATTTCTGCAAAAACAGAGTTGCCACAAAACAATACCTCCCAGACCATAGGTTGTACTTATTTCATCGATAGAGAGCTGCATCAGTCTCCCTACTCGAGTTCAATCAATGAACGGTCCTCACTTAGATTAACTTTTTGGTAAAACTAGCGTTTCCCGTATTTTACTTTAAATTTGAAACTCACATGGTTTATTCAAATGAATACTCATGTGCCAGTTTCTTAACTTGATATGTTATTTATCTTTTTCTATTTTTTATATTTCATCTTGTGTTTATACATGTAAATAGACCAGTAACATACCCATGACTCAAATGATGACAAATTCCAAACAGAAAAATAAACGAGATAGTTAATGAAACATAAAATGACAGTACATTTTACACATAGACATTTCATATACAGTGAGACGTGACTTCCTACATGCACACATCCAACATAGAATTAAAAATTCTGTATGCTGTTGCATGTATTTTTTCTCAAGTGTCCACCTGAAATTTAATGTTGGCACCTGTTGCCCTTGTGTCCTCGTACACTTTTGTGATAGTATAAGGTCCTATGGAGGTCAGAGCATGAATAGATGGATTCCTGTCTAAGCAGCCTTAATTGCGTTTTAGCTTATGGTGCCTTTTGCGCTCAAATCACTTGTTCATGGTGACTCTTGGCCTGGGTTTGGAATGACCCTTCTGCAAAAACCGACGCATCATCTCAACTGCGTGAGAAATTCCGCCACAGCGCCCAACGACACAGAGACTGTTCTACGTGCTTGAATTGGCAGCTCAAGCATCTCGATAACGACGTTCTGCGCAGTTTGACAATGACGCATTACATTCACTTCAACGGAGCTTGACGATGACGTGGGACACCCTTTTCATGGCTTGACTATGACGCAGTAGGCGCTCGATGTCGACAAAAGCTCCATCCAAGGTATTTCTTCAGCAGAACCTGTCTGGGTCCTGTAGCCTGCCTGCCCTCTATCACGGTGGGCCCTCATGACCTCAAGTAACCTTTTGACCGCTAATCTCTTCTAAGCACTGTTTTCACAATTAGGGGGCAAATACGATGCCGTTGGGAAAGCATTCCGACCGAATTGGTCTCAGAAAGCTTTTTGACCGATTCGGATCCGGGGAGTCCGACCGACCGATTACGATGCATACGGATGCTTCCGGATACGTTTCGGTCAGACTCCCATTGAATAAAATGGGAGCCTGTGTTCCGAACGATTACACAGGCTCCCATTGAAGGTAGAGGTGGCTGGGGAAAATCATGCACCCTGTGGCGGACACCCCATTGTGCCTGCCACACTGTACATGGTTGCAAAAAGGGGTCCCTTGGGTACCTCCGCGGCCTTCATTTGGAAGGCCCCGGGTGAAGGGGGTGCCTACTACGACCCCCAAACTCAGATTCCAACAGCTGATCTGAGTCGGAACAACCGATTTGGAAGGGCTGTCCAAATCTAACATCATAATCGCTCGTTGGAAGGCTTCCGAGTCATTTGGAAACGCGGCCCATAGACACACGTTTCGGCTCCAAACGACTCAGACTTTCCGAATGCCGTCCGGTTCAGATTCTGATCCGATTCTGAAAGTGCAAACATTGGGAAAGCTTCAAATCTGATTCGGCAAACCTGAATCTGATTCGGAGACCTTCCGAACTGCATCGTAATCGACCCCATAATCTTTAAAAATTCATATCTTGACTTCTACTTTTTGGACTTTTGTTGTTTTGGTCTTGTTTTACTCAGGTTAATATACTCTGTTTTTTTTTATCTATGTGGAGTCTTTTTGTGGTGTTTTTGTTAAGTTACTGTCAGTTAAGTGTTTACAAATCCATTACACATTGCCACTAAAGTTAAGCCTGACTGCTCTGTGCCAAGCTAACAGAGGGTGATCACAGGTAAATTTACAGGGTGTATCTGACTAACCCTGACTAGAGTAGTGGTCCTTATTATGTAGGTCTAAAGGTATAATGAGAAGTTGAAACTATAAAGCAGCATGCTTACTGGCATTGACTGGAAAACATGACTGGTTTAATGCATGCCTTTCAATAATTCCCATTTCCATCAGGTCTCCTGCCCTGGAATGATGTTGACCCTCTGAACACCTCAAACGATTTCCATAGACTTCATATGGGCCACCATCTCAGCACCTTCCTTGCAGTTTGAAAATGTGTTCACCTCTATTTCCTTCAATGGGATCGCCCACCACAAAGGAATGATTGCACTCTCCTTTAAAGCTTTTTGGATTGAGGAGTATGTTTAAATCACCCTTAGGGGATGGGGGCCAGCCCAGTCCTTTAATGGCTGTGACAGGATCTGTGAGTGCTTCAGGGCTCCTTAAAGGATAACCAGGTAAAGCATTCAATCCAGTTGCTGGGTTACCCACTAAAGTTTTGCTCTTTTTCTCATAAGGGGAAAAGTAGAAAATATGATTCTAACCAATTGATACAAGGAAAACGGCACATTAACACAATCAATAAAGGTCACAGTGCATTGAGTCTTTGAACAGATGCAAGACATTCTGAACGTGGGAGTGACCAATGCCAGTCTTGCCGTGGTGGAAAACTATTCATACAAATACTTTGCAGTTTTTTCCTGCGCCTTACAGTTATATGGTACTTTGCAGTTTTTTCCTGTGCCTTTAAGTTATATGGTACTAGGCATTTTTTTCCTGTGCCAAAATTTCCACATAAATCCAGTTTTACCTCTCGCAAAATGACTGATAAAGTGTGGCAATCGGCTATCTGAATTTCTCTCCGACCAGTTTTCCCGTTCAATTTCGCCTTGTATTACCTGGCGAAATAACGTCACGGTTGTAAGGTATTAACACAAAACGCAATATTCTAATTGGGGGAAAACACTTTTTACGCCCCAGTGCCAGCATTTCCGGCTCTCAGGCAAGCTTAATAACAACCGCAGTATCCTTTTTTTTTTACATTTAATATCACCAGATTACAGAATGTAGGTGCGCCATAATTGCATGACTGAACATTACGATGCCAGCTCTGTGAAAGGTTGACAGTTACTTGTTAAAAAAAAACTCGTGCCAACCTAGTGATCACGAGGAAGGCAGTTGAACGTCCAACGGCTGTTTTGATTGATGCGCTCATCTCAATTCACCCTCATTTTTTGAAGTGTGTCGTCGGGCTCGTGAAAACAAGCATCATAACCGAATTAGACGCCAAAGCGATCTCCCACCCTGAACAACTTCCCTAACCTCCCAAAATATTTTGTAATCCATTGATTACAGTGGCATCACCCTATTTGGAGAGTAGAAATGTTGAGTCTATTTATGTGTGACCCTGTGTATTCAAGAGCATGTGTATGGCTGGGTCAAACACAGGGAAAGACTCGACAATGACTCGTAGATACTAATAATTAACAAAATCCTGGCGTCAATAAGCCGCTTGAGCAAACAAACACACTGATATAAAAACTCACGGATAAACCACATTTCCTTGTTCTCCTGGGATTTAATTTTCAAAGACGTGCTGTGACATCCCTAATGAACTATTTATTGTGGGTTCAAACCTGAAAGAGAAAAACCGGTTTTCAACCTTCTAGCCTTGCTTGTCGCCCCAAGCAGTTTCCAATGCCCTGGTGTTTATCACAACTGCTTTATCGCCGAACTAGTTCTGTCTGGCCAGGTAGTAAAAGGATTACTATTATTTTCCTCCCCTCTTGCTCTCTCGCTGACCTTTATTCACCTTTGCCCTCTGACCCGACCTCAGTCTTTCACCTGATCCTTGGTCAACAGCTATGTTTTTTTTCCAGATAGGATTGCACAACACTGAAACGTTCAGACGAAAAGCTGAATTCTTATGCCCTAACGTTCTAAATTACCAGCAAATATTCCAAAACAAGCATTGGTAAAGGCAGTGGGTCTCGCCTTCCGGAGCTATTATCTTTGCAACTGTTTTAGCAATGATGTATCCGCACACAGATCATGCATGCATGCACATACAAAATGAAGCAGGCACTTTTTTTACTTTTAATTTATCAATTGAGTGGGATTGGTATATAAAAACGCAACAAATGCAAATGTCTTTTTTTATTAAAAAAGTGCGTGAGGGATGCAAGGGGGGCGGAAGCAACACAGGGTGGAAGTGACAGGGGGCGCAGATGGAGGTACCCAACACAGGGCTGCGGTTAGGGTGAAGCAACAAGTAGGGTACCAGTAGGGTGTGGAGAAAAGCAAATGAGTGAGAGAGGGAGCAATGTGGAGCGCTGAGGGGAAAAAGCAAACTGGCAAAAGAGAGCAACGTGGAGCTGGGGGGGAGAAAGCTATATGGGGTAGCAGCACACAAGGGCAAGTGCATCACAGAGAG
This sequence comes from Triturus cristatus, assembly GCF_964204655.1. Classification (NCBI taxonomy): domain Eukaryota; kingdom Metazoa; phylum Chordata; class Amphibia; order Caudata; family Salamandridae; genus Triturus; species Triturus cristatus. The sequence goes on along the minus strand of NC_140592.1, from coordinate 792,955,897 downwards.
GTGAGGGGGGAGCACAATATCAGGAGAGAGCAGGTTGGAGGTGGAAGAAAAGTAAATCAGGAGACAAGTACACTCCTGTGGCATGCTTTAGACAAAAGCAAAAAGTATTTCCCTAAAAGTGAGCAGTGGAAGGGCATAAATAAATTGGTAATGTTCCAAGGGATAGACACAAGATGGATAAGGCAAGACATCGAATAGGAAATAGGCATATCAGGCTGACTGTGAAGCTACCCAGTGGTAAGCAATGTGCAGGCTGCACGCCCCTCTATGTTCTTGGTAAGCCACAATGTGTTTTTCACAACGAGACAGCAGCACTGCCTGGCGGGCTCGACCAGAGGAAATTTATAGTGGCCTACCACTGGATAAAGCTTTTAACATTTTTAATGTGCACAGTTAATGTATTAGATAGCATCCTCCTTAATAATAAAGTCTTGTTCTAGATGGTTCCACTAAAAGTAAACCTGGGAAGAATGCATTAACAAGCTATACATTTGCTTTAGAGAATTATGCTTTAGAAATTCTGTGAGTGGTGACCACCAGAAACAAGAAGAGGAAAAGCGAATGGGTCTGTTTTTAATGTGTGAATGCAGGTTGAGTGAGGCACACTGAGGGAGCCAGTAGGAGTGGACAAAGGGGGCTATAGTTGTAAAGTAGTCCCTCATGCAGTTTATATCGAAGGATATACCAAAACAGCCAATAATATTAGGTATCAAGTAAATTTTCCACTGGACTGAGCGAAGAGGTAATTGGAAACAAACAGGCCAATGACTGAGTCAGAGTCAGAGTCAGAAACAGCTTTATTCGATTTTAAAACAAAACCATAAAAGCATACACATAAGTAAATACATTTTTAAAAGAGAAAACAAACATTAAGTATCTTAAAAGTACAGATTTAAAACAAGAAGATCTAATTCATGGAGATCCTAAATCTTAAAACTGCTTTTAGAAATTGGGACACAGAAAAAATAAGAAATTCATCGTCTAGCATTTGCAGTTTGACTAGTGCAACTCTACATTGCCTCAGCCCTAGTTTTATTAAAACGGGTCGGAGCAAATTTTTCCTTGGAGTAGAGTAATATTTGCAAAAAAGGATACAGTGAAGGGATGATTGGGGAGATACCTGATCGCAGGGGCAAGGGATGAGGTCCTTTGACCAACAATTAATATCAGGAAAAGTGACTAATCTAAAGAAGACATTTAGCCTAAAACGGGTCAGGAGCATACGAGAGTAGCAGCTGGGGACTATATTCAAATACAGCTGTTATCCTCGATTTTGGATAAGTAATTGATTAGCCATAACAGTGCTCTTCGATTTCTCTGCTTGCCAACGTTTTTCTATTAAGAAATGCAGGCAAGATTTTTTAAGGTTCTTTCTTGACAGGTCCGCTAGATTTTCTGGGGAATCGAAGAATTCTGGGTGGCCCAGTTCAGTAAAAAAGGATTTGAGGTAGTTAAACCATGGAATCTTTGAGGCCCCATCGAGACTCAAACAGTCCTTGATTATATCCCTATTCAAACCTGTCGCTGTACCAGACCACACCTTGTGCCACAACAGAACAGGCTCCAGCTTGTTAAGATCCGAGATATATAATATACCCAGTTCTTGGTGACAAACATAAGAGGAGGTAGTCCTAGGCACAGCCAGTAAGAAGCGGACAAAGGCATTCTGGCAAGTCTGGATCTTTGAAGTATTTACAATCCCCCAAACTCCTGCCCCATACAGTGCTGTCGATACGCATTTGGATCTAAATATATCTAACAACACTGGTACAGGACGGCCTCCTACCTTGTGTGAGAAATGCTTGACGGCCCCTATGGCTCGTGAAAAAGCTAGTTTTCGCGATTCCCCTGCTGCTGTCCAAGTGCCCTTGTTATCAAAATTAATGCCCAAATAGGAGAAAGTATTGACAGTCAAAATTTTTGTGTTGGACAAAAAGGAGTTGCAATAGAGATTATTCTTTTTAGTGCAACACATAGTAAATGTTTTGCTTATGTTGATCTTTAGACCTCTATTGCCCATATAATCTGAGAAATTAGTAATCGATCTTTGAAGGCCAATTTGGGTCCGAGCCATAATAACAGCATCATCTGCGTATAAGAGGATGGGGATATAGGAGTTACCTATTTTTGGATAATCCTGTTTGTCTTCCAAAAGGTGGGATGCGGCTGAGTTAATATATAAATTAAACAAAAAAGGGGCTAAGATACAGCCTTGTCTCACTCCCTTACCTATAGGAAATTTGGAAGTGCAGTCGCCCCGATCCCCAAAACGAACCCTGGCGCCTGCATCTCGATATAATTCTCTAATGAATGTTAAAAGATTTGGGTCTACTCCCATGTCCTGCATAATTTGCCATAATTTATTATGATTAATGCAGTCAAAAGCCGAGCTTAAGTCTACAAATGTGAGAAATAAATTCTCATTTTTGGCCTCGACATATTTGGCTGCCAATAATGCTAAATTCAAACCTTGCTCCGTCGTCCCCAAACCTTCCCTAAAACCATATTGGAATTGGGAGAGAATGCCACTTTCATCTGCCCAAGTTTGCAATTTACTAAGGATAGCTCTCCCAGCGATCTTCATGAAAGAGTCGAGTAAGGAGATCGGTCTGTAGCACTTAGGTGCATTACGATCTTCTTTCTTAAAAATGGGCACCACAATGGCTTCTTGCCATGTCTTTGGAAAGCCCAAGTTTGTGAAGCTGTTAAGGACATTGGTTAAAAGAGGGGCCCATAGCTTAATATTGGCTTTAAAAATGTCCACCGGTATTCCATCCGGTCCCGGTGCCTTACCTGCTGGGCTCTTAATAATAGCTGTCGTGATTTCATCCAAGGAGAAATCAACTTTAATAGGATAGGGCAAAGCATACTGTGATCTTGAATGGTTTCCCCCATCTAGAACTACCTTGTGGTCTTCTTGATAAAGCGCCCGAAAGTAGGTCACCCATGTCTCTTCTGAGATGGCAATTTCAATGCATGCTGATTCCTTTTCAGTGAAAAAGGGGGCATTCACTGCTTTCCAAAAAGCAGTGTTGTTTTTTGTATAACATGCTTCTAGTAGGGAGTGCCAAGCATCTTGTTTAATTTGTTTTTTCCTTTTTTTGACTGCCTGTTGGTAGGCTAGTCTAGCGGATCTAAGCTCGGCCTTATCCCTAGGGACTTGCTTGAGTTGGGACATTAAGAGTGCGTGAGTCTTACTGCATTCTCTGTCGAACCATCTCCTATTTCTATTAGTCCTAGGATGTGAGGATTTTGTAAGTAGCTTTCCGATTTCCTCAGTAATATTAAGGAAAGCATCGATCACTTTTGAAAATTCTGCATTCTCGGTAAGGCAGGTATTAAATTCCACTTCCTTGGATCGAATTAAGGTTCCTAAGAAGGTTGCTGGTTCCACTTTGTCCCATTTTAGGGTATAACCATTTTTAGAGGCAAGTTCTAATCTATAGTTATATAGGTTCTGTACTATAGAATCAGTGGTACTTTTACCCGTCGGGATAGTAAAGGACATACTGAGTGGTAGGTGGTCGCTCATTGCTATCTCGCATCGTTCATATGCACAGATGCGGTGTGAGTATCGTTTAGATACTAAAAGAAAGTCAATGACTGAGTTACAGCCTCTTCCTATGAAGGTAGAATTAAACGGCACTGGTGGTGAGCAAAGTTCATTTGCAAAGCCTAAATCAAGGGAAGACAATATATCATTGAGTTGGTTTCCCCGGGAGGTGTGAGGGAAGTGCGATAAAAAGGAATCTTCCCTCTCCCCCATGTCACATATATTATGATCGCTAAATGGGCACAAAGAAAAATTAAAATCACCAAGCCAGATCACGCAGGTGTCTAAGGATGCGTTTTCGTCTATAACATTTAGGGACTCGTATAATTCATTTAAGGTTGGGGCCCATAGGTCTTTTGGAATATTGTTATAGAAATTAATCAAGTTAATATGTATTTTGCGGCCGATCGTTATGGATAAGACTCGATAAAAAGCTGAGACTGGTGAAAAGGATATCTTTAGTTCTTTTAAGCTATTAGACACGTAGGTGCATAGACCCCCTTTGTTTCTTCCTCTATGGGTATGTATTGCTGGCGTATGGTAAGTGCGGTAACCGTTCATATGTATGGGTTCTACAGACCAGCATTCCTGGAGACAAATGATCGAGTACTTTTTTAAGAAAGACATACAATGTGTATCTCTTAACCTGAGCGACAAGCCGGCGATGTTCCAAGACAAGAAAGTAAGAGCAAGACCGGAAACACCCTCTGTCGGTAAGGAGGCAGGAATAATTTCGCAGGGAAGGGCCATTGGTAAATTGTCTGTGTTTGGTGGAAGAAAATTAGTTTGTGTCTTGTCACCCATAGTGCTTATTAAGATGGTTTCAAGATTGTCCCCAGGGGGGTCTGGCAGTTGTACAAGCCTTTGGTCGGGCATGGATGATAAAACATCCTCATGAACGGCCTCCCTTGGGGACTCAGGATCATGGGGTTTTGAGAACAGTCAATCGACCATGTCCAAGCAACTATACCTGTTAGTTCTTGGGAAAGAGTCCAACCAGCCCTGTTCTATCGGTGCAAAGCTACCTCTTTCATAATTAGTGCTAGGGTTGCCTCTCCCTACCCTAATCCACGTATCACTGTTTACTTGATAGGGATAGAAATGTGCAAGGGGTAGTGGGATGATATTAGTGTGATGCAAAAAAGGGCGTGCCTGTAAGATGTGCCTTACGGCCTGCGTGTTGTTAAAATTAACAACTATACAATCCCCTGATGAATCTTTATTTGTTTTGCCCACCCAACTAACTCTCCGAGCAAACAAGATCTTAGCGTGAGTACAGGGGGGAGTGGACAATTGGTATTGAGCCAATGCATTGTTTTGTTTTTTAGCTCATGGTAGGACTCGGTGTTTTTTCCTTCCAGGCTAGGTACCCCCGACAATACAGCTACATATGGTGCAGATTCTGGTGGGAGATCTATAATAGGTAGTTTATGGGTGTTACAGTGGGAAGGCTCAGGTCTGTTCACTTTTGCATTTATGTTCTGTGACGGGACATGATCGGCTAGAGCATTGGTAGTGGAGGATTTCCGCGGGGATGTAACTCCTGTAATAAAATTTTGTGTACCACTCATATTTATAGTGTTGCTATTGCAAGCGATGCCCTCACCATTTCCCTGAGATATTCCTGACAGAGGGGAAATAGTTTTCCCTTTCGGGTTACTTGCAGTGTTAACAGGTGGGGGCTGTTTACTATGCTCTCTGAGAATATCTGTTTTCATCAATTGATTGAGTTCAAGATTAGTCAGAGCGGTTTGTTCTATTTTCTTAAGACGCTCCTCTATCTTGGTCAATCTTTCGAGAAACGGGCGGGTTGAATGTTCAAAAGCCTCCCTTATTTTTGAATAGAAACCATCATCTAGTTGTCTAGGGGGGGCTGCACTCGCTTCAGTCAATGAGGGATCAGTTATTCCCGATGTATGATTAAGTGGGAATTTGGCATTTTTTAATTTAATCGATCGTGACTGCTTCCCCTTTTTCCCACGGGGGGCAGCCTTCTGTTTAGGCTTAGCCCCTAGAGTTGGGGCAGGGGAAGATGGAATAACCTCAGATGTTACATATGTTTGGGCTCTTGTAAGTACTCCATCTGGATGGTTAGGAACAACATCAACAGCGGTAGAGACAGTCCTGTTGTAACTTCTAGTGCCTATAACCCTTTTCTTTTCCATAGTTATATCCGTAGAGGAGTCGATACTTTCTCCTTCACTAAACGTACAGTTTGTTGAGGTAGAGTTTGCGTATTCAACCACGGGTGTGGAGACATGAGCAATTTTCCCCAAAGAAGAACGTTTGTCAGTTAGGGGGTCCAGTGAGAGACGTCGCTCTGTGAGATCAATTTCACGAGCTAGCAAGTTAGTAGCTCTTACAATAAAATTGTCTAGAGTTCCAGCTATGGAGGTGCCAGCGGTGATGTTCTTAGACCTGGGCATTCCTCCCGTAGATTTCAGCATAGATGACTCTTGCTGGTAATTTAAACGGATACACAGGGGGCGGCCCAGCCCAGCCTCTCCAGACTCGAACGGCCTCAAACGGCCCGCTCTTTGCCCGGTCTAAGGCCCGCGCGCGTCCCGCTGGCGCGTGTAGTCAATGAGGTGTTCATATAGTGAAGGGCAACGATGTTGGGGGAGGAGTCAGGAAGAGGACCAGGTGCGGCTGTTCAGCTTCACGCGCAGCACCCTGGTCCTCGCAGTCCCGAATACGCCGGTCTTTCGCAGCGACGCGAACCAAACCAGCAGCGTCCCCTCAGCAACCAGTGGCACGATGCAAGGGAAATGACACCAACAGTGCTCCGGACAGCGAGAATCAGAATCCCAATCCCTCGAGCGGCGCCCGCGAAGCGGGGGCCGCGAGGCGTGGTGGTAAGTGCAAAGAGCTGAAATAAGATTCCAATCAGTCCCAGCAGCGGCTAGCAACACAGGCCAGTTTCTCAGGACGGAGCCCGTGGTGCAAGGGCTACACCGCCTGTTTAAGCAGTTGGGGGAGGAGTCAGGAAGAGGACCAGGTGCGGCTGTTCAGCTTCACGCGCAGCACCCTGGTCCTCGCAGTCCCGAATACGCCGGTCTTTCGCAGCGACGCGAACCAAACCAGCAGCGTCCCCTCAGCAACCAGTGGCACGATGCAAGGGAAATGACACCAACAGTGCTCCGGACAGCGAGAATCAGAATCCCAATCCCTCGAGCGGCGCCCGCGAAGCGGGGGCCGCGAGGCGTGGTGGTAAGTGCAAAGAGCTGAAATAAGATTCCAATCAGTCCCAGCAGCGGCTAGCAACACAGGCCAGTTTCTCAGGACGGAGCCAATGACTGAAAAAGGGTCATCGAAAAAGCTGTTGCATAAAAGGGGCCGTCTGAAAGCAATAGGTCTGTTTACAGCTGTGTTGTCAAACACCAGACCTAATGAGGCTCATAGTAACAAAATCTAAATAAATGCAGGTTCCAGTGAGGTAACATTGTACACATTAATTCTCTTCTATTCATACAAGAACCCTGAATGCAGAGGTAATACTATGTGCTAACATTAGGCCCACATCTTGGTACAACCCTTAGATTTACCGTAGGACTCCATAAGAGCGTGCCTGTGCTTTACTCTTTAACCCAACATTCCACATAACCCCCTCCATTCTTGTTTAAAACGTTGCACTCCACCATCAGTCATCTTCGAATATGTGTGTGTGGGCAGGTGACCAGTCAACCATACTTTGCACACACTCAGGCTTAGAAAACTATCTACACAACAGATATTTGTGATCCACACACTTAAAAAACAGACCTATTGACTATGTGGATGAACGTTAGGAATGGTAGACATGTGCAGCAACCATATTGCCCTAATTTCGAACATTACAGCATATTTGATATTTTCCAGGTGATCCAGTTAGCGTGGGGCCTGCTGTCCAGAATATTTCTTGTAAAATCACATATAAAATGGTGCCACTTGACACAGAGCTGTTTTCTGATGGTTCTAGGGTCTAGCTCCTGCTTTTCCTCATTTGTGGAATCAAGTTATATCCCTCTCAAAGCTTACATTGTTCAATTGCATTTTTCACTGTGGTCCCACACTTGCAAGAAACCATTAGAGGAGGCTGAGCTGTCTCCAAGTGAGAGGTCTCTTGTGGAATTTCTCTTACGTTGCCACCGAGACAACACCTACACATTGCCACCTTCACAGCAAGAAATCTAGTTTAACAGTCATGCTCCCTTAACACCAGATGATGTCCATTGATCTCCTACAACAACTGTTCTGTTGGCATTCAAGGGATGGTACATCTGCATGACATTTTTAGATTATGCTCGACAGTGCAGCTCTCTCCAGACCTCATGTGATAATCAGAAAAAAAGCTTCATGAAGCACTGCTAAGAGTTGAGCTTTGCTCCACCCAATGCTGATTGGCTTTAGTACAAAATTTGATTGGACATAAGGTGTGCCAGTCTGCTCATAAAATAGCCTGATTGTGTCTGCTCTGCCATCGGGCCGTGTGCGATATGCTGCTCTGGCACCAGATCCACTGGTTACTGACGCAAAGGGTACATATTTTTATGATGGTAATATAGTGTGTTAGAAGCAGTTATGTTTGTTAAAGTTAAAGGAACGTGTAAGTCTTTAGCTTGGCCTTCTCTGCCAGTTTACCTCCAAACTGATTTCTGAACCCGTTTAGGACTCTGCACACTTTACTACTGCTAACCAGTGGTAAAGTGCTTGTGCTCTCTCCTTTAAACATGGCAAAATTGGCCTGCAACTCATTAGCAAATTAAAACTACTTATAAGTCCCTAGTAAAGTGGTACAACATGTACCCAGGGCTTGTAAATTAAAGGCTACTAGTGGGCAGCAGCATCTATTGTGCCACCCAGTTAAGTGACCATTTAAAACATGCCTCAAGCCTGCCACTGCAGCCTGTGTACAGTTCTAAACTGCCAATTCGACTTGTCAAAATAAACCTTTTGCCAAACTTAAAACCCCCATTTTAATATATTTAAGTCACCCCTAGAGTAGGATGCATTGTATTTAAAGCGTTGGAGACTTACATTTATTTAGGTCTTAAATGTCCTGGTAGTGAAAAACTCACAAATTTGTGTTTCACTCCTGTGAGGCTTACCTCTCCCATACAATAATATTGGGTTACCTTAAAGCAATTAATAAGTGATAACTTTTTGGGGGAAACAAGTAGAGTTGTCATATTTGGTATCTAAAGAATTGTAATTTAAGATCCCCTTTAATGGTAAAGTTGGATTTTTAGTCTCAATTCTGAAACTGACAAATTTAGTAAGTTTGCATTTTCTTCTCCTAACCATTTGGTGCCTGTATACTGGATCGCATGACTAGGCTTAGTTGGCAGTCGACCTTTGTGTATTTTTCTAGACAGTACACCAAAGGGGGACTAGGTGTTGGCAGGATGGGTCATCCTGACAGGATGGGAGGTTCGGAGCTGTGTACACCCCCAATTACTTTTCAAAGGAGCTGCCTCAGCACACACAGACAACTTCACACAAACCTTTTGTGACCCCAGACCCCTTTGGAGCCTGGATAGGGAGGCAACAAATTCCAGAACCATCTGTGAGTGGGCAACTCCAGAAGTTTCTTCCATTTCAAAGCTGTCACCTGGTATAAAAATAGGATTCTCAGTCCCACTTTTCAGTTAGCGTCTAGATCTGCAGAGGACTCCCTGAGGACTGCCCTGATGTCTGAGGCCTACTGTGTACTTCAAAGGACTGCCCTGCTGCTCCAAAAGAACTGCCCTGCAACCTGAAGCCTGCCTTGTGCCCTCAGAGGGCTGCTGCTGAAGACCTGCATTTCTGATTGAACCCACGACCACCATGTTGAGTCCAGGGGCAGTTTGCTGGCCTCCTGTTCAGAGCTACAGGGACACAAAAAGTTCCAACAACTTTCGAAGTTCACCTTGACACAGCCCGAAGTTATTCCAGACCCTCAAGCGGTGCCCCTTAGTCCTGGATGGTTGGAAGTGGTGCTAAGGTGCTAAACCAGACAAAATTTAAATTTGGGACTTAAAAATGTACTGCCAAAAAGTACTCAGAGAACCAAGAGGAGACCGGGACGTACCTGCTTGCCGATCTGTCCAGGGAGCATCGCTGGTTGGCTTGATTTAGCGGTACGTCCTATTATGTTCTTCTCTGCAGTCGAATTCTGTCCAGCGGCTTCTGGAAGGCTATTCAGCCCTCTGAAGCCCTCATTGGATACTGCCTGCAGCTTTGTCCCACTAGAAATCATCGACTTCCAAAAAAGAGACTAAGTAAAAACAAAGAAATCATCCCCGCGATTTCGTCCAGCAGCTCCCCGAAGATGATGCCTCCTCTTCAGACACCGCTGGCTGCCTTGCCCAGTTGAACTTTACCTTCTCAAACATTTTTCTTCGAACATTCTTTTAAGTCTGAAGGTAAACGGAGGCTGGGCCCAATCTTGCTTGTGTATCCGAACCACGCTCCATCGCGGTTAGCCATAACTTCGACTTTGCCCCGGTCTCGCGTGAGTAGATATCTGCGACTGGCACGTTGATCTTGTAGGTGCTAGTTTTTACTAAAAACTTTGAAAATTCATAACTTCGGTTCTACTGAATGGATTATTATCATTTTGGTGTCAATTTATTAAATTCTGCTCTATTTTTCCAAACTGGTATGGAATTTTTCTTGTGTTGTGTTTTCACTTTACTGCTGTTTGAGTGCTGCATTAATACTTTACATACTACCTCTAAGTTAAACCTGACTGCTTTTGTGCCAATCTACCAGAGGGATAAATACAGGTTAATTGAGTGCCTTTTGTGATTCACCTTGATAAAGAGTGTGGCTGTTGATTGAGAAAGGCTCACACCGCCCTAAACCAACAACCCAATTTCTCACAGTAAGGAATTTCTCGAAAATGGAGAAAGAAGAGCATGCTTTATCTAGACTTCTTGGTGTGTCCCTCTGCCATCTCTAGGCGGTCTCACAAATCAAAGTGAAGATGAAGAAAAAAACACAATCTGTTTTCAGAAAACAAAACAAAACTAACAGGCTCCAGATGAAGCCTTTTCTGCACAATCCTCCTCCATGTCTCATCTCTGATTCCATTGATATGAAACTTGAAGAAAAATGTGCATGTGCATGTGTATTCCCTGGCATCAATGAACTGTGAGTTGCCTTCCTCTGTGGCGGTGAGGAAAAAAAGTAAATGTGTATCGTGCATAAGCAATCCTCATTCATCTCACTTCTCCTATGCTCTGTGCCTTGGCCAGTATGTCGCCGTGTCAAGATTTATTTAGCATGTATGTCTGACTCCATGCTGAAATACCTCTACCACAAAAAGCAGCATTATCACCAGTACCACCATTATCAGCAGTACCATCTCCACCAGTGCAGTATGACCACCACCTGTACTACCACCAACTCTACTTTCACCAGCACCATCAAGACCAGTACCACCATTACCACCAGAATCAGAATCACCAGTATCACCACCACAGTAATACGACAACCACCATTACGCCACCACCAGTAACACAAACAGTAATATCGCCACCTGTAACTCCCTCACCACCAGCACCTGAACCACCAGCACCATTACCAGTACTGCTATGGCCAGTAGCACCACCAAAACCAGTCCCACCAGTACCAGAACTCGAAACTGGGTTCGCAGGTCAAAATTCGGCAGCTCTGGCTGTTAAGCCACATCTATCTGTCAGGACAGTGTAAGTAAAGACTACAATTCCTAGAATGCGGAATCTGCTATCTCCCCAAAAAAACACAGACAGGGGAGAGGATAATATCACTATAAAACACCACGCCCTTCCTGCCACCAAGCCAAAAATTAAGGAGCTAGGTGGTAGTTAGGGGTAGCGTTGGTCTCAACTCTATCGCAATGCAATGCTAATGTTACATTATGCAGCAGCTGTCATGAGCATGGCTAACATTGTTGTGGCAAGTCAATTGCTCCCGTGGCCAAGGCACAAGGTTCACATTGCACCCCCTTTTATATCTGCCATTTACAGCCTAACCAAGAAACATGGTGAACCATTTTTCTTGCTCTAATTAGGGCCGCTTGCACCTTTGTAATGGCACTGATGGCTATTATAACAAGCATTTGCAATGCAATAGGTCTTGCATTTGCGACAGTTTAAGCTATTGGCATTGTAAATTCCTTTTATTTATATGTTTTGATAATTAACACATAAATAAAAGGCATTGTCAAGTACAATACCAATAGTTCAAACTCTTGTAAATGCGAGACCTATGCAAAGAAGCTTCAGCCTTTGTCCTGGGATGCTCAGAAAGTGAAACAGCAGCATGCTGAATGTTGCAGGAAAGCATGTCGTTCCTGCAGTAGGAGAAACTACTTAAAGAAAATAATGCTTACAGACTAAAAAAGACTCACCATGTAACAACTGAAGTAAAAGGGCCAATCCTCATGGGAGGTTATTAATGAAGACAGGGCGGTACTAAGGAGGGACTAACTAGCCTATTAACGAATCAGAAGCCAACATTTACAGGGACGATGACACAAGCCGATGACAAATATGGGCAGAGAGTGGGCAGGGCTTCCATTCCATGTTCCAATACAGCATGGCTCGCAGAGCAGCGCATGCGCTGCCCAGGCTCGACCTAAAATCTTCCTATGCAAATAGCCCTAAGCCAGCATCAGTGGCAGCCTTGTTTAAAAATGTTATAGTATTTTACTTTCAGGGTTGGACTGATCTATAGGGCATTATTTCAATGCCTGAAGAGCTGGCCTGACGGGTCAGTGTGTGGGACAGTTTTTTGGCTGTTGTGTGTCTGCTTTCCCTCCTGTGGCTGACAGATGTATGCGCTACTGATGCTATATGTCTGCTCTTTACCTACTGTCTTTGACCGTGACTTGCACTACTGCATTGCCTGTTGTGCATGATGGAGGCCTGCACTATTGCTGCTACCTGTGCCTGACCTGCTGTGTGTGATAGAGGCTTAGACTGCTGGTGCTCCCCCAGTTCTACCTGCGGTGTCTGACTGAGGTTTGCACTACTGCTGCTTGTGCTCTGCCTGTTCTGCATGGCCGGTGCTTATAAATCTGTTGCGCACGCTGTGCATGTTGTGTTTGACCGAGGTTTGCACTACTCCTGCTCGTGATGCATTTGTTGTGTCTGACAGAGTCTTAATCTACTGCTGCTCGTTCTGCACCTTTGGTATCTGACAGAGACTTGCACTACTGCTGCTAGTTCTGCACCTTTGGTATCTGACAGAGACTTGAGCTACTGCTGCTATCCGTGTTCTCCTTGCTGTGTCTGACAGAGGATTGAACTATTGCTTCCACCCATGCTAAACCTGTTGTGCTTGATGAAGGATTGCACTACTGCTACTACTCATGCTGTACGAACATAGCCTTTTATATCGCATGCGTTTACAACACATGTGATTACAACGCAGTCGTTACAACGACTCATACCCATACAACCTAACAATAATTAATCTCCTGTTGCTTAAATATGAATCTCATTAAGCATATGCATGAATTGACATACCCTCTTCACAACTAAATCCAATTAATTTAATATACCACATAGATACTGTAGTAAATTAATGGAATGAATGACTCAAGAGCACAGGACTAATCCGAATAGCCACAGTAATCACTGGAAAAAAAACTAACCTTGGGTTCTGGAGCAGCGTGCTACCTGGCGTAAAGTGCTTTATTGCCTCTTCAATCAATCAATCAACCAATCATAGCACTTGTAAAGCGCACTACTTACCCGTGAGGGTCTCAAGGCGCTGGGGGGGGGGGGAATGCTGCTACTGCTCAAAAAGCCAGGTCTTGAGGAGTCTTCTGAAGGTCAGCAGGTCTTGGGTCGGCCATAGGTGGATGGGGAGGGTGTTCCAGGTCTTGGTGGCGACGTGAGAGAACGATCTGCCGCCGTAGATCACTCTTTGGATGCAGGGGACTGTGGCGAGGGTGAGGGCGGTGGAGCGAAGCTGGCAGGGGGGGGGGGTGTTGAAGCTGAGTCGTCTGTTGAGGTACGCTGGTCCGGTGTTGTGGAGTGCCTTGTGTGCATGGGTGAGGAGCTTGAAGGTTATCCTCTTGTTGACGGAGAGCCAGTGCAGGTCTCTCAGGTGGGGTGTGATGTGGCTGAGGATCAGGCGTGCAGAGGCGTTCTGGATGCGTTGAAGTCATTTCAGGAGTTTGGCCGAGGCTCCTGCGTAGAGGGCGTTTCCGTAGTCCAACCTGCTGGTGACGAGGGCCTGGGTGACCGTTCTTCTCGTTTCGGTGGGGATCCACTTGTAGATCTTGTGGAGCATGCAGAGGGTGTTGAAACAGGAGGAGGAGACGGCGTTGACCTGCTTTGTCATGGAGAGGGTGGGGTCGAGGATGACCCCTAGGTTGCGTGCGTGGTCGGTGGGTGTTGGAGCTGTTCCCAGTGCCGTCGGCCACCAGGAGTCGTCCCAGGCTGAGGGGGTGGATCCGAGGATGAGGACCTCCGTCTTGTCTGAGTTCAGCTTCAGTCGGCTGTTCTTCATCCACTCGGTGACGGCTTTCATTTCTTCGTGGAGGTTGGTTTTGGCGGTGTGGGGGTCCTTGGTGTGGGAGAGCATCAGCTGGGTGTCATCGGCATACGAGATGATGTTGAGGTCATGCAGCCGGGCGACGAGGGCGAGCGGTGCCATGTAGATGTTAAACAGTGTTGGGCTGAGGGATGAGCCCTGGGATATGCCGCAGATGATCTCGGTGGCTTCGGAGCGGAAGGGGGGGAGGCGAACGCTCTGTGTTCTGCCGGACAGGAAGGAGGTGGTTCAGTCCAGGACCTTCTCTTGGATCCCGGCGTCGTGGTGGCGTGTGCGTAGTGTGCGGTGGCAGACCGTGTCAAAGGCAGCTGACAGGTTCAGGAGGATGAGGGCCGCGGTTTCTCCACAGTCCTGATGTCATCGGTGGTGGCAATGATGGCAGTTTCGGTATTGGGGTTGCTGAGCAACCTGGACTGAGACGGGTCCAGCATGCTGTTCTCCTCGGGGTAGTGGGTCAGGTGTTTGTTGACGGTCTTCTCGATGACCTTCGCCGGGAACGGGAGCAGGGAGATGGGCCGGAAGTTCTTGAGGTCCTTGGGGTCTGTCTTGGGTTTCTTGAGTAAGGCGTTGATCTCGGCGTGCTTCCATCTCTCCGGGAAGGTTGCTGTCTCGAAGGAAATGTTGATGGCTTTCCGGAGATAGGGTGCAATGGCGGTGCTGGCTTTGTTGAAGATGTGTGGGCATGGGTCTGACGGAGATCCGGAGTGGATGGTGTTCATGATTTTGATGGTGTCGTCGTCGTTTATGTTGGTCCAGGAGAGCAGGCGGTCGGTGCGGATGGTGGTCATGGGGGCAGAGGTCTCAGTGGTTATCGGGGCAGTTGTGGCGTTGAAGCTGTCGTGGATGTCTGCGATCTTGCGATGGAAGAAGGTGGCAAGCGAGTTGCACAGGTCTTGCGAAGGTGGGATGTCGTTGTTGTTGGAGCTGGGGTTGGAGAGTTCCTTCACGATGTTGAAGAGCTCTTTGCTGTTGTGTGCGTTGTTGTCTAGGCAGTCTTTGAAGGAGGCCCTTTTGGCGGATCTGATGAGGTGATGGTGTCTGCGGGTGGCGTTCTTGTGGGCTGCGTAGCTGTCCGGTGTTCATTCATGGTGCCAGTTCTTCTCTAGCTTTCGGCAGGTTTGCTTGGAAACCTGGAGGTCTTCAGTGAACCAGGTGGCTTTCCTGCTGGTGTGGCTGTTGGAGGGTTTCTTGAGCGGGGCGAGGGTGTTGGCGCAGTCGTCGATCCACTGCCTGAGGTTGCGGGCGGCGGTGTCTGGGTCGGTGGGGTCGGCGGGGGGCTTCAGGCGAGGGTGGTGGTTAGCTGGTCTTTGGTGACTTTGCTCCAGCAGCGGCAAGGGATCTGTTGGGTGCGGTGGTGCATGGTGGGTTTCCGCAAGGTGAAGTGGATGCAGCGATGGTCGGTCCAGTGGAGTTCGGTGGTGTGGTTGAAGTAGATGTGGGTGCTTGCAGAGAAGATGTGGTCAAGCGTGTGGCCGGCGGAGTGGGTGGGTGTGGTGACAATTTGTCTGAGTCCGAGGTTGGCGAGGTTGGCGATCAGGGTGGTGGAGTTGGTGTTGTTGTTGTTCTCGAGGTGGAAATTCAGGTCCCCGAGGAGGATGTAGTCTGTGGAGGCGAGGGCGAGTGTGCTGACGAAGTCGGCGATGGAGTCGCTGAACTGTGGTCGGGGTCCGGGGGGTCTGTTGATGAGGGTTCCTCTGAGGGTGGTGTTGGGGTCGGTGTGGATCTGGAAGTGCAGGTGTTCGGCGGTGCTGAGGGTGTCGTCGGTGGAGACTCTGAGAGTGTTCCTGTGGACGGGTATAAAGGGTATAAGCGCTATATAAATGCAACTACATTACAATACAGCCATTGAATTGGATTTAATTAAATATAATATTGATAGATCACAAGCAAACACTCTTCTTAAAAGCATTTGGGTGCTATCTAAATATAAAACAAATCTGAAAACAAAGAACAACTAAAAACATTGAGTACTGAAGATACATACATCGAGGATTTACAGTATAAAGATTCAGTAGAACATGAAAGTCTTATGGGTTTTCCTAAAAGTTAGGCGATTTTCGAAGCACTAAATTTGAGTCAGTGTTATTCCACATCTAATGGCCAAAGTTTTCCAGTGGACGGCCATCCATGACAGAATGTTTTATATGAGGTACTTGTATTCGCTGAAGTGAACCTGCGCACCGTGGTCTCTGATACCTATGTATAGAAAAAACACTCACATAGGCAGGAGCAGGTCTTCCTTGTGCATATGCAAAGGATCTTAAAAATAACCCTTTTTCTAATCGAGATCCTCTGCTCTTTTTTACATTTTTGAATTATTTCGAATGTCTGATCTTCCAGACTGCAAAAGTTTGATCGGCTGCTACTTCTCAACTGCAGACTCTGGAAGACCTAGATAAACACTATTGCAGAAGTTGATATGCTGAGAACACAAGCAGCTGCAACCTAGGAGTGAAGTCAACTGAGTAGAAAAGGCAGAATATTTCCCAGCAGAAGTGAGTGAAAACCACAGAAGTATGCTGAATTATTTTGGGGTTCGAAGGAGAGATCCTCATCTGGACTAATCCTCATGAATTTGACCCTAACTACTGTTTTCAGTTGGTTCTTTGGTAAAAAGCACCAAAGGATCTCATGCTAAGAGTGTTTCTGCTTCCTAACAAGCAGGAGTTTCTATTAGTCGGCATTTAGCTTCAGAAAATTACACCTCATCCACTATTAGATGCCTATCAAGCTGCAGTTAGCTAGGATGTAGAGCGTGGAGCTTGTTGACTCAAACAGACAATCAGCTGTTTGCCATCTTCATAACTCAGAGGCAATCAGCTATAGAAGACCACAGGGGATAATGAACTCTCATCAAATAAAATTGTTTATGAGCAAAACAATGACAGGTTTAATGATTGGGATACATTAGAATAGACCTTCAAGGACACAAGTGAACCATGCATCATTAATTCTGGAAATCCTGAATCCTTTGAATCTGGCCATCATGGGCCATATTAGGGATAAGAAGCACTGAGCAAACACAAGGAGATGATGGATGGAGCACTGAAACTTTTCAGACACTCGCCCTCAGTCACAGATCTGGGTTAAATCCATCATCGTTCTTTAGCTCACTTTGCCACCCCAGTTCAGACCCAGCTATATGCAAATCAGTCTTGACCCTGTGCCACATGGGAACAGTCCAGCCCGAACTGCCAAGCCAGGTCTTCCCTGGACCAGAAACAAGAATTATGTGACCGGTTTCGGGGTAACACCCCTCATCAGCCAGGCTAGCTTGAATCCAGTGGCAAAATGAGCAAGGTACCCACATCTGGGCATACCCTGCCAACTTAGGGCGAACTAAGCAAACACAAGGAGATGATTGACGGAGCACTGACACTTTTCAGACACTCACCCCCAGTCACAGATCTGGGTTGAATCCATAATCGTTCTTTAGCTCACTTTGCCACCCCAGTTCAGACCCAGCTATATGCAATCAGTCTTGACCCTGTGCCTCATGGGAACAGTCTAGCCTGAACTGCCAAGTCAGGTCTTCCCTGAACTGGAAATAAATATCCTGGGACCGGTTTCAGGGTAACACCCCTCATCAGCGAGGCTAGCTTGAATCCAGTGGCAAAATGAGCAAGGGATCCACGTCTGGGCATACCCTGCCAACTTAGGGCAAACAAATCAAACAGAAGGAGATGATAGACGGTGTGCTGAAACGTTTTGGACACTCACCCCCAGTCACAGATCTGGGTTGAATACATCATAATTGTTTAGCTCACTTTGCCACCCCAGTTCAGACCCAGCTATATGCAAATCAGTCTTGACCTTGTACCTCATGGGAACAGTCCAGCCCGAAGTGCCAAGCCAGGTCTTCCCTGGACCGGAAACAAGCATGCTTGGACCCTTTTTCGGTGTAACACCCCTCATCACAGTACCCTTAATTGGGTGTGCCAGGTGCTTAACTGGGTGGGCTAGTTACAGATGGGACAGTGCACCCTATTACAATCAATACACTGCCCAGAGTGCAGCTACAAAGTCAGATCAAATTTGAACTAGTCATTGATTTGGTCATTCAGTTTAAGGATATGGGAGTTACGTAAACATCCTCATAGTGGAAGTCTGTTTTCTCTTTATTCACCGGGCTGATTGGCCAGTTAACCCGGGCGTGACCATGTGATCGACAAAGGAAATGTAGCCATAACGCATGATGGAAACACTGAGAAAAAGCTGACTATGAGGTCTGATGATAGTGTTAAATTTAAAATTGTTGAAGGATGGCAATGAAGTCAAAGGGCTGCTGGAAAACGGTGTAGAAAGAGGGAGGGGTCATCAGGCCAATGCAAGTTTGTTGAGTAATTTATGGGCAAGGGTTCTATAGTTGTGATCATGCATTAAGATGGATGTAGGGCATGTTTAGCTTGTAATACATTGGAGCTGAGATTGTTGTTTGTGAGCCTGATGCTCTTCCAGTAATTGCAAACTTTTCACAAACAGAATTTCAGCTTTGTGTACGATGCCCACTGTGGAATATCCATGTGGGAGCACGGCAGAGTTGCCTCCTGCTCCTCTAATATGCTTATTGGGGTAAATAGGAGATGTACAAAGTGACAAGCTTGGTATTCTCCACTCATGCTGACTGACTATCGGCAATTTGTGGATGACTCTGCCATTGCATGCCGCAATGCAAAACCTTAACTTAGCCTCTTTCCTGCCTTTGCTGCAAGGTATAGGCCAACTTCTTGCTGTTCGCTCAGAATTTGACTGTGGATCATCATTTCCGAGGGCATTCCTGTAAATTGTTGCATTATTGAGAGTTATGCCTCAATGTACTTAGGCCCATATGTACTAACATATTTTCCCATAGACACAGAATGGGAAAACCTTTTCATACAATAGGCAATTCGTTCTTGGATAACATTTGAGATTAAAGGGATGGAACTTGCTGACAGGGTCCGCTTAAGTCTACCTACAGTCATAAATGTGTAGTGTTCACTCCTGCTCAGAGTCACCCCTGCTAGAAAAGTTTCTATTTAACGACCTAACACTGGCATCAACATGCAATGAGACTTTTATCTTAAATTAGGCCCTGGTTAGGAGTAGGTGGCCCAGGTTTTATGGGGAGTAGAATTTGGTCAGATACATCAGGCAAGGAAGGTGCTCTCAGCAGAGTCAAGATGAGATCTAATCAGAACACTGATGGAAAGATGGTTTTGAGACACAGATTATGAGTTCAACGAGTTTAAAAGTAAGAGCGGGAGTTCCAGAGTGTTCTGGAAGGATGAGTAGAGGGGTTATGAGCCCACAAAATGGAAAATGAGTTACAAGACAGATTGCTCTGCAGTGGAAAGCGAAAGAAGATCCACAATTAGCACAATTGAGGAGGGGGCAAATATAATGGAGGAGCGAATTCAATGGGGGAGGCAGAAAACGTGACTTTGGCAATGTGCAATGCCTGGAGGAATAGATCCAATTTACTCACTGGTTGCGGCACAATGCTGCTTAAGTTGACCAGTAGTAATGACGACAAGCCATGGTGAATGCTGAAGACTGAGCATAGCTTATCTGGAGGTTCCGTGGCATACACTGGCATCACTGGGCACAAAAGGTAACAATAGCTTACAATTGTTTTTGGTATTGCAGATTGGGGACCACCTTCCTGCACATTAATGGTGTTTTGCTCTTTCTATGTGTGCTATTTATGGAGCAGGGCATTGCGCCACCAGGGTGTTATTAAAAGTGACGTTTTGGTGGCACTATCCTCTTGTAAATTTGCCCCTAAGTGTTAGGGTCCATGCACTCTTGAGGAAACTGGGCAGATGCATGACCTTGGAAGACAGGCTCCACCCACTGGTTATAATTTTGCTGACACCAATATATACTATACTGTCCGTCGCATATGCCAAAATAATATATCTGACCTTTCAATTTATTGACGGACTAAATAGTGGAAATTGTCATTAGGGATAAGTCTTTCATGTTGTTGTAAATGTTGCTGAAAGCTTTGCGGTAGCATGACCGATGTCTGTAAATGATACTTACCTATAAAAAGGTGAACATGCTTACGGCTTTCAATGTTTCTAAAATTAATAAGAATACTTTAAAAAAAGGGTGAAATGAGTAGGGGTTATGATATGAGTTTGTAAGATTGGCAAATTCTTCTAATAAATGAAAAGGTTCCATAGACCCATGACAAACGAAAACAGGAAGCTATCCATCAACCACAAGCACTTCTCTTTGTGGTTTCCGGGGTCACATATTTAAATATACAATTTGCTGCATACCCTTTCTTTAAAAACACCTTCAGCGTTGAGAACTAGTCTTAGAAGATTAGCAACTGATCGTATGGTTTCTATATGACACTCCAAACAAATATTTACACCGCTGCAAACTTGTTTCAACTGCTCCTAACTACCTCCAGGGCGCTTTAAAGTAAATCTTAGAACAGTATTGCCTTGTTTTCTGGAAACAAAAGAATGAATACATTTCCTGTTGATTCCACAAAATGAGTGAGCTGTACCAGTGTCGGAACAATTTTACAAGTAAATCAATTTTGGAAGGAAGAGACTACAATGTTGAAAGGAAGTCTGCCTGTCAGGAGCAAAACTCACACTTGTTCAGCTCTCAACCTGAAACTTGTTTATTTACTCTGTAGGGAAGGGGCGTCAGAGGGCTCATACTGGCCTTTAAAGGAAAACCTCAGGAATGCATTATACTGTGAGTTTCTGAAAATCGAGTAAAACAGAAGTTGAACTTTGACCTCACAAAAAACAATCCCAAGGAACTTCAGTTGTAAACATCTACTTGTTAGTTAACCGGCCTCAAGGGGAAGTTAACTGCACTTTAATGGAGTTAACGTGCAGCTCAGTATGCAAATGGAGGATGAAAACATTAATTAAATTCTTCAAATGTAGAGAAGAATTGTTCGCTCTGAATCTGATATTTTGAAATGTAATGCCTCAAATGTACTCGACAAACGCATCTTGTAAACGATTTTAACAAATACATAAAAACAAATTGTATGTATCAAATGAATCCAATTCTGATGTTTTAA
Organism: Triturus cristatus; assembly: GCF_964204655.1. Taxonomy (NCBI): domain Eukaryota; kingdom Metazoa; phylum Chordata; class Amphibia; order Caudata; family Salamandridae; genus Triturus; species Triturus cristatus. Next base: position 792,934,796 of record NC_140592.1, on the reverse strand, counting down.
ATGTACCTATTTTTGGATCATCTATCCAGTGTGTCAAAGCTCCTTAGCACTAGGCCTGGGCATACTTCAAATTAGCCTGTTTGGTTGGTAACTGGTTCACTGATTTGTCACACCCATATTTGTCCATTGGCTGGATCGGCCTTGAGAATGAAATGTCACTGGTGATGTTTTTGCTAACAAAAAGCCGACAAGCTAACTTGTGGACAACTTGAAACATGGCAAATCCTTGTGGCTGGGGCCCCACCCCGCCCAGCCCTGGGCAGGTTATGAGGCTCTGCCTACTGGCAGGCACCATCGGCTCGCTGGGACTTGTCCTCCCAGATGAAAACCATGGCTTTGTCCACGTCTTGAGGGGGACTGCAAGAACTATGCAGCCTGACGGAGCCCCAGACAGCCCTACGGTCCGACTCTAGACTGCCATGGTTGGGGATGATGGCCCTGATCGGTGTCGGGAGTCCAGACCTCTGGGTACCAAGACTCCCTCGCTAAAGCCATGGCTTTGCCCACCTCACAGAGTATTAGGGGAGTTGCTCAGTCTGCATCAGCGACACACTCCTCCCCAGTCTGATGCCATCCCGCCCCTTATAATGAGGTGGCCCTGCCCAGTGCATGGAGCTCTGGCCTGCGGGGGCTGCACCTCCCAGGTGAAAGCTTTGACTGCCTCTCACTGGGGATTACAGGAACTGTTGAGCCTGCAGGAGCCCCAGATTCTTCCCCATTCTGACTAAACTTTGCCCAGTGGCTGGGCCTAAACAGGGGTCCTGTCTCTTACCCACACCCTTGAGGGACATAAGAGTCCTACCTAGTCTGCAGCCACAATGCCCTGGGTAGAGACTGTCACCCCAGTTCATAGGCTAAGAGTGCCCGAGGGGGTTTGAACTGTGGATGTGTCAAATCTTCTACTCCCACTCCATCCTGGAAGTTAGTACAGAAATGTTTGGACTTTGGCGAGGTAAAATTCACTCCAAACTGAGTAGCAGCAAAAGGAAGTGTTGAACTCAGCTCCATTCACTACCTTTCCACAAATAGCCACATCTGAGATGAACAAATGTCTAACAAAAACCACCATTCCACCCATGTGGTGTTTGCTCCACTAAAGAACCAATATAATAATGTTTTCACATCAGTAAAGCTTTGGACATGGTGCTGTCATTTGTAAACAACAGTATGAAAGCGCACAGCCTGCGAACATGGGGCCTTTTCTACCATCCGATTCCTGTGTTTCTGTCTTGGACACTCACAACCCTAGATGTGAAGCAGTGGCTAAACTAAGCAAGAAGTTGAGATCCTAAGCCTTGTCCTGGCTCCCAAATGGTGTTACCTCGATCAAAACACAACATAATATAACCTCCCTTAGGCAAAGCTCCCATATTTGCCAAAAAAAGCTTTCATTCAGAACTAGATATAACCCAGTAGTATGCATGATTACAAAACAACGTTTAGGTATCCTACTAGTAATAATGAAATGTATGGATTCAAAATATCAACAGCTGTCATTTTGGTCCTAGTGGTAAGTTAAAAGCCTTATTTTTTAGGTTTGCGCTAGCTAACTCCTTTTGATCTTAGGAGCTTGCAGCCAGCCCTCTTCATCTAATGGCCTGCTGTTGTGTCATTCACATTTTACGTCTGCACACCGTAGCCTACAGCCTTGGGCAATGAGTTAACCCACTTCAGCCACCATTCTTCCCATTTCAAGGAGCTCAACCACACGCAAATTAGTTTCCTTCAGTGCCAGGGACTTCTATGACAATGTGTACTTTTTGAGACTGAATTTGTTGTTGCTTTTTTCCAATTGTTTTAACCCCTTCCCCGCTCATGACGGAACCGCTCCGTCATGAGCCACGGTTGCCGTGTGCTCATGACGGAGCGGTTCTGTCATGCCACGACCGTTGGCGGCCGCTCCGCCCACGCGGCGCTGTTTCCCCGCCTGTGTGGGGGGACAACGCAACTGGGCGGAGTCATGACGGAACCGCTCCGTCATGAGCACAGCTCAACCGTGGCTCATGACGGAGTGGCTCCGTCATGAGCACAGCGCCACCGCGCTGCCCCCCCGCACACCCCAGCGCTGCGGCGGAATTCCCGCCGCAGCGAAGGGGTTAATACTGGAAAGAGCAGCAGCTCCCACAGCAATGTTTTATGGAAAACAAAAAACAAGACAAAAACAAAGGGGAAACAAAACAATCACTGACAAAGCCAAAATACTGACTAACTTCAGACCAACTGGCTTCCCTAATGCATATTATACATTGTGATTGAAGTAGCTAAGGCAATGCATGAAAGAAGATGTCAACAATCACAGGCTGTGGGAAACATACAAACAGGGGCGTAGCTTAGTCAGTGAAATTCCGGGTATGGGAATCTCAAATTTACCAACTAAAAAAGCACTTGACTGCAGGATGGAAGGGTGAGATGACCAAGGTTCGGGATAGACTGTTCCCATGAGGAACAGGGTCAGTACTTATTCGGTGGGCCTCTGTCTAGTGTGGCATAGTGGGTGATAAACAATTGATTGGAAAGCTCCCTCCAGCAAGTGCCACTGGCTAGACTATTTGCAAGCATTCATCCCATCAGCTTTTGGGTGTTTGATTGCCAGTAGTATGCCTGGAAATCTGAGTCTGGAGCAACATTCCAAGCCTACCTCTGTGAATGTTTGAGAATTCCAAAAAGTAGTACATTTGCACCTATTCAAGGAGTACTTCTATGGGTGCAGATTTTTTATTTATTTGGTAAACTAGTCACTATATAGCTTTTAGTTTCTGCTTCAAAAAGGAATACAATAAAAGTTCTTAGCAATATGAGAATGATGAGAAAAACCAACACAGATATAAGAAACCCAACTCAGAGCCCCAGATCCATCTACCAAGCCAAGAATGTCACACCCCAAACACCCCCCCTGAAGCTGCACCCTTCCAATCCCAACAGTGCCTAGTAGGTCTGTCTGGGAACTCATGACTACAGTCACGTACAACACTACAAACTGGAGTCCTTGCCCTGGGAGCACTTATTTTAAATGTAATTTCAATAAAAACACTCTTCTTTGCACTACTTTGCATTATATTGAGGCAATTTTCCAGTGCAAAACAAGTTTTGCACTGGAAAGTAATTCCACAACAATATTTTGTGCAGGTTTGTGTCACTTTTGTGACTACAACCCAACTAAAAAATGTGTAAATCTGGGCTTAAGAGTCCATGCACAAGCCAAGACATGAAAAAGTTTGGCATTTATATCGTGCAATAAACTTAATATGATACAGTCTCTTCAAAATTCTTAAAAGTGTATTCCTTTAACATGTGGAAGTGTTTCACCTTAGTACATCAAATTATACTACTACATATACAGACATTTGTTAAAAGCAATAGTCGTTAAACATGAACTTAAAAACATTAATGGCCTTGGGAGGACGTGGCCAGGTCGGGCAAGATGGTGGACATCCCTCAGTGAGCTTTCTGCTCAGCAGTGGAGACTACGCATCCATACTGCTGCTGATGCCCATTCTCATCTCCCTGAGAAGGTGATTACGTGTCTCCTGCCTGTTTCCCACAGGGCCGCGACACGGAAGAGGAGAAGCTAAGCCTCACACCACCACGCAGCGTGTTAGGGCACTGGTACTGGGCCGCAGGTGCCGAGGCATGACTTTTCCTGCATTCCTTGCCGATACAGGGCCCAGAGACACTGTTGGACTTGGAGCGGAGTGTCGAGTGGGCCCACTCTATGGATTTCCGGCGGCTGGGCGGTCTTGTGAGGCTGTGCGTCACCACAACAGTAATGGCACAGGTGTGGCTTGACACACTGTAAGTGTCCTGCTAGGGCCTCGGGGGAGCCTTCTTTAGAGGGGCCAGCTCAGAGTAGTGCTGGCGCCGCAGGACCTGCTGATTTATGCAGACTTGATGGGTGGGAGCTGGTGAGGCCATGGACTGTCGATTCACTCTGGCCCTCCCATCTACCTCCAAGGATCGTCTCTCCCTAGGTTGCGGTGACCTGGCCGGGGCCTTTCAGGTGAGTAGCCTACAGCCTCACAGATAACTGGGACCGGGACCATTGCATAATTTTCTTTCCTCCCCCGTGTTTGGACCTGAGGGGGTCATTCCCTAGCATTATGGCTCTTGGCTCTGACATTGCACAGTGTGGTGGGGCCTGATTGTGCTGCCGGGCCGGTGGTTAGAGCCTCCACTTCCACCACCTCCCCTCACTTCATCCCCCCTCAATTTGACTATCCTACTGGGCCATACACATTCTCATGGTGCACTGGAAGCATCTTTTTGTGCTTGAACATCGTCTTCCTGGAGAGGCTGCCTAGCGACCTTTTTTCCCCTTTTCCTCTCCAGCCTATCTCATTGAGCTGGACTGCACACTGATCTCTACTATCGGGCATTGGGGACCTACACCCTTTCAGGCACAAACAAAAATTGATAAATATATAACCCCGTGGGCCACTGTCACTAAACAGGCCACTGCTGACTCTGCCCCCTCATCGGCGATAGGCCAGCCTAATGCTGCAGACATCCTTCAATGGAGACCAGAATTGCCGAGGTTGGAGTGGATGTTGCATTCCTGCACCAGGAACCCCACAACATCTGGGAGTGCATGGCTGGAACAGAAGGATGCCTTTCGGACCTAGAGGACTCTGTGTCTATCCTAAAGGCGGAAGTGACTCACCTGACTACAGCACCCCATAGCCTGGAGATTCTATACGAGGAGTCGGAGAACAGGGCCCGGTGGAACAATCTACACTTAATGGGATTCCCCGAAGGGGCTGAGGGGATGGCTCTCAAGAGCTTCTTGGAGAAGTGGATCTTATCATGGGTCCCAGAGGAGCACCTGTCCTCGTGCTTTGTTGTGGAACGGGCCCACAAATTGCTGGCGGCGGCTCCTTCACCGGGGGCCCTACAACAACCGATGATTGTAAAAATCCTCAATTACAAGGACAAGGATGTTGACCAGTGAGTTGGCCCTCACAAACTTTCAATCCATCAGAATCCTGGTCTTCCCCGACTACACTCGCCTAGTACAGAGCCAACGCAAATCCTTCAAATCTGTCAAGCAAAAGCTGCAGGTGATTGACTTATATGCTCCCTTTTACAACCCACCTCTGGGTGATACACGCCTTCAAGTCCTTCTTTTTTTACACTCCCAAAGTTGCATGGGACTGAGCAACATAGAACAGACTCTTGCGCAGCAACTCGCACCCTCTGTGGGGGGGGACCCCTTGAGAAAGCCATGGAGGGGGCCCACGCTGCAGCTGCAGCAGACGTCAGGGCTTCCACAAATGCTGAATGAGGGCTGGCGGGTCTCACTCCTCTTCCACATCGAAAGTTCCCAGTCCTTCGCAGGACAATGGAGGTAGGGCCACTGCTGTCAATGGCACTCTCCCCAAGCAGACTTGGTGGCCTCAACCTTATCTACCCATGAGGGGGTGGCGGAGTGTGGTCCTGAGGTGGCGTGTCTAATCCGACTTGACAATATCAATGTGCCAGCAGCACCATATCCTTGTCAATGAGTGCTTCAGGTGGGGGGGATGTGGTTCGATTTACTCCAAAAGTTGGTTGTCGTTGGAAGTGTGGGGTTGGGGTGGATGTTGAGGGGTGTATTGAGTGGTTTGGCCTTTCTGGCCATGTGTTTGTCCATGTTGCAGGCAGGCGGCGATCCCAAAACTCCTTTTTCCTGCGAATGCCAGCATGGGTTTCTCCCAGCCCCTTGTCCCCAGCCCATCAGGACATGGAATGTCAATTTTCTGAATGATCATATCAAGCACAGCACAGTGTTGGGTATTGAGAGACATCAGGCCCCTGATGTGCTCCTACTGCAGGAGACGCACCTTCTTGTCTCCAGATGCCCCTTCCTAGCTCACCATGGGTACGATAGGGTATACCAAGCCGGCTGCATTCGAGGTCCTGTGTACCCACAGGGTAGATAAGTCGCAGTGGAGGGGGCATTCAATGGGCAGGCTTACAATTTGCTGAGTGTTTATGTTTCTCCCCAATTGCTGGGCCCTACTTCTGCTGCAGTGAGAGAGGTGTTGGCAGGCCGCCCTAGGTGTGTCACCATAATGGATGTAAATTTCAACATGACAACCAACAGCTCGAGGGCTACAGATGGTCACCAGCCCACTGTTTCTGCCTTGTGGACTGGGCATCATGTCTTGGTCTCTGTGATGTTTGGAGTGCCTGGAACCCCCACAAACAGGTGTATACTCACACTTCAGCTGCATATAAGTCCAGATCACGCATAGACTATGTTTCCATGCGTGCCAATGACTTGCTTCTCACCACAGGGTCAGAAATCCTTCCCAGGGGCATTTCAGATCATGTCCCAGTCACTGCTTACCTGGGCAGGGGGTGCCCAAGGGGAACGCTTGGTCTGGCACCTTGACGCTTGGCGCCTTGTGGACAATGATGCTCTAGTGTTTCTGTTTCAGGAACTTAACGCCTTTTGGCGGCCAGCAAAGCATTTATGCAAGGGGTAGCTTGTACACACTTCATGCTCGGGATCAGCAGAGATTGTCCAGGTTGAGGGACTGGAAGCACACATAGCATTGGCAGAGGAGCGCTCCATGGCAGATGAATTATAACTGGATAGACTCTCACTGCGACAGCTCTGTCTCGATGAAGGAAGATTGTGCTGGGTGGGCTCCCAGAGTAGGGTCTACGGCTAGAGTGATAAGTCAAGTAATCTTCTGTACTGGCTTGCAACTAGCGGCCTAGCGGATAGAGTGGTCCCCAGTCTCTGGGTCCCTGAGCGGAGACTGGTTACAGTGACCCTGGACATCGCTTCAGCATTCGCAGACTATTATCGCACTTTATATTCTCATTGCCCAAGACCATCATGCGAATATTTGTCCCTTCCGATCGCAGACTTGCCGTTGCACACTTTTGCACACTTTTGCGACGGCAAATGCAGCAGATATAGACGAACAAATTACCCTCACGGAGAGCGACTTTTTGGACATGAACCCCGACAAGACACCGGGACCTAATGGCTAACCGGTGGTGTATTCCAGGAAAATCTGAAAATCGCTGCTGCCCCATTTGCTTGCGCTCTACAATTAGGCCATAGCGAATTACCACTTCCTGGAGGAGTTACATGAGGCAACTATAGTGGTCCGACACAAGTTGAAATGGTCTCCATTGAACTGTGTGTCTTATCATCCAATCGTGCTCATTTACCCTGAGCTTAAGATATACTCTAAGGTGTATGCCAACCGTCTCCTCAGGGTCAATCACACGCTGGCCCACCTCGATCAATGCGGGATCATGCCACGTTGCGGCACACTCCACTCAACTGGCAGGGTGCAGGGAGCAGTAGCATTCTGTCATCTGCTGCCAGGGTCTAGCGTCTTTCTCCTCATAGACTTTGAAAAGGCATTTGACTCCCTTGTGTGGAACTTTGGGATACTCTTGCTTGTTTGGGCTTTGGCCCCTGATTTATATCCCTTGTACAAAAACGTTACGCTGGACCCATGGCCAGGATCCGGGTGAGTAGGGTCCTTTCGCAGGTGTTCCTGATTCAGCGTAGAACCCGGCAGGGGTGTCCTTTATCTCCCTTTCTTTTCACTCTCGCAGTCGAGCCTTTGGAGGAGCTGACACTGCAGATTTCTATCACATAGTCTGGTTGTACCCTGTTATACACGAGTCCTAGTCCCAAATCATGGCAGTTCTGTCTGGCTTGTTGGAAATGCCTGTGGACTGTTCACTGTTACGAATTAGCATTACCTCTGATTGAAGTAATAAGATACTACAAGAACCAGAATGCTTCATTAGGGAGGTGGTTGTGCACTCTCGGTCCCCTGTCCTGAGGAAGACCCGCGTGGCTGAGGTTGAAGTTTCCCTCGTGTGCCCTAAGTCGGGTCGAAACAGCGACGACATTCCCCCGCCATACCTGGACCTTATCTTTCCCATTTTCCCCCTCCCCCTTGTAACAATTAAGGAGACATGTCCCTTTAACTTTAAAAACCATGTATATGGATTAATTACACAATTCATTGTTATAGGCCAGGTTGTAATGACTGGGTATTTATTACCAGTCCCACGTACTTTTGTGTGAATACATTCCCTTGATTCTTTTTGGGAACTCTTCCCATCCTCTTTTTTCTTTAAAACTTTTCCACACTTGAGCACCCTCTTGTTCACGTTCCTTTGGAACAATCCGCCACCCTTTTGATCTATTTTGCAATTCTGTCAATGTTTTTAACATGTTATATATATGAAGAATTAAAATAATTGCCCTGTTTTTTAAATGAAACCCTCTCTTTGAAAATCTTTGTTTGATGCACATCTTACCGATTCGGAAGATATTGATTCCTTATAATTGTGAACAGACCAATAGGTTGTTTGTTTTGTTGATATTATTATCATCATTTTTTCCTTAGGTTTAATTAATTGTCACTTTCACGAGTAATCGGTCTAGGACCACTGTTTTCTGTATCAATTAGTACCCAGGTCCAAGGACAACTATCGGGTTACCCCATTTATTATAATGGTCACCTTCCGCAACCGGCGTGTAGACAGGATGTCCCGCCACGTGCCGCTGCAAGCCACAAGCCCGGGGCCCACGGACATGAGACCCTCCACACCATGCAGCCACCCTCCGCAGGCCACCAGGTCTCACGTTTGTTGCTGGGTCTTGAACACTCCATGGCAGAGGACATACCAGTACACCCGGCAATATCGCAGGCTGCACACCCGCTCAGTTTTGATTTGTTCAGCATTACGTACATCAATTGTGTGTCTTTTGCACACCCGATCAGCCCAATGGGTGCCACTAAGTCTGTGACCCGGAAGTGGGCCACGTGGCAGTAGGGCCCGCGCTGCCCGCTGGCTCTGGCCTACACTGCAGGGCACATGACACCTGAGTTGCCCGGACCGCCGGGACAGGGCATCATCGCAAGGTGCCCACCCGCTCAGCAGCTTAAGGTGCTGCTGACTCAGTGCACCCAAAGTCACCGTCCCGTGGCAAGGTGTCTGTGCCTGTCGCAATGCGCCGGGTGAGACTAACCCTGTGCAACCCCAGTCAGCGCCACTTGGTGGTCGGCCCGTGCCGTACGCAGGCCTGGGTTGCCACTAACCCTGTGTGCAACAAAACTCATGTGCCCTTCATGATTGGGAACCGTGGCGTCCGTCATCCAGTCACCACGGGCAGAGGAGAATGTGACGTCCTCGGGCCCTTATGTTGGCGGAGTCACATGGCCTGTGATGCCTGTGCCGGATTGGTGTGGTGTGCGTGCAAACCTGCCCTCAGGGAGTGGCTGTGACATGCTGACAGCTAGACCAGTGACCTGCACACCACCAGCGAGTTAGCCTGCGACGGGGAGCAACGAGGGCCCCCCCTCCGAGCGTAAGCGGAGTGGTCTGGCCTGCCGTACGCCGGACCAGCGCGGGGCTTGCCACAATGACACGTGGGCTGTGGGCGTGGTTAAGTCCATGTCCGGACAAGGAAGTGAGTGATGCATTCTTCCCTGTTGTGTTGTCCACGGGACCCGGTACACAAAATGCAATGTAGCACCCTCTGAATGGCATCCCACAGGATGAGCATCATTGACGCAAGGGAAATCACTGTCCCTACATTCATCCACACATGCATACATGACTGATGAAAGACATGACACAGCAGTGCGTCAATGGATGTTTATTGCACATCCAGTGCGGTTATGCAGCCGGAGCAGTTCAGGCCAATGCCAAGCACACTACACAATATGTGCCCGTGGAGGGCCAGCCAGAGTCCATCCGGGGATGACAAGTTCTACTGAAGGGAAGGGTACAGTCCGCAACCTGGTCGCCGTGTCATTGGTCATCAATCCGGACGTGGCAGTCCATGTCGCTGTCCAAGGTGAGTGCATCGGAGTATATCATGGGTCAGTGGAAGGTCATGAGGACATGTGCGGGACCAAGCAGAAACAGGCCAGGTGGCAGTAATGAATGCTAGTGCCTGGTCCTTCTGACCACAGTCCCATCCACGTCCTCGTCCCCGGGTGTGTGCCCTGCCCCACCTGTGGGTGTTGCAGAACTGGCTGCCACACTGTGTGCCACTGACACATCAGGTGCCTGAGTGGATCCGGCTGCCGCACTGGGAGGCACTGACACACAAGGGGGCGGGATGTGGATGGTGTGGGGCCAGCAGCATTCATCTGTGCCACTCCTTGTGGTGGCAATGCCATGGTGGAGGTCTGTAGGGCATGATAGATCCCAGCTACATTTTGATGATGTGCAGCGGTGGCTTCCATCCTTTCCGCCTCCATCCGCACCATGTCCTCCATGAACCTCCCTATGTGTGCCAGCTCACGGCTGGTATCGCTGGAGTCACTCTGAGCAGACAGGTGTTCTTCTCTCCACGTTATGACTCCAGCAATGTCAGTCAGGGCTCGTTGGAGACCATGGGGCGGACATAGACACCCAAGGATGGCGTCCAGTTTGGCAGCCATGATGCCGAAGCCCACCTGCACCTGCTCAGCCATCTCCATCTAGCACTCCAGCACATGGCGTTGGAAGGCCAAGTGTTGTTTCTGGAGGTCTTGGGAGGGTCCCGAGGCTGTGGGTGCCTCCTGCTGGGTGGTGGGTGGGGTCTCATCGATGTAGCTGGGCTGCACTGAGCCTGGAGGTGAGTGGCGGATGAGGTCAATGATGTCTTGGATGGTTTGGGTGTCGATGCTGGCGTTGTCCTCCTCGTCATCCGTGAAGAGTGGCTGGGACTGCTCTGCAGGAGGTGTTGACGGTGCCCCTGCTATGTGAAGGGGAGATGGTGTATTACAATGTGTCCACATGTGTGTAGACGCATGGTACAGGTTGACATTCAGACAGCATGGCATTGTACATTGTGACAGTCTGTAGATCTGGGCAATGACCCAGAATCATTGTGGGTGTGCACTGTGCTCTGCTTGATTGTGCATGTGTGCCATTATGCCCATCCCCACCCGTCCCCCCAGTACCTGGTGGTCACTCACCCTGTTGCGGTTGTGTTGTGTCCTGTAGAGCAGTGTCCGGTCCCCCGACTCCGGCCACAGTCTCCACACTGATGACTGTTGACACCAGCTGCTTCATGTCATCCAGCTCCAGCTGTGACGCTGGGCCCCCACCTCCAGTCTGCATTGCTGCCTTCTGGTTGGTGGACAGTTTCTCCTTGGGCTTCTGCCTGATGTCATTCCATCACCTCCTGACCTCGTCCATTGTCCGCTTCTGCTCTCCGACGGCATTCAACAATGTCCCGCCATATTGCAGTTTTGTTGCCCAGTGACACGTTGGAGGTGACGAAGAGTTGTTGATGGTGTTCCATCACCTACGTGACTATGATCCTGTTCGCCTGTGGACTGAACTTTGTCTTCCTCGTCTTCTTGTCCTTGCCTAAACCTGTCCCTGAGGTCCCAGGCTGGTCGTCCTGGGTGCTTGTGGGGTTGAGCTCGTCCTCTGCGCCTGCTCCGGCTGCCTCCATGGTGCTTGGGTGTAGGTCAGTTTGTGTTTGGGTGTCAGCGGTTTCGACAGACTATCACATGCTACCACCTTGTTGTGAATCCCACATTGTCACAGGGTTATTTTCCCGCGATGGGCTGCGATATTGAAAGTTGCGTTACGCTACTCTTGAGGTAGTTATCACACGTTCTTGTGATTATACCCCAGAGAGTGGGATGGAGGGGCATGGCAACTACACAGACAATTGAGGGTGGGTAGGAGGGAAAGGGGGCAAGTAGAACAGCAAAGGACTGTAGGTGGTATGGGATGTGGACAAGCACATAGACAACAGAGGTTGGGTGGGATGGTCTGGGGGAAACACATGGACAATGGAGGGGTAGGGGCTGGGCTGAGCATATGTAAACTGAGGGATGGTGGGCGGTAGGGACTGGGGCAAGAACACAAAGGGGGAGAAACACACAAGGGAGATAGTTGGAAAACACACACACTCTCATAAAGTGCTTAAACAAAAATATAGAAGTAGCTCCTGAGAAAGTGAGCAGTGAAAGGACACAATATACATCTGTGCTCCAAATGACGAACAAACATGCGTATAGGAACGACGCCTAGGGAAGCGGATTAATGAGAAATGATCAAATGAGAGTGACAAGAGAGCCCACCTATGGTAAAGGATTGTCTTTTGAGCCTTTTGTAAGGGAGCAAACGGTCGTGAAAAGAGACAGCACATTGCTGTTTTAGGCAAGACTTAAAAAAATTGCTGTTTTTTGTCTGTGAGCACAACCCTCAATCCCTGACATCTGCGGTGAGTTAGTGCAGGCCACCATAATCAGCAGTGTCAGTCAGAACCATCTGATCGTCTGCAAACAGTTCTGGCTCCTTAAAATGAGCCCCAGTGCTGAGTGCAGCAAAGTACACATCCTCAAATGAAGCAATGCCAACATAGTAGAGGCAAGAGCGTAGCTTAAGGGAGGGTGTTCTCCCCCCCGCACCCACCCAAATAAATGCATTCTTAGCTTGGTAGGTGGGTCTGGGGGCCTAGAATCGGGTCTGCTACGCCTATGTTGGAGTCCCCACTTAGAGGTAGCGCACTATTATCCCTGGGCTGAAGTGTATTTGCTCTTTAGTAGCCTCCTGTTTGCTCGTACTGCTTTCATAACCCTCGAATTCGTGCACCTCTGATATAAATACATTGTTTATTTGAAGGGCGACTTTTGACGATTTTGTTTATTTGTAACCCCCCTTCGAGAAACACAAGGCAGTTCGATTTCGCGTCGATGATCAGGCTCTCTACTGAGGCTGACCTTTCGCCTCAGGCCTTCCGGCCCGGGGGCTGAGCAGAGACAGAGGTCTGAGTGATCAGTTTCAAAGGGTTCATGTCCGGAGCCTGCTGCACGCGGCTTCTAAAGAAAGCCCCCATGACATGATCCTGCACCCAGGAGAGCGGATTAAAAAGAAGACAATTTAAATCCGATGGTGTTTCCAGCAGCCTGAGTAAGAGCGGACATTATAGGCAAGGTACACCGCACTTAAGAGACCACATGAGAAATCAAACACTAAACTATCTTCTAGAACCCAAATTAAAACAATTCAGAAAGGCAGCTGTGGTTTATGTAAACAGAAGCTCAGACATTTTGTTACTTGTTAGTTTTTTTTATTACTTTAAAATCGGATTACGAGGGAGTTAAATCTGCTGCTTGTGTTTGTTCATTGAATTGACATGCTTTAAGAGATGCGTGAAAGGTTAAACCGTAGACAGATGACATTTATTTCCAAGAGAAGAAAGAAATTGAGTACTGCACCTTTTATTATGCAAAAGCTCAATTTTGCCATAATTGTTCCTACAAAGCACTAGCAATGCCAATCGTTTTTTGTATATTGGCAAGATGGTTGTGAGCTGGAATAACATACAGGGAAGGTAGCACATGGCTGAACACACACACACACACACGAAGACTGACAAAGACACATACATACATATTTATCATATATAAGGATCGTGGTACTAAATCAATCTCACATGACAGTAGTGTGTCAGCATACATGTGTTTGAGAAAGGTGCTCCCAAAGTAGTATATCAAGTATGGACAGGAGGACATGTACTCTGCAACTATGAGTATCAAAAAACGACTAGGCACAACACTGTGCTGTATGCAGGCGGATCTCTGTTTTCACCACAATGCTGCTTATGCCACTGTTGCAATCACCACTGCATTCATGGCCTCTGTGTGTGTTCCCACCAATCAGCCCGTTGGAGCTCAAACGACATAATTCTTACTTTTGAGGCAGGTGATGGAGAATTGAGAGCAATTCAGGTGGGTGGGGAGGACTCCCAACATGTACCACTTCTGGAGGCCTCAGTAGCTTATAGATTCTGAGGTAGAGTGGGAGGAAGTACACATACTTGCTCTAGAATCGCTTTAGTCCGTCGGCAACAATGGAAAGGGAATTAGAATGTACTGGGGGCCCTACTGATGCCTTATTGGGTAAATCTGGGACCAATATAGTTGTTGTGAAAGCACTGCCAGAAATCCTTGATAGCATTGGTGACATGACAGAGACATAGCACTACGAGGCCAGATCAGCACTTAGGGGGAGACGAGGCAGGAGTACTTCCGCATTTGACGCCAGAAAAAGAGTGGCCATAAGGTGGCGCTTAATGAGGGAGAATCATAACGGACCCCCGCCGCCCTGTTGAAAACACAAATGAAACAACCCATCTCGTAAATAAGCCAACAATAAATATTCCTTAATCCTGCATATGACGGATGAGAATATACAGCATCAAAGAACGTGACTTAATAAGAAAATTTGGAGTAATGTTCGAGTAAACAGAGTGTAGTTACAAAGGTTCGAATGTAAGAGACAAGGATCAAAGCCTATAATTTGTCTTGAAAAAGATGGCCTTATAAGAAATACCATCGAAACGCGTTGACGCAATTGAAAACACAATCCGAGGGACAACCGTGGCTTTTTTGTAGATATAATTGTTTTCGATATATCACAATCTGCGGATACACATTTATGACCCAATAGGATGTGTAATATATGACAAAGTTAATTGTCTTTTGTGGTTTTTTGTTATGCGGGCTCATAACAGGTTGTTATTTGTACATGAATTGACAATTTTGTAATGATGTGATCAATGTGTTTTAATATGTTTTGGGAAATGTACAATTGATTTTAAATGTGATACATATATGTTTTTTATAATAAATGTGATAAATACTTGGTTATTTTACTGTTTAATACAATTGTGTGACATTGTACAATAGTATTGTACTATTGAGTCCTAGCAGAGGGATTGCCATTGTATAAAGTGTGATAAGTACCCCATTCCCTTTAACCGGACAAGGGGTCGCTCTCAGTTTGATATACAGATCAGCACTTAGCCACACAATACAATGACCATCAGAGCTGCAGAGTGACATAGAAGACAGATTGTTCAAGAGAGCTTCACGTCTCTCAGCATGTCTCATTTGTCAAGCCTCACAGAAACTGTTTCGATTTCTGGTGCTGGTCAGATCCCATCCACGAAGGCCAGAAATAATTCTTCACTGTTTTTAGATGGCATAGGGTGGCAATTAGGAATGAGCTAGGTAGGGGAATAGATCACGTACTTCTAACTTTCTTTCCTAGAGTTGACTGAACTTTAGGTAGAAGTAAGATGGTATTGTCTTGACACAGATATAATTGGAATCAGGGTGGGATGTAGAATATGTGGCTGCAAAGGCATTGTAGTCATTAGTTTAGTTTCCTGGACTAGCTGATGAAAGAGTTTTCTTCCTAAATGTATCACTATATGTTCACACTTATCAAGAGAATGTTTCACATCTAGGATAAATTGAGTGAGGGCTCGCAAGTGATGTTCTCATCAAGTTGCCATCTTCTGTGGTGATGTGCTTTCTACACCTGAGATGGAATCCTGCTTCTCCTGTGGATCATTGGTTACTGAGTGGAACCAGGGAACTGGGCCCTACAATAGCTAAAGAAGAGGTCCTCATTACCCACTCTCTGGATGTTGATGGTGTATTGTATTTCCCATTGTATTTGCTCAGCATCCATTGGAGGAGCAGTGCACATGGGAACAGTCTAATAGTTAAATGAAATATGGCACTCTCCCAATTGTACATCACATAGCCTTGACAGCATTTTTTATCTTAGGGTTTTGGGGGAAGACAATGTGCTTTCACACTAACAGGAAAAGGACAGTTAGTACCTGAATCGGGATTAAAAAAATATAGGCTGAACCATTGGCCTTCTTACCGGTGCCTGAAATTCTCCTACGCCAGGAAAGTGCAGCACATCCAGTAGTCTCATGAGTGGGGAGCAGAGGGTGGCTGTCCAAATGTTTAGAATGAGTTCCATTGCATTCACAGAGCAGTCAGAAAGTGCTGGATTTTAGCCATGTACAGCCAATAGGTTTTAAGGACACTGACTGTGAAAAAGGTAAAGGGTTTATAGGCCTTTCTATTTGAAGCTAGGCCTTCCTGTACATCTAAACGGTGGAATGCCCTTTGGTGTTGGGCTGCCTTCCCCTGTATCTACTACTCTAGGAGTAGCTGTTCATGGATTTGGATTGCATACAACATGAAAAAATGGTTGATATGTGTTTCCTCCGTGGTGGCGATTGCGAGTTTGTTTGAGACAAGGTCTGATCAGCATTCTTATAGTCTTCAGTTTCACCTGTACATTTGAGGGATCACTGTTGCCTACTGAAAGTCAATGTACTGTTAAAGGATCGGCAATTGCATCCATGAAAACAAATTATTGCAGTTTCCAGATTTCTTCCTCTCAATGTAAATGTGCGTCGACCGATTTGTGTACACTCGACTTTCAAATGTTATTTTCGGGAGCCTTTTTGTCAATTGCCATGACATACCAACAGCTGTCATCAAGTGAAACTTTTCTGGGGTATTTTCTGGTGCACATATTCATATGCCATTTGTAATAGGACTTTTAAATCCCGACTCAGTACTACTTGTTATTGAGCTTAGTGGTATCGTCATGTGAAACCAGATTCCAATACTGCTCCCCACAACTTCTATTGAGGGCCATAATTTGTCTCTGTCTTTGTGCCTCAGACTCCGTACGCTGCATATTCTTGTACTATAATCTCCTCATGCTGCATATCCATGTGTTTAATTTTAAAAGGATGTATTCTCTTATCAATGCATGCAGTAATAATTTCATTGCAAATCATATTCATTTTAGCACATGTATTATAAATGACATCATGTCACATTAATGTCAAAGCATGCCATCATCATTTCAAAGCATGTCATATTCATTTAAACGTGGGTCACATTAACTTCAACATGTGCCTTATTCATTTCCCTGCATGCCACAGAGTTTTCTATTATTTTCATTGAGCATCGTATTCATTTTAATGTCCATCATATTAATTTTGACATGCACTATACTCGTTTCAACATATGTCACACTTATTTCAGTGCATGCTGTATTAATTTTAACACTTGGCAAATTCATTTCAAAATGTTATATTTATGTTATATACATTTCAGGATGTGTCATATTTATTTAAATGTATGCCATATTTATTTCTGCAATTGTAATATTTATTTCATTGTAGATCATAGTCATTTTAAGGCATGCCATTCCTTTAAATGGAGGGACCTAATATTTTCAAAGCATACCATATTAATCTCTGTGCATGTTTTATTCATATTATCATGGGATGTAATTACTTTAATACATGCCATATTCCTATGAAGAGAGGTAATATATTTATTTCAAAACATATCTTTTGTATTTTAATACATGTGATGTTTATTTTAATGTAGGTTGTATTCATTTCAGCTTGTTTTATTAAGTTAAGCATGGATCATATTAATTTCAGAGAATTCTCATATTTTCTTTAATTTTTTTGAATAATATCAATACACCTCTTATTGATTTCAACATATGGCATGCTAATTTTTTTAAGTGTCATTTTCCTCTTAATGCATTCCATATACATTTCAATACATGTTACATTCATTTTAGCACAGGTCACAATCATTTTAGCACTTGTCATAATCATTTTAGAGCATCTCATATTCATTTGAACATGAATCCTATTTGCTTCAACATGGCACCTATTTTGTCATGTTCATTTGAATATGTGTCATGTTTAATTTAATATGGTTCATAGTCATTGCATCACCAATCATATTAATATAAAAACTGTGATGGTCACTTGAAAGTGTCATATTATTTTCAACACATATTACATTCATTTCAAAATAAAGTGTCTTTATTTTAACAATCATCATTTTTATTTCATTGAGGGTTATACTAATTTCAGAGCATCACATTTATTTTAACTTGTGTCACATTCCTTATAAAGCATGTCAGTCACTTCTGCAAATGATATATTTGGGGCTATTCACTTAGGTAACTTACACTTGTTAGTCATTTACATATGTAATTTACTCTTACACTCTTGAGTAACTTTACTACTTTTAGCTATTTACAAAAAACAAGTGTAAAGTTACTTAAAACTAAAGAGAATGGAGCCAAATGTACACGTGTAAATTACTACTGCCAAAAGAAAAAGAAGAAAATCCAGTACCACACATGGCCAACCACTGATACAGAAACACTCTCCCATAGAAAATACTAAATAAAGGGATTTAAAATAAAACCCATAGGAAATAATGTTAAATTAAATTAAAATATTAAAAACAGTTTAAAATGTAAATAATTATAATTTAATCTTTAAAAATATATGTAAAAACAAAACATTTCTCATTTAATTATAAAATACCTTTTTTAAATGTATAAAATATTGTAGCATTCATTTTTATTAAAATGTAATTAAAATACTTTTCAATAATTCTATATATCACTTTTAAAAATTATCAATGCATATTAAAAATGTTTTTTAACTTTATGTTGAAATTAATTGTGATTAATTCCCACATTAAGTAATATATGTGAATTAGTTAAAGGTGTAATTCAAAATTAAGTTAATAGTGCTGTAGCATTTTTTTCTTTTGTTCTACATGTTAAACAAATTTATAATATTAATTTAAATCAATATTTAACATACCAATGTGTTTACGGTTTTATTCTAAATGTTTAAAAAAGTTTTTTAAATTCTCCATATACTTGACCATAGGGAGATCTCCATCCAATGTGTAGCCACCACTATGGTGTCAGCATATGTAGCTCTTTCAACTGCTTACTCAAGCTGAGTGAGAGTGACGTAAGCAACTAGTTGATACGAGGGAACTATCAAGAGTCAGAACTTCACATCTTCAGTTTCATACACAACCCATGAACCAGCAGCAACACTTGACCACACAACCAGCTAAAGCATAAATGACGCCTTTCAAGTCAATTGAAAATATATGTTTTTATGACTGGGTTATGAACAAGTATCATGTTTTCATAATCATTCCACAGTTCAAAGTGTAGAAATTCCAACTTAAAAGCAGGTATTCTGTATGCACAGAAATACTTTGACCTTTGACAGTGGGCAGTGCTTAATGTGGATGAGAGGATGGCAGAGGAGTTACTCTGACTGACTGTTGATGTTAATATTGTCCATCTTTTACTTTTTTTCTGATTTTTACTGTTGTTGATTAATTGCACATATTAGTATTTGTAACTTTGTTCCTGTAAAATTAAGAGTTTATTTCATTGAAATTGTTTTTTACATTCTTCCTGCACATGCTGAGAGTGGCGTGATCTGTTTTTAGCTGAGCAAACATCATTTGCTTGCAGTAACGTAACGGAAGAGACTCATTCCCTCCTAGTCCTACTCCAGCTGTTCCTGCAGGTAGGGAGAAGGATTTTGATATTTAAAGAAAGGATAATAAATGACATTCATACACAACCATTTCTGATACTCATTGTAATGTTTATGCTAACAGCAGTTGGCCCTGACCTGCACTGCAGCGCTCTGCAGGAAGCCAGTTAGCTCACGATCATGCAGGATTCCACTTACTCAAATGCACACAACCTGAATGACAAGTGTAAACACAAGCTAAGCTAGGACTAGGTGAAAAAAACATGGGCAATCAATATAATGAAATAAAGCTGTAGAATGAATGGCTCTGTCGTAGTTGCTCAACAGAGAATGGGCCCAAACATTTAGTATTCAATATCATAGTAACCTGTGCTCTGTACTCCAATCCCACAATGATTTGTGCAGTGGCTGCAGGGGTACTGTGTTGGAACACTGCCAGCTGTTCACTTCAGATGTTAATATCAGAAATAAACCACTACTACAGCCTTAGTTTAAAGGTTGATCATGAACCAGCTACATTTCTATCATACTACGAAGACCAACAAGGTATTAACAGGCACATGCATCATCATAGGGTTTTGCGATTCCTTAATAGCGATTATTAAGGAATCGCAATTAAGGAATAGCAAAACCCTATGCATGTAGGAATCGCTAAAGAAATAGCGATTCCCACAAATTCCTTAATTGCGACTAGCAAATTGCGAGTCGCAATTAAGGAATGTCTTCCCATTCATTCCTATGGGCCTCCAGGCCCATAGGAATGAATTAGAGATTGCGGGAGCAATTTGCGAGTACCAGTAGGCACTCGTAAATTGCTCCCGCAATGTCGATGGTGCAAGGGTGTCAAAATGACACCCTATTGCACCCATGTATGTTCACTCTGCACAAATGTTGCATACACACATGCTCTAAGGGCATGTGTGTGGGCAACATGAAACTTAGAAAAATGCAAATAAGTGCATTTTTCTAAGTTTTCGCAAATTACCATGAGGTCCAGCCTCATGGTAATTTGCTCACGCTAATAGCGAAATCGCTATTTTTTAAACTGCAATGCATTGCATTTAAGGAATCTCAATTAGGGATTCCTTAAATGCAATCGCTATTTAAGAAATCACAATAATTTCCGATTTCTTAAATTGCGAGTGGCAAGTTGTTTCATGCATCGCAAAAGCTATTTTTGCGATCGCAAACGGCCGATTTTTGCGATTCGCGCCATTTGCGATCGCAAATAGCTTTGATGCATGTGCCTGTTAGTGTTGTGAGGTGAGTGCTATTGCATGAATGGAAGGACTTCAAGAAACAATCTTTTCCCAAATTCTTGACAGAACATACCCTCTGGAAAAGCTTGCGGAAGAGTTTCCCGCTAAAGTGAAGGTAGATAACTTGATGGCTGATCTGATGTTTCTTCCCAGGGCACCGTTGTCTCAGAAGATACCTTTCCATCTAACTCAGTAGATGAAAAGATCAAAACTGAAGTTAAAAGGTCAGATTCAGCCTCTAATTCCGTGGTACACGCAAATGCATATACTCTGTATACAGTCCAGTCCCTCTGGCAGATGAGGTAAATGAAAGTGTGGACTGTTTGGATATTCTGTCTACAATGGAGCCCTAGATCGATTTTCTCTCAAACATCTCCTTACATAACCTGTGTGCCTCAGCAGCAGCTTCTGGAGAAGCAATTGAAGCCTGTAGATAACAATTAGATGTGTTCATGGAATATAGACACATCCCAAAAGGCAGTCTTAATGAAGTGCCTCTTCTCAGGATCGAGATCTTCGGGCAAGAACTTGAAGAATTTGCAAAGAAAAACAAGTTGTTGGCTCCCACAATTTCTTTTTCCAGATGGGGTGGCAATAGATACAGAAGTGTTTTTGGCCTATGTTCTTTTAGTAGAGGAAATCAGCCCTTTCGAGTCTGGAGTTGCAGCTGTAGCAACCCAGGTATTAATAAATCAGAGATCCAG
This sequence comes from Triturus cristatus, assembly GCF_964204655.1. Taxonomy (NCBI): domain Eukaryota; kingdom Metazoa; phylum Chordata; class Amphibia; order Caudata; family Salamandridae; genus Triturus; species Triturus cristatus. The sequence goes on along the minus strand of NC_140592.1, from coordinate 792,913,683 downwards.
CAGACCTCAACAACATCCAAGCCTTCCTTCCCCCTTCAGAAGAATGAATATGTTTCAGTAACACCATTGGGGGAATACTTCTATTTTCAAGGACATTTGGCAGTCCACAATACCAGATGCCTGGGTTCTAGAGCGAGTATTGAAGGGTTACCGCACTCTTTTTTTTGACTGCCTGCCTCTTTTATTTTCACAGACTTCTCTTCAGCAGGGCCCAACCCACTGAGCATGTCTTCTTCAAAGCATCCACAATCCCCTATGCAAGACTGCCATTATCAAAGTTCCTCAGGAAGTGTGAGGTCAGGGATACTATTCAGTCCTCTTCCTAGTCCAAAATGCTTTGGAGCAATAGGGTGGTGGTAATTCCACCATTTTTCTTCTAAATTGAGTACTTCCGACAAAGGTTAGAGCATTTAACATTAACATCTTATCCTAAAACAGAATAATGTGGGCCTGATTCACAAAGATAACTTACACTTTTCAGTAAGTTTACACTTTTGAGTAAGTTTACTACTTTTCGATATATTTACCAACTCCGAGCGTAAATTTACTACAAATGTGTACACTAACATAGCTCTACCCCTTGAGTAAAGCCAATGGCTTCCTCTTGTATGGGTAATATCCCTCCCTAAACCCTTACATGACACTCCCTAAATTGCTCTAACTTTATTGTTACCTTTTCTTAAAATTCCTTGCAGTGGAGCATAATATTCTAAGTCCTATGGCTATTGCTTCCCCCTGTTTAACCATGGTGTCATTAAATTGGCCAGAATTCATTCAATTGTTCATTCTTTTCGATATAAAGGCTGGCAGCCTACTGCTAAAGCTGATATTTGTTATTTGGCATTCTAAATCACTTGCAGCTTCTAGCAGAATTATAGGTGGCTTCCTGTACAGACAGGGAATTAGAATGAACTGCATTATCGGACTACAATATGGCTGTATTCTCCCACCATTGTTCTTAAATCTTTATGCTATGGACTTCCCAACTATTATGTATACAAATTATTATTTTCCCAAAAGTTGTTCTATCAAAAAATATCTTTACTTATGTTCCTGGATGATCATGATTAAAGGATTTAAAGTACAATAATCAATGAAAGATCAAAAGCAACATAAAGCTTTTCACTGAGGAAGCAAAGTGAGGCCAGAGAAAATGGAACCGTAGGGGTAACCCGCTAGAAGTGCTTAAAGGGTATTAACAGTGTTGCATAATCCTTTACCATTCCCTATCCTGGCCCCAACAAAGAAAGATTGGAGCGCTTTTTAGACTGGAATGGAACTACTCAATTTTGTATCTAGCCTGGGAAAACAATATTTTCCTGTTCTAAAATTAACATATGAATTTTAAAAAACCATTGTTTTATTGTTTCTCTGGTATGGCTGTGAATAATTACCCTCTGAAGCTTCAACTAGATACAATTATTTAGTTGGTAATCTGTGGTAGGTTTATAGTCAGAGATAGCTCATCATTGGAAGCTATCCAGTTGGGGATAAGATCATTGAGCATTATTCTGAAAGGCTATGCACAGATCGGGAAACGGCCGTTATAAGGCAGGCTGAGCCATGCGGGCCGTTTCCCCGCCAGCGGAACCACGTTTACCTTAAACACGCAGATGCATGGTTAAGGCAGTGCGCAGTCTAGATTTGTTGATGGGCGGGAACACGTAGAGGAAGGACCGGAGATGTGGACGTGGTCTTCTAAGTTTTCTTTTTGTTTTTGGGGGTGGGGGTAGGGTCTAGGGGTGGGGGTTGTTTTAAGGGTTTAGGGGGGTCGGGGTTGTTTTCAGAGCTGGAGGGTCGGGTTCTTTTAGGGCTCAGGGGAGGTTGGCGTTGTTTTAGGGCTCGGGAGTTTGGGGTTGTTTTTAGGGCTTGGGGTTGTTGTTAGGGCTCGGGGGGAGGGATCGAGTTGTTTTTAGGGCCCGGGGGATCGAGGTTGTCTTTTAGGTCTCGAGGGGGGAGGGCTTGGGGTTATTTCAGGGCTTTGGGGGCGGGCTGGGGTGTGATCTGTACCACACATGACTCTTTACCAGTCATGCCTTTACCACAAAATTGGTTGGAAAAAGTATGCGTGGTAAACGAATGCGTTGTTGAGAGGAATTCATTGTTCAGGCAGCATTGTAGAGGCACGAGTGGTTTTAGCCATGCGTGCCTCTTTCATACAACTGCACAGATCATGAGAATCTGACTTTATGCACCAACAAATTATTTATGAGTCATACTGCGTGAGGCAATAGAGAGTGAAAGAGGTTTACTTCATGAGTTAATTCTTTTCTCTTGGCGATATCAAGTACATTGAAACTAACAAACCAACTAATGAATATGGAGATCGCATATTCTCAGTTTACGGGGATATGAAGTTATGATAGCCCATTAGACCATTCAGTTGAGGTGCTCATAGTGCCTGGCAAAGAAATACTCTAACAAGTTTGTTGCATGGGTAAACAATAGGAGATATAGTTTTATTTAAAGGCAGTTCTAGTTCCACAAAGCTGAACATTTTATCTCAATTTTCAGTCTGAAAGTCCTCCCATTAGTTTAGTCATAAGAATATGTTTAAAACACGAGCTAGAGATCTGATTATGGCTCATTTGTTATTAATGGGTCAGGGCTATTCTCATGTTCTTTTTTGTCAATGATTGAAGGGCCCTGAGAGAAGATAATAAACAAATAACTTCCCCAATACTGTGCAAGGGCAGTTTGCCATCTTTACAGTGCTGAGACTGTTAATGCATGTTATCAACCTCAAAGCTTCTAATCATTTTTCATTTTGATTGACACTATTTGTGATGCTGACATGTACGTCTGTGAAGAAATGTCACTTTAAACAATAATTGCATACAGTATTTAATAGTAGATAAATAGCAAAGGTCGTTATTAAGGCGAAAAGAGTTTTCTTGTTTATGGTGTAGCTTTGTGGCTCATTCTCAAGTGAGGTTTGTGATGGTGGCGAAAGAAATCAAAGTACAGAATATGACACCCCTTCACTATTCCTGATATTCTAACACCTTCCCTCAGTGTGCAACCCTGCAGAATACAAGACTCCAACAAAACATCTTCTGCACAATGAATATAGCGCCCATCAGAGAGAGATCAGGAAAGTCCCTCAGAAAGGAAGTTATTCCACACAATAGACTAAAGCCTGAATGTTTTATTTCATGTTAATGTCTCGCAGTGCTTCGGGGTCCCTCCCACCAATTTTTAGACAGTGTCTGGAGCTCACTAGGCGCCCCCTGCCTAGGTTCTCATTCCAGAGTGGGCAATTTACTGCATTTGGTAAATAATATTAGTCCGAAGTGAGGTATTTCCGTGGTGGAATAAATACCACCTGTTCAAAGTTTTTCATTTGAGAATGATGCATAACATGTAAAATCTGTATGTAAATGACCAAATACCACATGCTTTGCCTTTCTTTCAGGTCGTGTGCCTGATAACTTTCAGCAGGTTCGACCTGCCAAACTCTTTTAGGGGAGAAGAGGAGTGGGAATAATCATTGCATATCTAAAAATTCCAATCCCCCCCACACTCCAGTTTACACAGGGTTAGGAATTCAAACCTTAGCTTGCATTCAGGGTCCAGGTTATGTGATCCTGTGCTGGCCTTGGGCTAACTTTTTCATGATCCTCACTGTGCCCTGGTAGCCTTTGTCTCCTAGATGGCTAAGCTATTGAAAGGCCAAAACTACTGCTAAAATGTCATGCTCAGGAGTTTGTTGTTATTAACTTTTTATTTAACCCATTAGCTGCTTCTGTTGTCCAACGGCCGTCGCGAGCACTACCTCCGTAGTGCTGCGTACGTCTGTTGGCCGATGTGGCCCTGCCCACTCTTCAAAGCCACCGCACCGCGGCAGATTTTCGGCCGCGGTAAACGGGTTAATATTGCTATTGTGGAACTACTGGCGAATATTTAATTTAGGTTGCCTGGATAATATTTTGTGGTAGGCTTTGGGTAAATGTTCATGATTCACTTGTATCTGGTTGTCAATAACATTGGATTCTGAGAACTCATATTCTTCTGTAGATGCCTTGCCACGGAGAAGACAGAGATGGCCAAAGTGTTTCCTGATTGCAGCACCTTGGATGTATCATGCAAATCTCAATTATGCATTGTGTGAAATTGGGTTGGTGATTGAAGGACAGTCCTTCGAAAGCCGCAGCCATAATCCTTGTCAAGGTGAACCACACAAGCCACTAAATAACCTTTACCTAACCCCCTGGTAGCTTGGCACAAAAGCAGTCAGGTTTAACTTAGAGGCAATGTATAAAGTCTTTATGCAGTACTTAAACAACAATAAAGTGAAAAAACAGCACAAGAAAAACCTCACATGAATTTAGAAAAATAGAGTAAACAAAAAAATTATTGACTCCAAAGCCACATTTTCCAAACAGTAGAATCCGAGATATGATTTTTTTAAAGTCTAAAGTGAAAAATAGCTCCTAAAAGGTCAAAGCGCCAATTGCAGACATCTAGTCGCGTGAGACCAGGGCAAAGTTTAAATTTATGGCTGACCGTGAAGGAGCGCAGTCCGGATACACAAAGTGGATGAGGCATGGTCTCTGCTTACCTGCAAACTTAGAATAAGTTTCAAATAAACAAATCTGACAAGGTGAAGATTAGTGGGGAAAGGCAGCCGGCTGTGTCCGAGGTGGAGTCGCTGGATGAAGTCCCGGTGAAGCTTCTTTTATGGAAGTTGAAAATCTCCAGCAGGCTGAAGCTGCAGGCTGTAGTGGACAAGGGCTCCACGAGTGTGCCACAAGGCCGGATACCCCTTCTTTGAACAGCCATTGAACAGGATTTGCTGCTGCAGAGAAGAACATAGTGGGAGCTGCTGCGAAGTCAGTCTGACTGGTGATGCACTTTGGGTGGATCGGCAGGCAGGTAGGTCCCAGTCTTCTCTCGGTTCTCAGAGCACTTTTTGGCAGAACATTTTCTAAGTATCAAGTTTTTGATTAGGGCTACTTGGGCACCCTTAGAACTACTTCCAGTTCCCAGTCTGTCTGCAGTCACAATATGCAAGTGTGAATTTCTTTGTGTGTGAGCTGAGGCAGTGTCTTTGTAGTGCAAGTAGGACAGTGCACATCTCCACCACCCATCCTGCCTTGGATGGCCCATCCAACAACCAATCCCTATACTGTGTGGCTGCCTCAAAGGGATGCGTAAAGGTCACTGCCAACTACACCTAAGCATGTGACCCAGGAAACAGGCTAAAGGCACCAAATAGTTAGGATAAGAAAATGCCAACTTTCTAAAAGAGGCATTTTCAGAATTCTGACTTAAAATCCAACTTCACCATTAAAGCAGTTATTAAATTACAATTCCCTAGACACCAAACATCACATTTCTTCCAGCTACTGAACAAAAGTTTTCACTTATTAGATGAAAGGAAACTGAGTGCTATCCTATGGGAGAGGTAGGCCTCACAGTAGTGAAAACAAACTTGTGAGGTTTTCACTACCAGGACATGTCCAACTTTTTAAATACAATGGGCCCTGCCCTATGAGCTGTTTAGGGCATACCTTAGGGGTGACTAATATGTAAAGAAAACGGTGGTTTTAGGCCTCGCAAGGGTGTTTCGTTTTTCCAAGTCATATTGGCAGTTTAAAACTTCATGCGGCTGCAGTGGTAGACCGGGGACATGTTTTAAGGTGCTAAGTATATGGGTGGCACAATAAGTGCTGCAGACCCACTAGCAGCATTTAATTTACCAGCCCTGGGTATGTGGAATACCACTTTACTATGGACTTATATGATAATTAAATATGCCAATCAGGTATAAGCCAGTTTTACCTTGTTTTAGGAAGTGAGCACAAACACTTTAGTACTGGTTAGCAGTGGTAAAGTGCACAGACTCCTAAGGCAAAAAAATAAATTCAGCAACAAAGGAAAGGAAGTAGCTAAATGTTTGGGGGTAGACCACCCTAAGAATAGCAGGTCTAACATGTAAAAATTCAATTTTATATAGTAGCACAGCAAAAAGTATGTCTATTTGCTATCTGTAAACTTTAGACTGTGGACCAAGTGTTGGGACTTTAAGCACCTGAAAAAACAACTGCACATTCTTGTGAGGCCTGTCCTCTTCTGCATGATCTTAAAATAAACATGCATTGGAAATGCAAAAGGTCTCGCATTTGCTTGAGTTAAAGCAATTAGAGTTGTAAATGATAATGTCTTTCACCCATGGGTTATGGAGTGTATGTATGTGGTGTGTAGTCGATTTATGTGGATTGGATTCGAATTGTTAGTTGTGGATTTGTCTCATGTGGAATTGTGTGGTGTGGAAGGGATTTGTGTAGTGGAATTATGTAGCATGGTGTGCAGTGGAATTATGTGGATATTAATTATGTGGTATAGAGTGTACTGGAATTATGTGGAGTGGGATTGTGTGTTATGGAGTGTTATTATGTGTAACTGTATTTTGTGTTGTGGATTAGTATGTAGTGGAGTTTAATTATGTTGTGTGTGGTTGAATATTTTGATATGAGTTGGAATTCTGTGGTGTGGATTGGATGATTGGGGTGTGTTGTGTAACTGCTCAACCTCTGGTGAAATTAGCCATTGATTGTGTTGTCACAAACCATGAGGTATCTTGTGGTATTCACGGACTATTATTCCAAGTGGGTGTGTTATGAATTTGTATCTATGCCTGCGACTGATGCTGTAATTGATTTCTTCTAAGGTGATTTTTTCCAAAGAAGGGATTCCAAGAATAATGGCACTCATTTTGTGTTGAGGAAAATTTTAAACTTCCTGAGTAAGAAAATCTTTGTATGTTCCTGTTGCAAAATGGTATATTCCAGAGGTCGAACAAGTTCATCAAGGAAGATATTCAAGCTGCCTTAACAGCTGGGATGGATGTTCGGAAATACGTGAGAGAAACAATGTGGAGTTACTTGAACACACCACTTTCTATCACCGGTTTTCACTTTTCTTCTGACTTAAAGTAAGAGAATCTTGTACTTGTCTTATGCCTATGTGGCAGGACTTGACGCATATTGATCATCATATTGGTGCTGTACTGAAACATCATTGGAGTGTGGATGAATGTATGAGAGAGATTGTCAAAAGTAGGCATAAATTAGATGAGATTGCTTGAATAATTCTGTTGATTGCAAAAAGGATGTTGGTATAGGTGGCTGGATTTTAATTAAGACACCTCATAAAGCCCATAGAGGAGAATCCCATTTTTCAGCACCAGTTCAAGTTGTACATGTTTCCCGTTCTGCTGTTTTATTGAAAGTGCTGGATGGTGGAACAAGGGAACTGTGAGAAAGATAAAACCTTATCAAAAAGTTTTGTCAGAAAACAAACTGTTAGAAAAATCAAGGGTGCTTCTATGTGGAATTCGGCTCGTGACAAAAATATTCTGTTGCTCCTGTAAATGACTTTTTACTCAATATCAGAGTATGAACACTGGAGAAGCTCACGAGAAAAGCATGTGCTCTGAAAACATTGTTGAGGAGGTTGTGGAGTTTTCTAACAGTAACCTCTCAGATGCTCTTTCAAAAGAAATGCCTAGTTATGATTTATCTAAGAGAAGTGTTGGCATGCCAGTCAAGTATAAAAATGATTTCTTTGTATTGCGTGTTCTTTTGTTTTCTCTTTTATGTAAAGGGAGATGTTGTATTTGGTGTTTATTTATTGTGCATGTTATGTTATAGCATTCTTGTTTAGGTCACTGTGTTATGTCATTACATTCTGGGTGTGTATTGTGTTACTGTTGCCCAGTGAGGTTCCAGTTCGCAGTGCTCCTGGCTGGATGACAGTTAGACTTGCACATTGTTTTGCAATCACTTCAAAGGCTTGTAAAAGCTTGTACTGGATATCAGAAATAAACATCTTTACAAGCTTTATAATTCATCTGTGCCTTATAAATACAACACCGCCATTCCTGTTTTACAACCACAGAGCTAGCACACTTGTTAAAAAAGGTCCTATGTAGAGTTGTGAAATGGGCAGTAAAAATAATATAGATACTCACTGTAAGATTTTGGGTTGTTGTTTGACTGGAGTGTGAGCCCTGGTCAAGCAAAAACCACAATCCTTTTCAGGGCGTGACACAAGCCAACCCTAAAATTACCTGTGCTCAGCCCTCTGACAGTCTGGCACAGAGCAGTCAGGCCTAACTTAGAGGCAACGTGTAAAGTATTTGTGCAACGCTTCAAACAGTAATAAAGTGTAAACACTACACAAATTTAAGAAAACAGTACTTCATTTAATAAATAAAACAAGACCAAAACGTCAGAAATCCAATTGGTAGAAGCTGAGACATTCAATTTGAAAGATTTTAGTAAAAATAGCGCCATAAAGCACCAAGCGCCAGCTGTAGATATCTGGTTGTGCTGGACCAAGACAAAGTCACAAATCCAAGTCGACCATAATGAAGCATGTGTCGTTTACAGGGACCCAATTAGGCCCACTGAACACAGTACATTAAATCCTGGTTTGTGGAGCATTGTGAGGATACGCATAAAAGATATATGTTGCACAGTCGAATAGATGAGCCAGTTCTGAGATGCGGCGAGACTGTCATGCAAGGGCCTGAGTCATCAATGAGGATCCTGTCGACGGGGCTTCTGCTGAGAAGCTCTGCGTCAATGATGTGGTGCACAGTCAGGGCAATGCATCAGTTTCGAGGAGCTGTGGAGCTGTGGAGCTGCGATTTAGAGTCCGGCGTTGTTGTCAAGGCTACCCCTGAAGAGAGATACGAGGGCCTGCATCGAAGATGTGTTGCACTGTGGCAATGCAGATGAGGCTGCGGAGGTGATGCGGGTCTTTGTGATAGGTCCAATCCTCAGAGCAGCGGCAATGCATTGTTTCTGCTTGGTTTTGCCCCGCGCAGCAGAGGAGATGCGTTGGTTCTGTTTGATCCAAAGGGTGGCAGAGCACCTTAAGCCCACTTCTAAGGGTCCAGGACTGGGGTGCCACCACTTGGCAGGGCAGACTCACAGATGACAAAATCCAGGTGCAAGGTTTTGGGAAGCCTGTTATGTCCCTGATGCTTCAGATCAGATCACGAGGCCAGCCAGCTAGCCATTGAAGTCACTCTGGGTTCTGGGTTCAAGAGATGTAGGACCAGTCCTTCTCACCCAAACAAGAGAGCAGCAGACAGCAGGTCAGCACCGCAGGGCAGCAGTCCTTCAGATCAGCAGTCTAGCAGAGTGGCACTCCTTGTAACAGACCAGCAGTCCTTCATCCTGAAAGAGTATCCACATGCCCAGAAGTGAACTGAAGAGTTGGCGTTTGAGGTCCAGTATTTATACCCAGTTGTGCCTTGAAGTGGGGAGAAGCTTCTAGAGACATGCCTTTGAAGTGAACAGGTGCCCGACCTTCCTGACCCTGGCTCCAGACTGACTACAGGGTGTATGTAGCCCTTTGTGTGGAGACAGTACATAGCCTTTTCAAGTGTAAGTGGGGCTGGGCCCATCTCCTCCCTCCCATCCTGCCAGTTATGGCCCATCCAGTCACACCTAATCTCCCTATTTTGTGTGGCTGTCTAGGATAAATACACAAAGCCCAATGTCAACTACATTCAGTCTTGTGACCCAGAGACAGGCTGCAGACCCCAAGGGGCTAAGGCAAATAAAATGTCAACTTTCTAAAAATATGATTTTCAAAATTGCATTTTGAAATCCGACTTCACTATAAGTTAGGATTTTTGTATTACAATTCCGGAGACACCAAGCACACAAAATTACACTTATAAAATGAAATAACGTGACTCCAATTGGAGAGGTAGGCCTTGCAGTAGTGAAAAACTATTTTAAAAGCCCTTCACTTCCATTAAAAAAAAAAACTATTTCCATATACAACCATAGGGAAATTGTCAATCATTTTATCACCAACCCACCCCCACCCGGCCCTACACAAATGTTACAATGTTACAGTTTTCAGATTAAACCAAGAAAATACAGAAAAAATGATTAAACCATAGTGCCTAATATGGATGTAGAACACAAAAGTTTAAGATATAAATTCATACATTCATAGCAGCATTCCCCTAGCAAACAAAGACTGACAAGAAGAGTTCAAAAGTGCCAAGTGCAAAGTACCAAGGGCTTAGTCGACCTGAATTAAACTAGGAAGGCCCTATGAGCTCCAGTTTTCCCCTTCATTACGGGATTGTATGATATACCCAGTTAGTCAAGCGATCCCAAATATCCAATCCCTTTTTCCTGACTCATGTTTCTTTCTTAGCATATATCGCTCTTTGCAAATTGTGAATTGATAGTAATCGGGCCAACCATTGCTGAAAGGAAGGAGGATCAGCATCCAGCCATGCTGAAGCCTGAGAGTGGCCATAGTATTAAAAATCAAGACCCCGCTCTCCTTCCTTTCAGCGGTACCCTGTACTCCTAATAATATCACTGAGGGGGTTAAAGTTTGATTCAGGGACAAAATATCCCACAAATTGCCTGAAATTTCCTCCAGAAAAGGCCAAATAACACCACAAGTGGCAAACGTGCACTGAGTCAGCCCCGTATTCGGAGCAAAGGGGACACCTGGTGCCTTTGCCGTCCCCCCATTTGGCACTTTTTTACTCAGAGTGTAATATAAAAAAAACAGGTTTTGTAAAACTGTACTTGAAGATTTGCAGAGAGTAAATCAGATTGTGCGTATAGGAGGGCTTGTGGAAAAGCTTATCAATAATTCCTATTTTCAATTGCCATTTCCCAAAGATATTGCCCAGATCATCTGTCATCAGGCAATTAAGAATATTTTAAATAGTCCCTATTCTGGCAGGTTACTATTGATCAGTTTCTACATGAGTTTGCTTTTACCAAATCCAGAGCCCCCCAGAGTTCCTAATTTATAAATATTTGAAGAACATTAAGAGTTCAAACGATGAGGGAGGATCCGAAGTTTGATCATTAGAACGATCTTGCAATAACACGGGGCAGTGTTGCTGGGTGGTAGCCCAATAATACAATTTTAGGTTGGGGAGCGCCCATCCACCTCTATCCTTTGTGAGTGATAAAAACTTTATAGACCTTCTGGGCTGAGAATAGGCCCAAAGAAATAGTTTGAAGAGGGTATCAAATTTCTTTAGTAATTGGTTCATACATTCTGAAGGAATGGCTCTGAAAAAGTATAACATTATCAGAAAGACGATCATTTTTAGAACATTTCATCTACCTATTGGAGAAAGGTGCAAATTATTTAGCCTATACCATGAGCTCTTAGTCTCAATGGCTAGAGGGTATATTTTCATCAACGATCAAATCAGTATTAGCCAATATATTCACCCTGAGATACCTTGCCTTTTTCACCACTCTGGGGTCAGCCCATTCAACTTTCTCATTAAGGATAATTTGTGTATTTTCATTATTTAGAACATATCCCGATATGTCCCCTAATCTTGAGCCTCTAATTCAACCACCTCAAATGAAATTTCTGGCTCGGGTGTTACCAGCACGATATCGTCGGCGTAGGCCATAGTTTGTGTATTGTACCCATGCCTATGGATCGGATGAATAATCAAATTATTTTCTAAACTCCTGAAAAAACTGTCGATGTACATTGCAAAGAGAAAGAGAGAACAAGGACGCCCCTGCCGAGTCCCCTGTGAAATTTGAAATTGTTCAGTCAACACCCCATTTATCAAAACACTGGCAGTAGGTATAATATATAGTGCCTGTACAGCCCTAATAAACCCAGAACTGATCCTCATTCTCTGCATGATGGTCCACAGGATAAGCCAGGAGACCCTATCAAAGGCTATTTCAGCGTCAAGCAAAATCAGCGCCTTTGAGTCTCCTGTAACCTGCGTTGCGTCAAGCAGGGAAATGGCCCTTCTTACATGATCAATTGTACCCCTTCCAGGTATGAACCTGTGCTGCCACTTAGAAACCAGTTTATCAATTACTTGCGACAGACGAGAGGCTTATACTTTGGAGTAGATTTTGGAGTCCCCATTGATTAAAGTAATTGGGCGATATGCGCCCAGTTCCTGAATGGGTTTGTATTTTTGGGGAAAAACTACAATTTTGGCAGAGGACCATGAATGAGGAGGGACTGCGCCATTAAAGATTTGTTCAAACAGGGCATCTAGAATCGCCTTAAGTTGATCAGAGAAAACTTTATAAAAATCAACAGGTATAAGGTCTAAACTGGCAAGCTGGTCAATGCCTTGATAATCTCCTCTCAAGATGGATGGTGGGCCTTCTAATGACTCTTGTTCCTCCCCAGTCAGTGGAGTCAGCAAAGTAGGGTCAAGATACTTGTCAATGGCCTTCTGTCTAGCCTGATCATCACCAGCCCCTTTCTCAGTATACAGTGTATGATAGTACTTGTGGAAAGCTGCCCTTATCGTGTCTGGCTCTGTTATCAACCGTCCATTGGATCCTTGATGAACCGTATCCCATTACCTGTAATTTGCTGTCTAGTTCTCATGGCTAGGTGGTGTTCAATTTGTTCACTAAATTCTTAGGGCTATTCCCTGGAAGCGGCCCACTTGGAGGCAGCTTTCTCTGCAAGAATTTCCCCAGTTACTGCCTTGGCGGTCGCCACCTCCAATTCGGTCACATACACTTCTTTCTTTTGCTGGACTGCCAATATGAGCTTCTCTTCTGCTATCGCCAAGTTTTTTTGGGAGTTCTTTTAACAAGCATTTTTCATCTTTATCCTTCCTTAATGAAAACTGAAGAGTTTCACTCCAAATGCATGCCTTAATAGTGTCCCACACCACCCCTATTGGCGCAGAGCCACTGTTTTTATCCAAATATTCCGAAATCCACCCTTTCATGTGGTTACAATAATCCTCATTGTATAATAGGGCTCTCTCAAAGCTCCAAGCAGAAGCCCTCTTACTGGGTCATTTCGCCATGATCCCTGATATTAATGGGTTATTATCTGAAATAATCCAGGGGAGGAGCTCTCTATTGACACCCTGGGTCACAGAAGACGATACCAAAAAGTAATCTAAATGGGCATGCGTCTGGTGTGGCGTGGAGTAATAAGTGTACCCATAATTGGTTGGTTGCAGGCTAGACCATACATCAACAAGCTGATGGTCACGACATATGTTTCTCTAGGATTGTAAAACTTTTGTTTTCCTGCTGGTGTAACTCTGATGACCATACATAACCCAATCAAAAGGTAAGATAATATTCAGATCTCCACAGATTATGATTGGTAGAGGCCAATGTGCTAGCTTGTTTGAGAGCCAGTTGAAAATCCCAGTCATCAACGATACTACCATAATCTGAACATAAAGTAAAAGGAGAAAAAGCTGAAGGCTGACACTCAGTTAAAACCCAACTCCCATGAGGGTCCACCTTAGTTTGAATGCATTGTAGCAACTTTCTCAGAGCTAAAATTGCTACCCCTCAAATGCATACACTCTGAAAAGTCCCCCCAATCAAAGTATATCACAACATGGTTAATACCCTTCTATGCCTCTTCGATGCGTGTCCCTTGCAGGCAGACTAAATCTCCACCCAAGAATCGCAACCCTTGTGAGACTCTCTTCCTTTTCTGTGGATCGTTTAATCCACAAATATTAAGAGTGAAAATCCTACCATTCTCTATACCTGACATTCTAACAGGTTACTCCCCATAGCACCAGTATATTATACACAGTAATTCCTTTAGTTGTCCTGAATATACCGCATAACCAATGCACACTTCTATTTAAACATACCGACCTCATTGTGTGGGCCTCCCCACCCCTGCCCTCACCCCACACCCAACCCTCCCCTCACACCCCCTACAAATGCTGAGCAATCAGGAAACACCTGAAGGATGTGCGCCAAACTAGTAAACCCACTGCCCAGCCCCATTGGGCTAACGAAAGATGCATTCAACCATTCAGCCATGCTAAACTTATTTATAATCGACCTGGTTTCTTATGGACGGGAAGCCTACAGTACAAATGTTATTGCCAACTTGTTTGATTAGGGTTGCCCAGTTTCAAATTTAGTTCATTGAGGTATTCCTGAGCCTTCCCTTCTGATGTGAGACTGCAGGAAAAGCCATTTAAACTAACTTTTAGCTTTGTGGGATTCAATAGAAAACTTCTGGACCAATCTGCTGAAATGGAGCAAACATTTGGGGTAGACGCCATCTGCACTCAACTCTAGTTTGCGAGAAGTCAGGCTTGACAAAGAACAACACCCCTTCATATACTTTTTTGAATTCAGGCGACCTTGCTTGTAGACCAGTTGTCTTAGCAGGAAATTTCCAAAATAGACCAGCATGGCTCCAGGTTTCTCCACTACATTTGATGGCTGTTTCTTTAACATGAAAGGAAATCAATGTGCCCGTTGTATCTCCTTGTCCAATTAGATTGATCGGGGAATACACCTCAGAAGATTTACCATGAACTGTCGCAAATTGTCACCTTCAACCCCTTGGGGATCCCCAAAAATTGGAGATTATTCCAGCACTGCCTATTCTCCTTATCCTCTAGCTTCCACATAACCTCAGTCATACAAACTCCATGAGATGTGCTTTGTGTTTTCAATGTACAAACATCCACTTCACGTCTTTGTGCGATCTTCAATCATGGCAACACTTTCCGGTATGTCTAAGCAAGTTTTATTCAGCTTCCTTATCCCGCCCTGGAGTTTTTTGGCCGCCACTTTTGCCTGACTATTATCGCTCCACACTTCGTCTTGAAACTGCTTTAACAAACAAAAAATGGTAGACAGACAGGGTTCACCAATATCCACACTTAGCTTGCTTCTATCTTTTTGGACGGGCTCATTGAAGGATTCATCTTCACTGGGGAAGGTGAGCTGCGTGGCTGAATAGTCCCATTTTAGTTGCTGATTATTACCACTCTGTTTCCCCTTCCGCTTGTTCTGCACTGACTTCCTGCACTGAGTTGAGATTGGCTAATTCGTGATGCAGCTGCTGTTTGAATCTGAGGGTGCACCATCACTTGAGGACAGATTTCCATCCAAGGAAGATTCTGATCCTTCTGTTAATGAAAAAAAAAATCCCCCTCTACTTCAGGAGAGGGAATCACTTGCTGTTGCTTACCCTCAGAGGGAGCCCCATATTCAAGCAATGGGGTGACAGGTTTATTATCTTCACAACCAGCTTCTTTCAATTATCAATGTATCACATCCTGAGGTTGGCCCTTACCTTTGGAAAGCAGTCAAGCTGGGTTTAGGATCTTCCTGTAGCCTAGGCGCCATTTCACCCACCAGGGAACCCAATTGCGTTTCATGAAAGTGACACAATTGCTGTTCTGGGTCAGCAGCAAGATTGGTACTCAGAAGGTGTGTAACAATGGTGGATCGGGCTTCCCCCTCTAAGCCATGAGGTACAGGGGACGCACCAGCCCCCAGAGAGCCATCCTCATTTTTCCTCTTGGAGCTAACCATGAGAGAAGGGAGGAACAGGTTGGCAATAGAGAGTTGTGAACCTCCCCCTTCGGTATGCACAGAACACATAGTCACTCGCTGCACAGTGTTTTTACCTCCTCCTGTATCTCTTTTGCCTCTGCCAGGCACCTTCTGAGAGCCTGCTTCGTGAACTGGGTCAGACAAAGCTGTAGGAGCAGCACCTGCTATCCCAGCTGTCAGCGGAGGGCATGTGTCTTGGCACTCTTCATTCCCCTCATCGCCATGGCTCTGTTTGGGTATGCCCTCATAGTCTGCGTTGGCCTGGAGTCCTGGGCCACCAGAAGACACAGAATTAAAGTGGCAAAAGAAAATTAACAACAGAAAACCTTTCCTTAACAATTAGTGTACAGGTTATACATCCAACCTCAAAAATACATTGTCCCACAACAACATGAATAATTAATTTTATATTTATCAAACATAGCATCTTTTTTCATAATTCATATATAAAAAAGAATGGTATTTTTGATAAATAAAAAATGAATTATTCATGTTGTTGTGGGACAATGTATTTTTGAGGTTGGATGTATAACCTGCACACTAATTGTTAAGGAGAGGTTTTCTGTTGTTAATTTTCAATTGTTCCCTGCTTCCCTCTACTTACATTCAGTGCTTCAGGGACCCTCTTTTGTTCTTGACAGAATTAAAGTGGCAACAGCGGCCACAGTCAAACCGCTGCGGCCGAATTCCGGACCGGGATGCAAGAGCCGGCGTCCTCCCAGCGTGAGCTGCCACAATGCGCGTAACAGAGTACAAAGTCCAGGCCACATAGCCGAAAACTGACCAACAAAAAGCAGGGTTGCAGCATAGGACAGCACAGCGAACTACTCAGGTGCCATCTTTCCTCCGGGTAGAGCCCTTCACTTCCAAGACATGTAAAACTTGAAAGTACATGCCCTACTTTTTAAATATATTGCACCCTGCCCTGTGGGCTGTTCAGGACCTACCCCTAGGGGAGACTTATATATTAAAAAGAAAGGTTTGTGCCTGTCAAAAGGTTTTACTTTGCCAGGTCAAAATGTGAACCTAAAACTGCACATACACTGGCTACAATGGCAGACCTGAGACCCATTGGTAGCATTTAATTTAAAGGCCCTGGGAACAGTTCGTGCCACTTTACTAGGGACTTACAACAATTATGCCAACGTTTAAGAAGAGGAAGGTAGAAGACTTTAAAAAAATAATCAGGAGAATGTATTTCTCCCATTGACTTCTGTTGAGGCCTGAATCGGGTCTATTGCCATGTGTGGGACTTGCAAGTGTGCTGCTGCAGGATCCGACATCAGAAATGCAAATATAATTGCTTTCCTTACCTGTCAGGGGCACAGAAAAAACACTGTGGCAGACTGAGAGAGCTTGAAAAACATGTTGTGCACTGGCCTGCGGAAACAGGTTACCTCAGTGCATGCTCTGAGTCACACAAGACCAGTCCCTGTCGGGTTTATGCATGCAGGAATCGTGAAACTAGCTTAGAAATGGGTACTCTCCTGCCTGAATCGAGAGGGTTCGCATGTATGTTACAAGTAAATTAAATACGAGTATTGGGTATAAGGCAACCTAACGTTTTTTAAGGAGAGAGCAAAAGCTATTTAGCAATGGTTAGCAGTGATAAAGTGAGCAGAGTCCTCTGGCCAGCAAAAAAGAAGTCAGCAGTAAAAGAAGGTCAGAAAGCCTATTTTTATTGATCACATACCCATAAAAGACTACACCAGGCTTCTCCAATGAGTAGATCATAAGCAACTGGTAGCTCTCCAGCTAAGTAACTCTCTTGTGTGCCGCCCAGCTTACTAAATTTGAAGTTTTTTCTTGGTTAAGTGAATATGTATACCAAAATTGAAAAGCGTATATTTGAGGTGCAAGATTGTATTTTCAGAACTAAGTTGATGTTTGGAGAAAAATGGTTGAATTTACGAATTATATTTATATTTAAAGCTGATAATATAGTGAGAAATCATTTGGTGTTGTGGAGACATATTACTAATTTAATTATTTTGGTGCCAGGGGCATTGCAGCTACAGCTTTTAAGCATTATCCACATAGAGGCATTCCATATTTAAAAAATCTTTATTTTTATATCACTGCTAAGGACTCTGGCTGATGAACTGAGTTGACCACTGCTGGTAATATGGTGGCCACTAATATTGATTTCTCCAAGAACTCATTAAGTATGTATGAACATCTATTCCTTAGGGGTTCATACATGACGTTCCTCTGCCTGACTTTTACGTCAATAACGGCATTCCTAGACACCTTCAAGGTATAAATATACTAGCACTTGCCTTGGCAAATTGCGGTTCCCGGAAGATTCGATCCAACCCAGACTAAGATCGAGTTCCAGCCTGATGCACTGACCTCACGCTACCATCCTCCTCGCAGAGAATCCAGCTCCAGTGATCTCTGACTTCCCTTGCGGGGGGGGGGTGGTTTGACTATCGAGTCCAGAAAATAGATTCCAACCTCTCATTCTCAGGTATGGAGCTGACTAGAACTTAGAGAAACTTTTGGCTAAACTAAAATATAGCTAGCTATGCTTTAGAAGCAGCACCTACTTCAAACCTCGTTCTGCACTTAGGTTAGGTACACTTTGGTAGAACAATTTAGAAGCATCAGATGAGTATCACATTTTAGCATTGTTATTTATGTATGTATTTTGATTAATATATGCCATAGCTACAAACCATGCTATTGCAGTATTATTTTATCTTACTGCTTACCTCGTACATATTGTACATCGCAGTCTGTCTTACGATTGTAGCAATTCATATCTCTTGCATGAGAAATAAGACTGTTCAATAAACCCTTTTATTGAAATGCCCATCTTCCTATTTCTGTGCAACTCTGTAGAAACGAAGCATGCACGATTGACTGAGTGAAACTGTTATCTATTGTTTCCACGATTCTGAGATTGTTCCGCCTCTAAAGGGAAACAAAGTTGTCATGTTTATGCGGTTGTCAGACACTAATCCCTTCTTGTATATTTGAGAAGTTTCTAGTGACCTCTGAGTTAGCTGGCACACACAAGTAATTATGTTTAATATACTCGATAGAGACATACTGACCTTAGTCCTATGTCAAATCTATAGTGTATGTTATTCCAATGCGCAGAGCCTATCAGGGATATAGGAACTACACTACAGGAGAACACTGGACTAGACTGACCTGCTCTATGCCCACTTCCTGCTCACTCCCCCTAATATATTGCATGCTCTTATTTCTTGTTTTTCTGACTGTTTTTGTTCTTCTGTATTTTCCTCAGACCATTTTAACTTAAAGTATTATTTTTGACTTACCTTGTTTTACTAGGGAATATTTGGGGCTTCTATTACCATATTTTACTGCGCTGCTTGTATGCCTGATTGCCTTCCATTATTCTAGCATGAACCGTGTTTATAAAGCTGTTTCTTCACACTCTTGCCCACTGAACAGCAGAAACATGGGTATTTTTTCTATTCTACCTATATGTTCAACATCAACATTCATCCTCTTGTCCAAGTACCTTGAACAATTGACTAGTAGCCAACAATGACAGTCAACCAGCTACCTTTTTGACTGACAACATTCTCAGAATCTGACATCTAGAAATTTCAAAATGTTCTTCCTGTTGCCAATCAGAGTGTTATTTCGCATAAATGCCCCACTCTATGTGTCTTGGCTGGCAGGTGATGATGATTATATTCTAGTTCAGCAAGGCAGAGATATGTGGACAACCTACTGGACACTTGCTAGCCTGACTCTGTTATCCTTCGAGATAGCCGTGGCCTGTGCAGGTAAGAATGGTGGGCCGACTGGGGGCGAGGGGGGGGCGGGGTTTGGGGTTTCAACAGACGACGACAAGGGACAATTAAATATTTATGTAATTTCCCCTCCTCATCGTCTGTTGAAACCCCCCTCCCCCCCCAGCCCCACTGGTGATACCTGCACAGGCCGCAGCTGTTTCGAGATCAGAACCATCAGTATCAATGACTTTGGTGATAATATAAGCATTTTGTTAATAAGAGAACATATTAAATAAATGCAGGTAGACAATTCACGTTCTTGTGTGGACTGAGTACATTACCAATATTATTGTAAATTTTCGCATAAGTATGCACCAGATCTAGACCACAAAATATGTAGCCATTACAGGGCCAATGTGCCTCAATGAAGGTATATATGAATAAATAGCTTTCTCAGATCTCATTTTCCAATGTAGCATTACTTGATTTAAGATACTCAAGTCAGAATTCTGATGTAGGAATTCTAGGTTTGTTAAATGTTTTAGACGGTCTGAGGAAGATAAAAGGGACTGCAGTAAACTGTTGTTGTGAACATTCCTGAGACCCCAGTTGCACAGCCCTTCCCTCAACCAGATACAAGAATTTGTTGCTGTTCACCTTTTTTGGGATTGCACATGCACATTGAAATGAATACTGTGGACTTATGAGAATGTCACATACTGTGTGGTACTGATGAATTTGTGCTCGTACAATGGTCAGGTGTGCTTGCATGGTTTACTGCATGCTTGCGTTGTTTACTCCATGGATATGTGTACATCTGAACTTAGATAACTGTATTTTGCAGCACACATAGCAAGAGGAAATAGCCTCGGAGGATTTATTTTGTGCAGGAAGGTGTCCTTTCCTGCACAAACACAATCCTGTCTGCAGTGCAGGCAGCCTTGCACCACGGTGCAAGGGTGTCTGTGTTGATGCTAGCCTGCACATTGTGCGCCAGCACAAGGAAAGGACAGGAATGTGCCGCATGATGTCAAATACGGCTCATTCCTGCTCTTCCCATTTTACGCAGCACAGTGCAGCAAAGTGGCTTGCTGCGCTGCATAAAATATTGATAAAACTGCCCCCAGCCTCTAAAGTTAAGCTTGTCTGCTCCGTGCCACAGCTACCAGGAGGTTGAGTACAGGTTTAGTTAGTGACTTTTGTGATTCACCCAAAGAAGGATTGTGACTATTACTTTAATTGGGTATTCATCTATCTCAACTAATAACCTAATGTCTTACACCCACAATAAGGACTTTATAGCTTCCAGATCAATTCACCATCTAAGGCCTCGATTACTAAAGCCTTTGTGGTGGTACAATATTTATCTCACCCCATACTCCAGGAATCATTAATTATATGATGTGATAAATATCAGCGATTTCAAATGTCCAAGGTAAAATAGGGAATAACATGCAGATTGTGTCAAAATTTCCTTGTCACTGTCTATTCGGTCCTCTTCAACTCAGCCTGCTGTTGGCTTTGCCAGTGCTTTTTGCCAATTGCACACAAGCACATGCATCAAACAGCATGTGCATGCATGGCTAGCAATCTTGAAATTGGTTTAATACCCAACCCAATCCAAGATGGATGGAGTTGTGCACACATATGTCAAAACCCAAGTGCCCATTTTTAATTTACTGTTCAAATATCACAGATGCCCATGTTCTGAAATTTGAGGCAGTGGATCAACATCCCTGTGTGTAAAATATACATAAAGGTAGGATCCAAACCACT
This sequence comes from Triturus cristatus, assembly GCF_964204655.1. NCBI lineage: Eukaryota > Metazoa > Chordata > Amphibia > Caudata > Salamandridae > Triturus > Triturus cristatus. The sequence goes on along the minus strand of NC_140592.1, from coordinate 792,892,844 downwards.
CTACTTGGTTCCAATCCCGAGTTCACTTTGACCAGGGCAGGGAGTGCTCCGCAGAGTACAGATGCTGTGTAGCCAGGGTTGGTGTCTGCCTAACAGCCAGTGTTCCAGAGGTAAAGGGAAATCCCCTGAAGTTGACTCTTCCTGCTGGAAGAGCCCAGGATCTTCCAGAAAGCACAGCGTTATATACAGCCAGAGGGACAGCTTGCCCGGGAAGGATTTTACGATTCTTGAGTCAACCATGACTTGAGCCTATTGAAGGACCGCATTTATAAAAACATTTACGTAGATACGGATTTTTGGACGAATATACAGAAAGAATAATACGAGGTAGAGGGGACGAAAGCAAGACGAAACTGCAAACTATCCAAAAGACAACTGATGAGGACCGTCAAGTTACCGTCCAAGTTTTATGATTATATTTTGCAGTAAGCTTATGAGATTATATACAATCCCTGAAGAAGTCCGCTCTCAGGACGAAACGCGTCGGCTGTGTCGTATTGCAATGTTCAATGTTATATGAACACGGAATAAAGAGATAAAATCAAGGAACTTTTATCCGTCTATTGATTGGAGTTGGACTGTATAATTGTCCCATTTGATTGGATTTGCTATTGTGTGGTGCACCTGTGCTTTTGGTTTATCTTCCAGAAAGCACTAGAAGCCTGTCCTCTTGCCTGCTGAGATACAGAAGAAGTTTGTAAGGCCCTGCATGAAGAGAGACTGTCCAGCAGGAAAAACCCAGTGTGTCCCTAGTGTGAGAGTACCCAGAGGAAGCTGTCAACCAGGAGTGGCCTGTGCTGTGACGGGTCCCCCTGGTCTCTCTGTGCAGGTCTTCAGGAGTTGTGAATCCGGCTTTGCCAGAATGAGTGAATCCTTGGCACCTGACAGCCTGCTGTGGGCCGAGTGACTGGTGCTACTGGCAACATTCAGGAAAAGGGTATCAAATTGTCACCACTGCAGAAAGCCTAAATTGCCCGATGGCCACGACTGCCCCCATATGTCACCAGAGGACTCACTGCAGGGCCGCCAGCAAGGCAAGCTGAATGCCAGGTTGCAGACAGACCCAGAAGTACTGCTGCTGCTGAAGACTGCTGCTTCTGCACTCGCCTGCCTCCCGGAAACAAGCCTGCGACCATCATCCTGCGTGCAGCAACCATGCAAGAGAGAATTCCAGAACATGAGGGCGGCAATGCCAATGTGCCCGTCACAAAGCTCAGATGCCCGCTGAGCACCAACAGATAACAGTGGGGCTCAGCTACACCAGGGGAAGCTAAAGTCCGAGGTCCAAGGGTTCAACACCTTAAGCAGGGAAGTCTCTAGAGACAGACACTTTAAGCAGGAAAGTCGTTAGAGACATTTAGTTTTGAGTTGACTAAATTAATGTGTAATGAGGTATCAGCACTGAAACGTAATCCTTGCTTACGCCCGTAGTATAAAGTGGGACGTAATTGCGTGATTTCGACCCCAAGGAAGAGAGCATGGTTACAGAATGTGAAAAGGGATTGCCGCGTCTCACTGTTGGTGCAATATTCGACAAAATGTGTATAATAAATTGGATTGTGTAGTATTTCGTTTTACTGTAAAATTAAAAGTGCTTTCCTTTCCAGTAGGCTAGGCTCTGGGCTGGATATCACTTTATTGTGTGTGTAGTTTAACTGTTTAGAGCTCTTGCTCCCCACACTTTCTCCCAGCAACCGAGATCCCTGTGTAAAAAACAAAACACAATCCTGATATGCCAGGTAACTCCCATCACTGGGCCCCTCGGAACTTACGGGCCACGCGCAATCGAGGTCTGTGTGTGAATTGAAATATGTATCTGTTGGAGTTGGATAAATGACTAATACAGGCGTCGTTTGAACTTTCCCGTGGAGGGCTTTTTGTGGCTTGTGCGGTTCATGCTGCTGCTCTCCCAGCTGTTCAGATGCCTAAACCAGACACTTTATAAAAAAGAGTTCGTCGAGTTCATTCGACCGAGTTCAATTTATGATAAAGATGTTGCTCAAGTGCTTCGCGGAAGCAGCATGGGAAGTTCATTGTAAGGCAATCACAGGTTACAGCAATGCGTGTTTGATTGCGTGATGCAAGAGTGTGCAACGAATCCTAACAATGACAATTAAAGTCCATGGATTTGTGGATGAAAGGATTATTGCACGCTAAAGAGCTCTGCACATTGTCTGTGGCAGACACAATGTGAGTGTCTGCAGGTGAGGGGTTCAGAAGAGTTGTTGCAAAAAGGAACCCTTTGTTCAGGCTATACTGGGCAGCACCGAACGTCATCTATTACGTCACTGGTTAAACTGTAACTGCACTCTCCGGTTCAAACCAGAGCATTGCAAAAGCCCCACAAAACCCCACAGAGAACCACATATTAGTGAAGACACAACACATCTTCCCCTTTAACAACAGATAAAAAAGCAACACAGAAAAAACTACTGCATACATGCCAGACATAGCCAACACAACAAAACAGGATAACACAAAAGCACCAGTAAAAGATTTCATTACATAATCCCTAATCTTTAACCCCAAAAAATACTAAGGCCCTTATTTATGAGGATTTGCGACGCCGTTGCGTCACTTTTTTGTGATGCTGAGGCGGTGTAAACATTGCGCCACACTGCGCACTATTTACAAAGTGACGCATCTAGGCAGATGACTCACTTTGTAAAGCTCTGCGCTACATTATACCTGCGCAGCTCCAACTACTTGACTCCATCCAAATCCTTACACCTGCTTCAAGCAGGCGTAAGGAGTGACGTAGAGCCTTTTACATGGGACTCGCCCTATGTGTAATGACCCGTTGCTGTAGCTGTTACTGACACACTCCAGCAATGCATCATTACTTCACCACCAGATACATCTGGATTCCTGATGTATCTGTGCAAGCCTTGTGACATGGAGCGCCGTAGTGTAAATACGACGCATCCATGGTGTTGCAAGGATGGCACAGTGAAAAGTGTTGCATCGCTGTTTTTCCCTAGCGATGCAACACTTTCCATAAATGAGGCCCTAAGGGTCTGATTCACAACTGCACTTTTTAGTACGTTTTGGAGTGGTATAGTAGTACTATAAAACGTACATACAAACTGCTATTCACAAACTGCACTTTTGAAGTAACTTACACATTTGCTTAAATGTACTACTTTTTGGTATACACAAATGGTAGTAAGCCCCTACCTCCATTATTTTCAATGGGAGGGTGTTGCAGTACCAGTGGTTGGAGATATGTAGTATTTGATTTACTACAAAAGTGTAATTTACTGCAAAAGTGCAATTTGTGAATACAGTCACGTAGTAAAGTTGTTCAAAAGTGGAAACTTACTCAAAAGTGTAAGTTACCTTTGTGAATCAGGCCCTAACACACTACATAGCATCATTCCTTAACTTAACAGGTGATCATAACTTCAATTTATTCTGTGTGCATTTAATCTCACTTCACTTGTACTGGAACACAATCCACATAAAGTATCTTATTTATGTTGGCAAGAAGTAGAGTCCTTGCTCATACAATACTAAACGTACTTTAACTTATATTCGTATGAACTGCTTTTTATGGACTAAAATTCATAAAAAGTTTCTTAAACTAGTTTATTTTAAAATATTTAATATTAACGCAGAAGTCGTCTCTAGAACTGAGAACTAATTTGTATTTTTTTGATGTATCAATAGATCTAGGACAATTTATGGATGCTGTTACTACATGAATTAATTGAAAGTAGTACAGTCTAATAGTATGCAAATTTTTTTATGTATTTTAAACTGATTTTATTGTATTTCTGGTTGTCTTTGTTTTGTTGTAGACAAATTTGTCTCAATAAATGTATACTTACTTTACCAATTTTTTTAGACATCTTTTTATCAGTTTTTTCATCAGTTACAACACCACTGGAGTCAGTTTTTGACGGTCCTTCATCTGTTGCAATACCACTGAAGTTAAGACCTTTATCAATTCCTTTACTTTCATCACTCTCTCACAATTTCACCTCTGTCCAAGTTTCAGCCTCAATGCTTTGCCTCTCAAATCTTCCACCTTCTACGGGCTCTCCAGAACTCAGTTTTACATTCTTCAACCTGTTCTTGGGAAACTTCACATGCAACAAATCACCTATTTCTACACTCAAGTCCCGTACATGTCTTGAACAGTCACACCATCTCCTGATCCTCTTCTGATTTGTTTCAATCTTTTGTATGACTTCCTTCTCTTTCAATTCATTCTTGCTCTTCCACCACAATACACTTCCTCAACCAAGTGGACCACTTCCAATACTGTGCCATGCTCTAAAAGGAGCAATTTATATAACACTGTGAGGAATGTTGTGAGAAGACCACAATATGGATTTCAAAGCCATCTCCAAGATCGTGCTGTTTGCCTCTGCCCAATTCACACAATCACTTACT